>NC_142652.1:57735500-58052000 GCF_055504915.1 Nelumbo nucifera
TGTCTGGACTCTGGTAGATTCACCCCTTGGGGTAAAAGCAATTGGTTGCAAATGGATTTATAAGAGGAAGAAGGGCCCCGATGGTAACGTTGAGACCTACAAGGCTCGTCTTGTGGCGAAAGGTTACACTCAAAAAGAGGGAATAGATTATGAGGAAACCTTTTCGCCCATTGCCATGCTTAAATCCATTAGTATCCTGCTAGCTATAGCAGCGTACCATGACTACGAGATTTAGCAAATGGATGTCAAAACCGCGTTCCTAAATGGAGATCTTACTGAAGATATCTATATGCAACAACCGCAAGGTTTCATAGCTGCAGGTCAGAAACACATGGTATGTAAACTCAACTGATCCATATATGGACTTAAGCAAACTTGCAGGAGTTAGAACATCCGGTTTGACTCTACCGTCAAATAGTTTGATTTTGAGCAAAATCTGGATGAGCCCTATGTTTACAAGAAGACAATGCAAGATAATGTTACGTTCTTGGTTCTGTATGTAGATGACATTCTACTCATTGAGAATGATGTAGGAATGTTAACTACGGTGAAAGTGTGGCTTTCACGTCAATACTCCATGAAAGATCTTGGAGAAGCCTCCTACATATTGGGTCTTCAACTCTATAGAGATAGATCGAAGAGGATAATATGATTATCCCAGTCTGCTTACATTGACAAGATTGTCAAAAGATACTGTATGGAGAACTCTAAGAAAGGAAATGTCCCTTTCAACTCACTCTCTTCAAGGCTATGTCTCCCAAGACTCCCGAAGAGATTGAGGGCATGAAAGAGATTCCCTATGCCTCAGTTGTATGCCATGCTGTGCACTCATCCGGACAATGCTCAGGTAGTGAGTGTGGTAAATAGATACCAATCTAACCCAGGATAGGAACACTAGACAGCTGTGAAAAACACACTGAAATGCCTTCGGTGGACAAAAGGGGTTTTGTCTGATATCCGATGGTAGTTCACTACAGATCATCAGGTATACTGATACTGACTTCCAGTAAGATCCAAATGATAGAAAGAATATATCTGGTTACATCTTTGAGATGAGGGTCCTGAGTAGTACTAAATAGTCCATAACCCAAGCCGATTGCATTACCGTAAGTGAGGCTACCTGATGAAAGAAGGTGTTCATTCTAGAATTTGGAATTCAGCACATCACCCACTCCACTGTTGTGTGACAACACTAGATCTACGGGAAATTGATGTTAAAAGGTAGCATCAGTAGAGAATGTGGTAGACCTATTGACTAAGCCACTAACACAGAAAGTGTTTAAGAAACACGTGGAAAGTATGAGACTCCGGCTTGTACCCGATTGGACCTAAGTGCAAGTGGGAGCTGTTAGACAGTTATGTCTTTAGCTCTAATCAGATTGATGTATCTTTTGACATTTATTGTAAATCAATAAAGTACATAACTGATTCATCTCATTTTGGTGCATTTCTGTGTAATACCCTTAAACTGGACACTTATGAGACTCGTGTTAGTTTGGAATCTTCATAGCCATTGGATAGATCTGGGGAGATTTATCCTGTCAAGGCTGACACTGAATCGAACCAAAATTTTAGTATTGCCTTGGACCTTGGAGATAGATGGGAAAAACTAGAATGTTACACCTAACCCCTAGACTCGATTATGATACTACACTAGGTGTTGGATTGGGCTGTCTTTGATGTGCTAATTAGTGAGATCCTTAGAGGGGGTCAAAACCTGGGTATGTTGGGACACTCCGAGAATTCATCTGAGTGGGTGATCATAGTGACAGGATCAGCCCCTTTGTGGGACAAAGTGAATGATCGGGGATGCACTCTCTCTAATGGAAACCTAAACTGCCGGCAGTTGATTTCAACCGTTGAAATTTGTTTTGCAAAATATATTTATATAGATATATACATATATATATATATATATATATATATATATATATATTATGGTTTCAAAACATTTGTAAAAGGTTTTTAACTCCCGAGATCCATGTGAGTAGAGAGTGCAGCACTGTTCCTTACAGCCAAGGGAGAGGTCATCTCTTATTGGGCAGTGTTTGATCATTATGGGCTGAGAGGTTAAGTGTAAGACCACTGAGGGTCCTTGGGTTTTCATAAGGTGGCTAGAACCAAGAACCATTTAGTGTAAATGTTGGGCCCATTAAGAGCCCGTAGTGATGGACTCAGGGATTCACTGCCTCCTACAATGAATTCGACCAGGCCTTGTAACAAAGGCTGGGCTGAACCCATGTGGTTGATGTGTAGATCAATGTTTGTGTCCCACGCCATACAAAGAGATCCAACTGGGCCGCAGGTTAAGAGGTTAAGTGAGCACATAAACTTAATGTGAGTAGAGAGTGCAGCACTGTTCCTTACTGCCAAGGGAGAGGTCATCTCTTATTGGGCAGTGTTTGATCATTATGGGCTGAGAGGTTAAGTGTAAGACCACTAAGGGTCCTTGGGTTTTCATAAGGTGGCTAGAACCAAAAACCATTTAGTGTAAATGTTGGGCCCATTAAGAGCCCGTAGTGATGGACTCAGGGGTTCACTGCCTCCTACAATGAATTCGACCAGGCCTTGTAACAAAGGCTGGGCTGAACCCATGTGGTTGATGTGTAGATCAATGTTTGTGTCCCACGCCATACAAAGAGATCCAACTGGGCCGCAAGTTAAGAGGTTAAGTGAGCACATAAACTTAATGGACGTAAAGCCCAATTCGAATTGGGCTTGAGTTAGTTAATTAAAAGGAGGCAAGATAGGATTTTTAATCTGATTAGGATTACCTAAAGGATAAGATAAGTCTTACCCATTCAAGAGTCCAGATCCAAATATTAGATTTGGATTAAGGAACTCTCTCTTGATTAGGTTAGGAGGCTGATCCTAAGATGGCTATAAATAAAGGGGGTGAATTCCTCAATAACACAACATAGCAATCTACAGAGTTCTTCCCTGTTCTTGTCACCCCTGCTTAGTTCAATCTCCACATGTGGGAGTGATCAAGAATTGTTCTTGATATTGCTTCTTGGTAGAAGAAGCAATCTGAAGTCGTGCTCACCAGCCCTCTACTCCATTCTTGTTGAAGAGTCGTCTTGCTGATCCTGTTTCACTACACAATGTGTCATTTTCAGTGGAAGTGGGTTTTGGTTTTCTCCTTGGGCGTGAACACCTTCATTGGGAGTTACTGCTACTTTGTATCAGGTATATCCCTTTCCTCCCTTTTGGTTTCAGATCTAGTCTAGTTTTAGTTCAAGATTGATCATTGAAAATGCAGTTTTCTAAATTAAGGAATGTGATTCACAGATGGGAGAGAGAAATTTTTGAAATTTCGCTCTACCTTCCTACATGGTTCGGCCATCGATGTGATGGATCTTTCATCCCTTCAACAATAACATCCATAGTCAAATTGACATTTGGTTTCCCATGTCTTTCTTCTTTCAGTACCGATAGTCTTTCTTGTAATGCATGGGTTTGCCACATACAAAGTACTTTCCTTTCTTTTGTTGTTTCTTGAATTTCTGATCATTTTTTACATTCAAGTTCCTTTAGAATTTTGTAGTCATTTCCTCCACCAAATTGGTTTTGGAAATCTAATTTTTATCATCTTCATCTTTCTTTCTATCATTTTCTTCTGTTTTAATTGAGACCACTACTTGGTCCAAAGTAGTGTCATTTCTCTTATGCTTCATACTTAGTTTGAAATCATTCCATGTATATGACAATTTCTCTACAAGAGAGCCGACAATAAATTCATTTGGTAGTGTCATGCTTTGCTTTGCTAATTCCCCCACAAGCACCTGAAACTCATCTATTTGGGAAGACACGTCCATGTCTTCTTTCATGGTAAAATGCAAGATATTGGCAATCACATATTTTTTATTCCCAACATTTTCCAGAGTATACTTGTTGTCCAATGCATTCCAAATTTCATAGGCAAAGTTATAGGAAGAGTAGACATTGTACAGTTCATTAAACAAGCAATTGAGGATATGGTTTTTGCAGAGGTGGTCAGCCGTAATCCAGTGTTCTGTAATAACAAAACGGGTTGGTTCCTCCATGTTTAGTGGGTTCGGTTCAGTCAAAATAGAGGCTATCCCTAACTGCTCTAAGGAAAACAAAAGGCGTTGTCTTCAATGCTTGTAGTTAGTTCCATTGGAAGGTTCAATTTAGAGAAATCGAGAACTATTGACAGTATCTGGTTCCTCATGATGGGATTAGCAGAAATGGGTTCCATAAAAGCAATTTTAAGATTGTTAAAAAATAATGATAATAAAATGCAGAATGAAACTTATCAATAATCGCTTTCCAAACCGATTAATTATAGAACTATAGCGTTGCAGAATTGTAAATCTGAGAAATTGCAAAGTGGAGGGCTGGATATAATGCTCATCACAGGTTCTATTGTGGTTGCCTTTGTATTATTATGGTCTTCATTGCAATCTCTATGACGATGATCTATATGTACTTACATTGTCCATTCTTCTTCTTCGCTAGTACCACATTTGCAAGGTTATTAGTGAAGTTATTGAGTACCTTTGAGTAAATTTATTAACTTTTCACGCTCATTTGCACTTAGGTTTGTAGAGATAAAGATAGGCTTTTTCTCCTTTTGGATTATCTGAAATGTCAATCTCCTCTAATTTTTTCTTCCACAACCTCATTCTCTTCCTGTATGTTTGGGTGCGGGATGGACCTCCTCCACATACTCTAGGGTATCTACTTGAGTGACTATGAGATTTTAATTTGTTGAAGAATTAGTGTTTGGAATTTTAGATGTTTGGGTTTGTATTAAATTTTAAATTTTATGTTTGAAAGTACCCTTTTGTTCTTGTGCTTGTTCTTTGAGTTTATCTTTCCTCCCATTTTCTAAGCCTTGTTCATGGTGTAACAGTGCTGAAAACATTGTATATTCCTATGCTTAGTACAGATACGATAAATGTGTCATGCATATGCATGTATACTATCTTTATATGCATTATTATTGTATCACCCATGGGCTGAGATTTTTTAAATATCTGTGCCATATGTATGTATGTCCGGATACAAGGTTGTTTCTGTGTATGCACATCAACTTTGACGGGATTCAATCAACATTACTTCGAAAGAGGATTCAATTAACATTAATAATCAAGTATGTTGGACAATCTAATTATAAGAGCATTGCATGCTAGCTGTAACTAATTTTAACTAACATATTACAAATAGGAACTAGCTTTAAGAAACAAGCATCTATCTTTAATATCTTCAGAGTGGCATGCAGGTAGGCAAGTAGTTTAGTTAAAGCACTAAGGAGCTGTCTGGAGTTTAGGTTTCATAGTTTTCCCCCCTCTCTATGAGGAGGAATGGGTCCTCGCTAGAAGTGTTTGAGGATAGTTGTTGAGATTGGGGTTGTGTCTCTGTTGTCGAGGATGGTTGAATACATTATTTATGAATACAAGATGTGGGAGTGGGCATCTCTTCTTATTGTTGACCTTTCTCTCTCAGGTAAATAACATTTTGGCCTTCATATGCATCCTCTAGCACCAATATATAGGTTGCCTTTGAATGAGATGTAAAAGTAAAATTATACTAATGGAGTTGTACACTAATCAATTAAAATTTCTGGACTGTTGTTAATGGAAAGTGTGATTATCGATGTAAATACTTACATCAATTTTTATTGAAGTTGTATTTACATTATAAGTGTAAAACTCGATTTTCGATGTTTAGCCTTGCAAGACTTGACTAATGAGGTTAAGTTGGTAGATCTGACCTTGCATGGAAAAATTAAGGGAAAAGTATGAAAACACACGATGCAGAATTCTGAATTCCAGCCCCCCCTACAACTAGCCCTCTGCCCCCCTATAAATCACATCCTGCCCATGAATTTGGCACCAATTCACGGTCAGGATGCATTCCCCTTGTACTTTGGACCTAGTAAATTCTGATCTGGGCTGATTGGTACTTCTCCCAAAAATTAATCTGGCTCCACGAGGCTTGTCTCCTGAGGTTTCATCTCTTTACCATTGAATGTATAATCCACTATCCTACACAAGTAAATTGCTAACTACCTATCATCATTCGAACTTGTTCTTGTAATAAAATTGAAGTTGCCCTTGTCGCATGTTCCTAAAAGTCTCAGAGACAAAAAAAGGTGGAGTTAAAGAGGGAATTCTAAGCTAATCAAAAGACTTTTTAGATGATGGTCCACATGGAGATGGCACATATAGTGGAAGTAGAGGCCTGGCTCTGCAACTCATGAAGAAAAATGATATCCCATCCTTCATACGTGTATGTTGATATCAAAGCGTAATAACTATTTCTCACAGGTGTTCTTACCTTGATGCACCTAGTCTCCATGATCTTTTGCTTCTTCTTTAGTGGTTGATCCTCTGGTGCTAGGTCCACGGGGGTGTACTTAGTGATGCCGGGTCCTTATAACCTTATCAACTTTGCTTCAGCTTTCGACACTGTCTTGGTGTAGTATACAACATCGTGGAGATGGGCCTCGATTGTTACAAAGAGCCCTCATCCCCACAATGCGGATTTTCTTTCCATAGTGCATGGCCTTTGTCCACTAATAATGAGTTGAAGGTATCAACTACAATCTATGTATGAATGGTCTCCTTAGAAAAATATGGCATCTAGTCCTTGCGTTTATAAACACTGAGTTGAGGAGCTTCTTGCGTTTATCAACATCCACTACACTTCATAGCGGTTAAGGCATCCTATAACATACAAGGGGCAATTGTGATGTTAGTCCTTTGCCATCATATCCTCAAGGCCAATGGTGACTATCCCAAATCTCTATCTTGTGCCTTCTTTGTCGATTTCTGTTAAAGAATAAAACCTATTCAAGGACCTCATTTAACAGCTTAAGATTTTAGGTTGAATGGTTTTTTGAGATGGTATCAGAGCCACTTTGACCAAGTGGTTTAGTCGTCACCCCATTATAATTAATTAAATTTCAGTACAAGGTATGGATGGGCTTTTGCTGTCCACGCTTCAAGCCCAATGGGCTTTCTTGTGAGGGGGCATGTTAGAAAATAAAACCTATTCAAGGACCTCACTTAACAACTTAAGTTTTTAGGTTGAATGATTCTTTGAGAATCTCTACTATAACACATATAACCTATAGTGATGTACTTCTTCTAGAACACTTAATTTCCACTTGGAAAAACCATTGTAGGTGTTTGCTTTGAAGAAACCTCGTTGCTAGGACTGTTGGCGAGGCTAGGTTGAAGATGATTCAACTTATGACATTTATATTGCCTAAGGGAGGGTGGGGGGGGAGTAGTTGATCCTCCACTACCCCAGCTATAGATGCCCTTTTAAAATCTTCTAGCCAAATGAACTCTTCTAAATATTTTCGCAATCTGTAGTGTAGTCCATTATGTCGTGAAAAATTGCCTAATCAAACTCATAGAAATACTTACTATTATGTTCTTCCTCGATGGATGCTTGGATTGTGAGATGTGTGGCTTTTCTATCTTCCCATCCTTCAATAATTTATTCATTATGATTATGATTATGACCTTTTCCATGGGAGGGATATCTTCCTCTAGTATTCTCCATCGCATACACTTCCTTGGTTTTGGGTTCCCACCTTTTCTCGTCTTGTAGTCTCTTGAACGTCTACATGGTTCTTGCACATTCTCATAATTTGCCAAAGTCTTGTAGGTATAAGTTGTCCAAATTTTCCCTATAGTTTGGGTGCATGTTCCTAATGCACTCCTCCACCAAGTCTACTTCTTGTACTCTGTCATCATGAAACTCCCAAGTTGCGTGTTGGAACCTTTACACATAATTTCTTAGATCTTTTGTCCTTTCTTACTTGGCATTCCTGTTGGAAGGGTTATAAAATGAGTTTGACATGGCCAAATCAAGTTTGGTGGCTAACAGAAAGTTTAATAATTTTCTAATCTAATATGGGAACTGATTTTCCGATGATTTTGAAATCTGAAATTTCGGGATTGATCTTGTATTGAATTAGACCAGATTTGAAAATCAAATTAAAACTAATCATACCTGACATGGATACCACAATGTGTAGCTCTTAGAGTGTTAGTTCACGCTCAATATTAGTCCCAAAATCGACATCCAATTAAAGATAATGTAATATGTATGTGAAGCCGATTCAGCAACATCATTTCAGCAAAAACTTGTCTACAACTTGTTTGGATCGAAGTGGGTATGTGAACCTTATATGCTCTGGTGTTTTCCTGCAAAAGCACAATAGAGGACTGATGGAAATCAACCCCTATCACAAATGAGTCGAGTTGGGGTTTCTAGGAGGCAAAAGGAGAAGAAGGGAGAGCAAGAGAGTTCTTAGTCCCTTATATAGAGAACTCTCTAACCTAATTAGGAGCTAATCGAAAATCGAATTTGGATTAGAACTTCATCTTTAATTGATAAGAACCCTCTTCTTAAGAGTATGAGTGCTACATTCCCAGATCCATGCCCATTTTCAACCTAAATCACATGAGAATTTAAGTTATTGTCATGTGATCACTTAACTAATCATATTAATAATGGACCTTAGGCCCATTTTCTCTAATGGTTCATGTTCCAAGGTGTTGCATGGACACTTTGGGCTTAAATATTGTAGAGTAGGACTCACGAAGGTCTCACACAAGTCTATAAGAGTTTGGCCCCAACCCTAGTAGAGGTTAGGCTGAATTTACTATTCAGGGGCAGAGCCCCTGACCCAATCAGCTTAGGCTTAGTTTGACCCCAACATTTACATATAAATGATCTTTGGATTTAATCACCCTATGAAGACCCAAGGATAATGGGCTTATATAAAATAAATCCCATCATGTAATTAGCATTGTAATGGTCTCTTGCACCTAACCTCTCGGCCTATAATCATCACAACATTGCCCATAGGGAACAACCTCTTCATTGGCTGCAAAATGTAGTGTCACACTCTCTTCTTGGATAGATCCGAGATTAAAAACTTTTACAAACCTTTTTCATAAAATAGTAATATAACATATAAATATACTTTGCAAATCAAATTTCAAATAGCATTGAAATCCACTACCGACAGTTTAGGTTTCCATCAGAGAGAATGTAAATCTTGATATTCATTTTGTTTAACATAGGGGCCAATCCCTATCGCTACAACACTACAAGAAAAATGATTTTTAGCGACAGTCAAAACTACCGCTAAAAGTCCTCAAAACTGCCGCTAGAAGTTTTATTGACAATCGACGAACTGCCGCTAAAAGATTTGTTGCTAAAGGTTTCTAGCGACAGTTTTGGTGACTGGCAATAAAACTTAGAAAGAAAACTGCTGCTAGAGATAGGGCTTATAGTGACAATCACAACTGCCGCTAAAAGAATGCACCGACCATCGCTAAAGGTTTAGCCCATATATTTCAGTTGTAGTCAGGACTGCCACTAAATCTCTAATTTGTGTTTTTCACCTAACCAAATAAGCTCGAAATTTGTTCCAAATTTTAGTTTTTAGTTTTTAAACTCATTCTTTAAATAAATTTTGCAAAATTACTTTTATGATTGAATGATACATTTGAGTCCCATAAGGTAGAATCAACTATGGGGTCTATGATAAAATTGGATAAATTACAAAACCCCTCTATACTATGGGGTCTATGACAAAGACCCCTGTATTTTGTTTTTCAACAAAGACCCTCCTATACAAAGACCCCTTAACCGTTAAGTCAAATAACGGAATGCGTTAAATTACTAAAATACCACACTAAACTTTTTTTGCCCTTTTTCTCTAAAAACCGTTCTATTTTCTGTCGTCCGAACTGGGCGGATTACTAGATCTATGATCGGAAATTCCACCATTGATTAAAGATACTATACCTGAAACGCAACTCACTTTACTAGTCTCCACATTATCAACCACGACGTCCATTCCTGTGTGAAGGCGATCAGTCTAAAGAAAATGCTCTGTCGACATCCCCTTGTTGCAGCATCCGGTTTCAGGTGAAATCCGACTTAGATCTCCCCTGTTGCGGCATCTCACACCAAGCTACAGCACGACATATCTCCGCTGCTGCCACCATTTCCGTCATCCCCCCTCCCATCCTGTCGACTCAAATTGCCCAAACTCTTAATCAACTCCGAATCAAATTCACCTACCTCAAATTCCTCCGACATCGTCCCAGTCTCATCCAAAATCCCCGTTTTATCCATCGCAGCCTGCGGTGGTGGCGGCGGCAACGTCAATGTCGGTAGCAGTGGTGGTGGCGGAGGATTCGTCTCTAAAGTTTGATTGGGTGTGATAGAAGCAAGACCAAGCGTTTTATTAGCCTTGGGAGAAAGAGCCACAGATGGGGTTTGAGCAATAACTGGGTTTTGCTGGCGGGAGCTGAAGAAGATGAGCGGTTGGTACCCATCTGAGTAGTGCCTTCCGAGGTAAATCAGAGTAAAGGAAATGAGAGCGAAAGCTGAGACCTTCATGAAAAACGAACCTCTCAGGAATTCCGGGATGTTAAAGCCTTTCATGGCTTCAAAAACCCTTCTTCCAGAGAAGAAGAAGAAGAATTAGAGAGTGCTTGTTCAGAATATTTTCTGATCTCTTTCGATCCGAAGTTTTGTTCGCGTGAGAAGAAAATTAGAGAAGAGAAATCTGTTGAACGGCGTGGACGAAGAGGAGTAGAAAGGGTTGCGGCAGCGTTCGACGATGTAGCTCGGGCTCATCTTTGCGACAGCAGCCGTAGTGAGCACTTGGCGGAGAGGAGCTTGAACGACGTCGACGAAAATCTTCTTTTCCCATTCGGAGGGTAACTCCAGCACTCCATTTTGCAACAACAGCGCTCGACGACACCATGAACGCCATGAACGGCTAATCTGAGTTGGCTTCAAGGATCTCATAGAGAATAACTCAGAAACCGCATGTTAAGTTAGGATGGTTATCCAGATACCAGTCCAGAGCAAAATGACAGAGAAAAACAAAGCAGAGAATACGGAAAATAACAGAGGAAGATGCGGTAATAATCAAGCTTACCTGATCTTATTTTTGTCCTAAAAGAATGAACGCTGCAACAAAGGGAAATACGTCCATGTCGTTAGTTTCACCTTTCAGATCATGCTCGCATTAATTACTTGTCATAATTACATGTGATGCGGCACGATCCGGGCACTCCTAGCTGGCTGATGACTGGCTCCTTGCTGGCAACGGATAGCATATGAGAAGACGAAGAAGAAGGATTCCCAGGGATTTGCCCGGTGAGAATACTCCGATGCTTAAGTTAGTACTGTGTATGAGGAGTAAAGAGAGAAAACGAAAGCTAAGAGTGGAGGTCGCGTTTTTTCACTATATTCGAGAGGTTTTAGGTCTCAAGAGAGCTTCTCCTCTGCCCTGAGGGCTTTTATAGGAGCACTCTTGCGAGATCGGGCATAACCGCCACTGGGCTCCTATCACAGGCATTACCTGCCAGGTCTGCGTAGGTGATCGTTATAGTGTACTATCCGCTTCGATTGAGTGACACGTCCCAAAGGGGCAGGCACGCTTCCATTTGTCGAGAGACGTGGGTACAGACTGTCGAAAGGACAAGGACTGTGCCGCCAGTCGAGAGACGTAGCGCAGTCTGTTCGGTACGGTCTTGTCAGATGGAAGCTTCCTGAGAGCGTCGCATCACTCAGTCGCAAGTTACCTCGTAGTGAGCTATCCTTGCCGCGAGCTACTTTGTAGCAAGCTCTTTGGGGTACTTCGAGGTGACCCTCATCAAGGTTGGTCTTTGGGGCAGTTCTTCTGCCCAGGTGCTAGAGCGAGCTGGTCTCCCTAGCTCGCGGGCTGGAATAGTCTTGGAGTATTCCCTTATTGGTAGCTCGGGGAACCTGGAGCTCGCGTTGTAGTGAGCCTCTCCTTTACCTCGCTACCGCGTAGCGGGCTGCTTTATGGGCTTATCACTTAGCCGTACCGGAACACAATGTTGAGCTGTCGCTTACGCTGAGTCAGCGTCCACGTGTCGCCGTTTCATATGTTAGGTCAAATCATCCTTCATCAATTGCCCCCCACTCCTCGGGCTAAGAGTGCCGCCTTAGCGCGGGGAGTTTATGAAGCGCGATGGACTGATTTGACCAAAATTCAAACTTGATTGATCGTAATAAATGCATTTGTGGGAATCAAGAGATCTTCTGACTTCTCCGACTTCTCGGATTCCGAAAATGTGCTGAGGTGGCCTTTAATTCTGAATGTTGTGCGGTTGCGACTACCTTAATCGTGGAAGATGTGCCGCCAATTGCCTTCGGTTTTAAGATGGCGTGCGGTTAGGGCGCCCGCGGGCCGTTGGATCTGTTTTGATCCAGGCCATCGGTTTGAGAGGGCGAGGGCTATAAATGGGGAGCCCCCCTCGGCCCTACCTCCGTCCACACCATCTTGCTTTGGATTCTGAGGTTGCGTACTTCGCCTGGTCTACTTGAGTTTCTCAGTCCGCCCCGTTCCATCTACTTTGGTGAGTCCCGATCGCCGTCAGCCATGTCTGGGTACCCACGCCATACCTACCACAGGGGCAATGGTCAAGATGATGATGATGCTCACTCAAGCTCGGGGGGAGCTTGGGAGCATATCCCGGAGGCTCGGGAGGCCTCTGGCGACATGGCGTCCACTTCTAGGGGGAGGGAGCCTGATACCTTTGGCCCTTCCTTGATGATAGCGGAGAGGCTCAGGTCTCTGATCCGCTACTTTCGCCTTCCTGGGGACCTGGTTTACAGCCTCCCTACTGGCAACTTCCCTTGGGATCATGGTCCCAATGACATAGTGATCTTTCAGGAACAGCTCGAGGCTGGCCTGCGTCTTCCCCTTCACCCCTTGATAGTGGAGGTGCTGAACCACTTCAACGTCACTATATACCAACTTCACCCCAACGCTGTTCGAAACATGGTTGGGACTATATCCCTATGTCACGAGTATTGCCTCCCTTTTGACCTTGACATTTTCGCCTCTATCCTTTGTATAAAGAATGTTGCTCTTGGGGTTCCTCCGGAGAGGCGCTTTTACTACCTCTCTCCCCGTCGCGGCTACAAGCTCTTGTACGAGCTGCCGAATAGGATCCCCGCCTGGAAGTGGTACTACTTTGTGGTCTGTAACCTCGAGGGGTGGCCCTTTCCCACTGCTTGGAGGGGCACCATCTAGGACCCCGGGGCCGAGCTGGACCCTGAGACTCGGAAAATGATGTTGTCCTAGGCGTCGGTAGGCTTCCTTTGCTCGGACTACTTGGCAGAGGAGAAGCTCGTGCAGGCAGGCTTGAGCCCGGGTATGTCAGCCTTTTAGGTTGCGTAGTGTTTTGTGACCATTGTGTACACATGCATTTTGCTTTCCTGTTGGACTAATATCTTGTGGTCTTTTGGCAGCCATCATGTCTAGTGCCGATTCACACCGGCTGAAGAGGACGCGCCCCGACCGAACCCCTCCTTCAGGAAGCACTAAGTTTGGGTCTGCCGAGCCGGTCCTGCCCTCTCCTCCACCCGAGGTTCCGATGCCCCCTCCTGAGGGGACTAGTGGGGTCAACCCCGGGGGAAGCGGGTCCTCTCTGCCGAGGGAGGCCCCCTTTAACCCCCTTCAGCCCCGTCCTTACCCCCGGTTCCCAGTGGGGAACTGCGAAGGGGTAAACGATTACTTGGTAGCTCGCCGGAGGAGTCGAAAGGCAATCAATAATGACGAGATCGCTTAGTGGGGAAACATGGAGCCCGGGGACCTCTCTGCATTCGCCTCTGCCCACTGCATGGTGGTAAGTGGCTCTTTTTTTTTTTTTCTTTTTCCGTCTTGTTTTGTGCCCTTTTTCGCTGTCTTCTGATCTTCTTTTTTGCCTATAGGTAAATTCCACCATCCATGCCATGGCTCTCCAGACGCACATCCATCGCATCGACGCCCTTGACCAACGTGCTACCAATCAGAAGCTCCAGGTCGAGCTCGACCGGATCCAGGGCGAGCTCCATCACACTCGCAAGGGGAGCGAGTCTCAGGAGCTGCTCGTTCACGACCAGGAGGCTCAAATCGCTCAGCTTACTAAAGAGAGCGCACGCTATAGGGAGGAATCGTCGAGGATGGCGGGGGAGAGGGAGCTCCTCAGGCAACAGGTGCGGGACCTGGAGTCCACTCTTCTGAATCGGACCCGAAACTTTGACCAGATGGTGGAGGCTGAGCGAGAGAAAGCAGTCTGGGATTTTAAAGACTCCCAGGAATTTCATGACCTCCAGGCGGAGTATGGCTCGTGTTCGTACCGCTCAGGGTTTAAGCTCTACCGGTGGCTGGTTCGGAAGAAGTTCTCTGGGCTCAACCTTGACGGCATTACTATGAAGGGTCTGTCCCCTGAGACAGCAGACCAAGCGGATGAAGAGGAGCCTGACTCTCCGGAGGATGAGGAGGCAGATCCTTGAGGTGGCGTTTCTCTGGGCTTCTGTGGCTTCCGGGTGCCGTGAACCCTGGTCTTTCACCAGTTTTTCAGTTGGGCGGTTGTGCCCTGTGATGATCAAAACCTTTCCCGAGCTGCTTAGCTCGGTTGCCGCACTTGTTATTTTCCTTCGCTGCATTTGTTTGTTGTTTTTTTTTTTTTGACAATGAAAATTTCTTCCCTCTTTTGAGCATAATGAGCTCCTTTTATTTTTGCTAAAGCGATCTTATCATTTGGGTTATTGAAGTTACCTACCCAAAGTAGGACTCTTCGGTAGGCGTTCTCCCTATTTGTCACGTTTAGGACCTCCGTGGTATACCGCAAAGTGATTACTATGTACGTCCGAACTAAGCATTGGTTGGTTATCCCTTAGTTCGACCGACGTATCGAGACGAGCTATGCTTCGTAGGATTTGAACCCGAGCTGCTTACGCCTTTAATATTTCATACTTTGCCTTCACCATTGAGGTAACTGTCTTTCTTCACGCCGAGGTCTTTGTTAGCTCGGTGTTTTGGCCCTTAGGCTTAGGGAGGGACCCGTAGTTCGCTCTTGGATTGTCCCAAGCCAAAGTGGCGATTGGGGTCTTCTTGTGCTGAGGTCATGTTAGCTCGGTATTCTGGCCCTTAGGCTTTGGGAGTAGCTTGTGGCCTACTCACTTCTTACAGATAATATTGCCTCAGATTGACAATATTCCATGCTCGAGGTACTTGTTTCCCTTCGAGGGTCTCGAACTCGTATGTTCCTTCCCCGAGCACTCATTTCACTCGGTAAGGGCCTTCCCAGTTGGACCCGAGTTTGCGAGTGCCGGGTTCAGGTACCATAACTTTACAAAGGGCCAGGTCGCCAACGCGGAGGTTCCGCTTCTTGACCCTAGCGTTGTAGTACCGAGCTACTCTCTGCTGGTAGGCTGTAGTCCTAATGTACGCGATCCCTTACTTCGTCGTGTAAGTCGAGGTTGGTGCGTAGCTCATCTTCGTTTGTTTGATCACTGTATGCTTCTAGGTGCAACGTAGGTACTTTGATCTCTGTGGGGATCACTACTATGGTGCCGTAAGTGAGGTTGAAGGGTGTTTCTCCCGTGGTGGTTTTCTCCGTGGTCCGGTAGGCCCATAGAACACTGGGTAGTTCATCTGCCCACAATCCTTTAGCTCGATCCAGCCGTGCCTTTAGTCTGCGGAGGAGGGCTCTGTTCGTGACTTCCGCCTGACCATTTGCCTGAGGGTGCGCGATTGAAGTGAAGTTCTGTTGGATCCCCATGTCTCGGCACCAGTCTTGAAATTTGATGTCCTCGAATTGTTTGTCGTTATCGGAGATAATACCCGAGGTAATTCGAAGCGGCATACGATGTTCTTCCAAAAGAAGTTTTGGACATTTCGGGCTGTTATTGTTACGAGGGATTCGGCTTCTACTCACTTGGTAAAATAGTCCACTGCTACCACTAAGAACTTCCTTCCACCCGTTGCTAGCAGGAATGGCCCGAGTAAATCAATGCCCCACTGTGCAAAAGGCCACAGACTGGTGAGGTATTTGAGGTCGGCAGCGGTTGGTGATAACATTGGCATGTCTCTGGCATTTATCACATTTTCTAACGAGTTCAATGGCATCTGTCTTCATTGTCGGCCAGTAATACCCTTGTCGAAGCGCTTTCTGGGCGAGGGCCCTGCCCCCCAAGTGTCCGCCACACAGACCTTCATGAGTGTCGCGGAGTACGAGTTCGGCTTCGGTAGGTCGCAAGCAACGCAGGTAGGGGAGTGTGTAGGATCTCCTGTATAGTCGCTCGTTTATCATGATGTATTTAGCTGCTTGACGTTGCACCCTTCTGGCTGCATTGCGCTCTGCAGGGAGGGTCCCGTGTAACAAGAAGCTCATGAGTGGGTCAATACAGCTCGGCTCTGCTTGAACGATGGGAGCGACCTCCTCTGCCCCCCCGAGAATGCTAGGCCGAGACAGGTCCTCTATGTACACGGTTCTCATGGTGATGTCGCTAGTGCTGGCTAACTTGGACAGGGCATCGTCTTCGGCGTTCTCCGACCTAGGGATCTGTCTGATAAAGTGTGACTGGAAGTTGGGCAGGGCCTCTCTGACTTTGGCTAAATAGGCGACCATCGTCGGCTCGTGAGCTTCATACTCGCCCGTGACATGGTTGACCACGAGCTGAGAGTCGCTGCAGATAACGATGTGCTTGGCTTTTACTTCTCTGGCTAAGGCTAGTCTGACTATCAACGCCTCGTATTCTGCTTCATTGTTAGACACCTCGAACTCGAAGCGTAGCGCGTACTTCAGTTTCATGCCACTTGGGCCGTGCAGAACTATTCCGGCACCGCTGCCCTGTTGGTTCGAGGAGCCATCTACGTGAAGGATCCAGGGCTCCTCATCCCAGCTCGCGGTTGGCCGAGCCAGGAGAGGTGCCACACTGGCTACTACTTCACGGGGTTTGGACTCGACCAACCCGGGAGCTTCGGGCTCACCTGAGGTGGGAGCCTCGCGCTCAACCGGCCTGGGAACTTTGGAGCTGAATGTGCATTCGGCTATGAAATCTGCTGAGGCTTGGGCCTTAATGGCAGTTCGCGGCTTGTATTGGAGGTCGTACTCGCTGAGCTCAATGGCCCACTTCGTCAACCGACCGGAGACCTCGAGTTAAGCAATACTTGCCTCAGAGGGTTGTCGGTAAGGACGATAACAGTATGAGCTTGGAAGTATGGGCGGAGCTTCCGAGCTGCAATTATCAATGCGTATGCTAGCTTTTCCATCTCCGGGTATCTTGTTTCTGCTCCCTGCAATACTTTACTAACATAATAGATGGGTCGTTGGACCCGATCTACTTCCTTTATTAGTACCGAACTGACCACCTCGTCGCTTGCCGAGAGGTAGAGTTATAAAACATCGCCCCCATCGGGCCGAGTTAGGGTCGGCACGCTAGTAAGGTATTCGTTGAGCTCGTCGAATGCGAGCTGGCAATCTTGGGTCCATTCGAACCCTTTGCTCTTTATTGCCTTAAAGAACGACAGACAGCGGTCCGCCGACTTTGACATGAAACGGCTCAGGGCGGCTATGCGGCCGTTCAACCTCTGAACCTCCTTCGGCTTCTGGGGTGGTTTCATGTCTAAGATGGCCTTAACCTTATCTGGGTTGGCTTCAATGCTGCGCCGGTTAACGATGTACCCTAGGAACTTACCTGAGGTTACACCGAACACACACTTGTTTGGATTCAATTTCATATTGAACTCACGCAAAATTCCAAAAACAGAATGCAAGTCTTGTATTAATTCATGTGAGAATTGAGTTTTGACGACCATGTCATCTACATAGCATTCTACTTTTCTGTCGATTAACGGTGCAAACAATTTATTTACAAGCCTTTGAAAGGTTGTCCCTGCGTTTTTCAACCCGAAGGGCATAACCTTGTAACAGTACAGGCCGAATTCAGTGATGAAGGCAGTCTTTTCTTCATCCGCCGGGTCCATCTTGATCTGGTTGTATCCCGAGTAGGCATCCAAGAAACTTAGCAACTCATGCCCTGAGGTCACGTCCATCAAACGGTCGATTCTAGGGAGTGGGAAGCAGTCTTTCAGGCAAGCCCAATTTAGGTCGGTGTAGTCGACGCACATGCGCCACTTGCCATTGGCCTTCTTTACCAAGACGGGGTTGGCTACCCAGCTTGGGTAGTGGACTTCTCTTATGAAGTCTGCCGCGAGGAGCTTCTCGACTTCCTCGTCAACCGCTTTCCACCGTTCCGGGGCTAGGTTGCATTTCTTCTGTCTAGCGGGCCTAACTACAGGATCAGTGTTCAGCTTGTGAGTTATGAGTTCGGGGTCTATACCGAGCATTTCTGCCGCAAACCATGCAAAAATATCTAAATTTTAAAGTATAAAACTTACCAGTTCGGATCGTAGGGGCCCTGGACGGAAGCGCCGATCTGGAGCGTCTGAGCTGGGTCTGCTATCGAGGTCAGGACTGCGACTGTTTCTTTCGTGGCCCGGCTCGTTCATTGCCTTGCTTCGTGGGCCGTTCCAGTTCAAGGTCATCGGCCACCTTGGTTTTCCCCTTTAGGGCGGTAACGTAGCACTTGCGGGACTCGAGCTGGTTGCCCTGCGCTACTCCCACACTGAAGTCTGTTGGGAACTTCATAGCCAAGTGGTAAGTGGAGACCACCGCCCGTAGGACGTGGGTGATCGGTCGGCCTACTATGGCATTGTAGGGAGAGGGGGTCGCTACCACTAGGAAGTTGTGTTCGAACCTGACCACGCAAGGCCATGTGCCGATCTCCATAGGTACTGTTATTTTCCCAAGGGGCCGGACTTCTTCTCCACTGAAGCCTACCAAAGGAGTGTCTGCGGGCTTCAGGTCGCTTCTCTACAACTGGAACTGGTCAAACGCGGCTTTGAAGAGTATGTCGGCCGAGCTGCCCGAGTCGACGAGTATGCGCCTAACCTCGAAGTCGTTGATTCTTAGCTTGATTACGAGCGCGTCGTCGTGGGGGTAATGGACCCCTCGTGCGTCGTCTTCTGTGAATAAAATTGGCTCTTCTATTCTTGGCCGCTTTGGGGGGTTTTGCTCCTCCGGGGTGACCTCGCGAACCGACGTCCGAGCTGTCGCTGAGGTGCACCCTGCAATGATCGAACCTCCCACTATCATGTGTATGGTTCCTCGAACTGACCTCTCCTCTGGAGGCTGTCTCTGCGGTTGTTCGGCTGGCCTGCTACTGGACTTGAGAGCATCTTTACCATGCTCCCCTTGCCGACCTGTTCTATTACTATTATTATTGTTATTATTATTTTGTACAAAGTTTCTCAAGTATCCGCGATGGATGAGCTCCTCTATCTCGTCGCGGAGGTTTTTACAACTCTCGGTACTATGACCGTGGTCCTTGTGAAAACTGCAATACAAACTCTTATTTCTTTCATTGGGATTCCCCCTCAGGCGGGGCGGCCACTTCACATATGGGGCATCCTTGATTGCCATCAGAATTTCAGCCCGCTTTGCGTTTAGTGGAGTGTAGTCAGCCCGGTCTGGTGCAGGAGCTCGGAACAACTGACCCGGCTTTGCACCCCGAACTATTTCTTTTTTTCTTCGGGTGTCCTCTTGACTGAGAGGTTCCCCTTCTCTCTTTCTTTTTTCGGGTGCGCCCTCACCCTTCTGGTTGATCTCCTCTTCAGTAGCTATGAACTTATCCGCAAGCTTTTGAAACTCGGTTATGGTCGCGGGTTGGTTGACGACCATGTGCCACTTGAACTCTTTGTGCTTTACGCCCTTCTTGGCCGCTACTAGGTGTACGACGGGGTCTAGGCGCGGTATCTGCATACAAGCGTCATTGAACCGCTTGATATAACTTCGGATAGACTCTCCCTCTCTTTGGGCTACGTTGAAGATGCCTTCTTCAGTCCGTAGGCATCGTTTGCTGGTGACAAAGTGGGATGTGAAGGCTTGTGCGAACTGCGCCCAACTTCTTATCGACCCGGGTGCCAAGTTCCGGTACCACGTGCGGGCTGCTCCCCTGAAAGTAGTGGAGAAGGCCATGCACATGCATGACTCATTGGCTCGCGCCAGGTGCATCTGTGACTGAAAGGCGTCTACATGATCATTCGGGTCGAACGACCCATCATACTTGTCAAGAGGGGGAAGCTTGAAATCCTTGGGCATCGGGACTGCCAAGAGTTCGGAGGACAGGGAGGATGGAACCGAGAGGAGGGGAGCCTTGGCTTCGGCCGAGCCTACCTCTTCTTTGCCCATGAGCTCGAGCAAATTGCGAGTGACAGATCGGCGAGCTCGGCGGCGATGTCTCTGCTTCTTGGTGGGCTCGGCGTTCGTGCTGCTCACCTCTGCACTGTCTAGAATGGTTTGCGCTGGGAGTAGCCCGGTCTGCTGGTGATGGCTGCGGACAGAAGGGGCCTGCTTAGAGTCTGCTGCTAGGATCTCGAACCGGTTTTCAAGGATCGGGGTTTCGAACTTCGACTGTCGAGGCGACGTTGACCTGCCGAGCTGGGGTCCTCCCGACCTATCCACCCGTGGCGAGATCGGGGCAGTCGGTCTCTCCCGTCTGTTGTGGGGGGAGGTCTGGTTTTTTGGGAGATTTTGGGGGGCCTCTCCTCGGCTAGAGTGCTCGCTCTGGCGGCAAGATCTGGCTTGCTGCGAGGCCAGGTGTTGAGGCTGGAGCTGAGGCTGTTGAAGCTGAGGTTAGGGCAGCTGGGGGAACTGCTGCTGATACTGGTACTGGGAGACCTGGTGTAGCACGTGCTATTGATAGAGCTGAAGTTGTTGGAACTGTTGCATTTGGGCCTACATGGCCTTCATGCACTGCATCAGGTCCTCCAGCTGGTTCGGGCTAGCCGTTGGGGGCACGACCGAGGGTTCGATGAACGTCGTTCCGACTGTAGCGGGGAGTGGGGCGTCCGCTGAGAGGGGGACGGTGAACTATCCGATACAGATAGTAGGAAGCTGGGGTTGTTCCCTGGAGTTATCCATTTTTGTGCTTCGTCCGACGTTGCTAGAGCAAGCCATGAGCACTGAGTTGTCTCAAAGAAGAAGTAACTGGAAAAATTTAAAGGGGAAGGCCTTTTGATGCGTTCCCACAGACGATTCCAAATGATGCGACACGATCCGGGCACTCCTAACTGGATGCTGACTGGCTCCTTGCTGGCAACGGACAACACC
This sequence comes from Nelumbo nucifera, assembly GCF_055504915.1. NCBI lineage: Eukaryota > Viridiplantae > Streptophyta > Magnoliopsida > Proteales > Nelumbonaceae > Nelumbo > Nelumbo nucifera. The sequence continues at coordinate 57,756,491 of NC_142652.1, forward strand.
TGAGAAGACGAAGAAGAAGGATTCCCGTGGATTTGCTTGGTGGGAATACTCCGATGCTTAAGTTAGTACTGTGTATGGGGAGTAAAGAGAGAAAACAAAAGCTAAGAGTGGAGGTCGTGCTTTTTCACTATATTCGAGAGGTTTTAGGTCTCAAGAGAGCTTCTCCTCTACCTTGAGGGCTTTTATAGGAGCGCTCTTGCGAGATCGGGCATAACCGCCACTGGGCTCCTGTCGCAGCCGTTACCTGGCAGGTCTGCACAGGTGATCGTTATAGTGTACTATCTGCTTCGACTGAGTGACATGTCCCAAAGGGGTAGGCACGCCTCCATCTGTCGAGAGTCGTGGGTACAGACTGTCGAAAGGACAAGGACTGCACCGCCAGTCGAGAGATGTAGCGCAGTCTGTTCGGTACAGTCTTGTCAGATGGATGCTTCCTGAGAGCGTTGCATCACTCAGTCGCAAGTTACCTCGTAGTGAGCTATTTTTGCCGCGAGCTACTTTGTAGCAAGCTCTTTGGGGTACTTCGAGGTGACCCTCATCAAGGTTGGTCTTTGGGGCAGTTCTTCTGCCCAGGTGCTAGAGCGAGCTGGTCTCCCTAGCTCGCGGGCTGAAATAGTCTTGGAGTATTCTCTTATTGGTAGCTCGGGGAACCTGGAACTCACGTTGTAGCAAGCCTCTCCTTTACCTCACTACCGCGTAGCAAGCTGCTTTATGGGCCTATCACTTAGTCGTACCGGAACACAATGTTGAGCTGTCGCTTACGTTGAGTCAGCATCCACATGTCGCCGTTTCATAGATCGAGTCAAATCATCGTTCATCAACATGGATTTTGAATCTTAACTTCAAATTTTCTCTCGGTGGATGTTGTCAACAACAGGATATACCAACTTGTGGAAATAAGAGTATTTCCCCTCTCAAAATACCACTGTGTAAAACATGGTCCCTAGAGTCTGAATTATGTTTGATGACATCAAATTGGATACGTGCTCTTCCAAATGCTTCTTCTCATCCTGCCTACGTTAGCGATAGCAAGCTTTTTAGGAGGCAACTCATCTTCTTCCTGGACTGCCTTGTTGTATTTTATGGCTAAATTTAGCATCTCCTGATATTTCACCGGGACAAAACTTATTTCAGTGATGAACTATATATATATATATAGACAAGTATAGAAGTTTCTAAAATTATGTTCGTTAATTTCACACTAGAAACAGAATAGGATGACAACTATTGAGAGAGAACTAGAATAATAGAGTTAGCAGCCACAAGAGCTCAATTAGTTTCTCAAGTACAAAGCACATGCTACTACTATACATAGAAGATTCAAAAATACTGCAACAGAGAAAAACTGCCACTTCAAAAAAAGTTCAAACTCGTTTACCTGGACAATTTGCTAATTGGTCTTTGAATGGATATCAAACCGCTTAGTGTCAAGCCATCTGTCCACTTCTTTTATGTAGGTTCAATAACATCTTCTCCTCAAGTTCATTTTTCTTGTAGTTAATAGCAATCGAGTAGTAATGTTGGTTCAGCCCATGGATCAATGCCTGTAATTGATCATAAAAGAAAATTTGTCATATTGTGAAAATTGGTTGGTGTGTAGATCAATAATATCCTAATAGTGGCACAAAGCATGCCCTTACTTGGATAGACGGATTTTTCAGATGTCCAAGGTTAGAAGTTGTTTGGTGGGGCTCTTGTCCAAGAATCATTGTTTGTGAGTTAATCAAGCGGAAGGCATCAATTGACACTCTACTCTGAATTGGATCCACCACCACAGAAACGACCCTTTGAATCAAAGCCTCAAAACTCTGAAATACATAAATGAAATGAGAGCACCACTGGAATCAATCGACATTAAAATCTTAACATAAAAATTAAAAAGTAATGTAAATCCAGGAACCGGATAAAGGCATGAAACCATGTATGTTCAATCCATTCCCACATACCCATTCAAAAAATGAGAAAGACTTGTTAGCAAACAAATATTAGATCTGAAAACCATAGTGCTGCAACGCCTCCTTTCTAATCATATCTTGGATACCTTATTATGTGCAACATATTTAACAGATATAATATTACTTTTTATTATTGATGTCATAATATAATAATATTTAACATGTAATAATAGCCCAGAACCACCTCATCCAATTCCATTTCGGAATACATACAACCTATAAATTGCCTTTATGGTTTCCACTATAAGTGACATAATAAAAAGAAATTATTTAAGCAACAAATATAGTACCGTTGTGTATTTATCTCAACCCCAGAAAGCCAGCAGCCAAAGCCAGGATGTGAATGGTACCAACCAACCACCATTTCTGGTCTGTAATTAATGGAAAAAAAAAAATTAACAGAGAAGAGAGTAAGGGTGATGGGGAATTAATCACAGAGATGCTTATGAAAGCAAAAATAAGAGAAGGAAGAAATATACATGGCCAGAAGGAAACTAATATAAAATAACCACTGCTCTTGTTTGTTTTCCAAGCACAAATTAAGAGATGTTTTAGGATCAAAGTCACAATACTATGCAAATAAGAAGGCATATACCCAAAACATCATTTAATCTGGTAAATGCATGAGTCTTCAAATTAGAGACATCAAAATTACAGTGAAATTGGTAGAATTACATTTGACAATAAATGCATAGACATCTCTCGTTCTCTCTCTCCCCCCATTTTGGGGTGTGTACAGAACACCAGTTGACAATTAAACAAGAGATTGAGAAATAGAAAAATGTAGTGTAGACAACCAAGACTATGATTCTCTAGTGCTTTATCACTGAATTTTATTTGAATTATGAAGCAAGACATGTTATGCAGTAATAAACCCACAACTTTGATGGATGCCAAGGAGAGACTGAGAGTAAACATTGTAAAATTAAGGAATTCTAATAAATAAGTTTATTCAACTCTTGGTCTTGGTAGACTTTGATCCACCATGCATGCATGGTGGGACCAATAAAAAGACGGAGTACAAGACAAAGTTGGACAAGTCTTTTCATGGGACCCACAACTTCTTTGAAAGGGGAAGAAATCAAGAGTTTCCTCTAAACTTTGTTGCTTACCAGCCTGACTCCCTTAATCAAATTATAATTTGCAATCATGCCCTTTGTTTGAATATACATCAATGCATTTAGTATTCAGAAAGAAATATCATTAAGATTTAAGAGGAGAGCAGTCCCCTTGTCAATTTGTTTACATTTAAGAAGAAATTTTAATAAGATGAGCATGAAGCCATGAACCACTCCCTCTTCTAATTTGTTAACTTCAAACCTTTGCTTATCCGACCCATAGCCTCAACCTCTCTCTCCTCTCATTTCTGGTAGGACATACCATTTTTTTTACTCTTAATTAGGAGATATTAAGCCTTTTCTGAGATTTTATCCATTACATCAAACAATTGCATCAATTATTTTTTTCAAGAAAAGAAAAAAAGTCCATTATTTGTATACGTACTATTTAGTAGTTATTAAGGGAGATCTACCTAGAAAAGCTTTTCAATAGAGTATGAGATCTACCCAAATTTTGGGTAGATCCCACAGTTAGAGGTTTTAAGTTGGCACTGAATGATCATGAATCGCGATCCTCCCTTTTGTCTCTATGTTGGCCTCAATTACCATGAAACAAGTGGTGAATGAGATCTGATCTCCAACTGACATGCAACTCCATATCCATGCTTCATTTGTATGGTTTGGAAGTTAGGGTGCAGACCCCTACCCACACCCAGTCTCATTACTCATTACTAGCTAGTCACGGTTTCTTCATCAAATATTCCCCATGGATCCTTGTGAATGGAGATTTAATAGAATTTTTTTGTTCTTGATTTTCAATTATAAGGGACATGCAAGTTAATTAAGCAACAATGACTATTTTAATTACTTGAATATTAAAGATCCAAGCTCATTATAGGGAGTACTAGTTCAAGTTAATCCTGATATAACTTGACCCACATACTCCAACCTTGGGAAAGACTATCATCCATGGAATTCAAAGATATTGGGACATATCCAAACAAGATGCCTGGTCTTGTGGCTAGAAGCTGCCCTCCTTTTTTTTTTATATTTTTATAAGTGATGCTGCCCTCCATCAATGTGTTGAATCTCCAAGGCCGATGTCATGTAGTCCATCAAAGGACCACATTTTAAAGAGTTCCCTTCCACTGAATTCTACTCAATTTCTGGAGGCACAAGAATATTGACATCCTTGATGAACAAGAGCTTCTAGCTTTGTTAGCTACTCAATTCCTTCCTAGCTGTTGTACAAGGAATTCATATTGCAGATCAAATTTGTGTAAACCATTTGATTATAGAGAGAAATAAGGTTCTTGTGGGGCGGATGCTGAATTTGGATTTGTTATTATTAACTATAGGCACCTTCTTGTTAGATAGCGTATGCCCTTAGCTCCAATCAGAATGATGTATATTATGACATTTAATGTAAATGAATAAAGTACATATTCGATTCATGTTATTATGGTGTGTTTCCGTGTAATACCCTTAAACTGGACACATATGAGACTCGTGTTAATTTAGAATCTTCATAGCCATTGGATAGATCTAGGGAGATTTATCCTTACCAAGACTGACACTAATGTGCCACCAAGTTGGTTGGGGTGGCCTGTCTTGGCTGCCAGGGTGAGACTTGAGGTACATGCAGTGTGGGTTTTCTTGAAACCCTGAACCAGACCAAAATTCCAATATTGCCCTGGACCTTAGAGATAGATGGGCAAAACTGGAATGTTACACCTAACCCCTATACTCGATTATGATACTGCACTAGGTGTCGGATTGGACTATCTTTGATATGCCTATCAGTGAGATCCTTGAGTGGGTGATCATAGTGATAGGATCATCCCCTTTATCGGACAAAGTGAATGATCGGGGATGCACTCTCTCTAATGGAAACCCAAACTATCGGCAATCGATTTCAACCGTTGAAATTTGTTTTGCAAAATGTTTAATTCTCGGGATCCATGTGAGTAGAGAGTGCAGCACTGTACCTTGCAGTCGAGGGAGAGGTCATCCCTTGTCGGGCAGTGTTTGATCATTATGGGCTGAGAGGTTAAGTGTAAGACCATTGAGGATAATACCTGATGGGCTAATCTTGCATCTACCCATAGTCCTTGGGTTTTAATAAGGTGGCTTGACCCAATGACCATTTAGTGTAAATGTTGGGCCCTTTAAGAGCCCATGGTGATGGACTTAGGGGTTTACTGTCTCCTATAGTGAATTCGGCCAGGCCTTGTAACAAAGGTTGGGCTGAACCCATGTGGCTAATGTGTAGATCAATGTTTGGGTCCCACGCCATACAAGGATATCCAACTGGGCAGCAGTTTGGAGGGTAAGTGAGCAGATGAACTTAATGGGCCTAAAGCCCAATTCGAATTAGCTTAATGACATTAATTAAAAAGGGGCGGTTCTGGTATTTAAATCAGTAGATAGGATAAGAGATTATCCCTATCCACTTAGAGGGTACAGATCTAAATAAAGATTTGTATCAGGAAACTCTTAATTAGATTAGGAGGGTTGATCTTTATCTGCAGATAAGATAAGGGATTATCCTTATCTCTTAAAGAGAGTCCATATCCAAATACAAGATTTGGATTAGGAAACTCCTAATGGGATTAAGAGAACCTCTCTTTAAGGCTATAAATAGGAGAGCAGGGTGAACCCTCAACATACAACAGAAATCATCTGACTAACTATCGATTTCCAGAGAGAGATAACACAATTTGACTGCACTATCTCTTTCTCTCCTGCTCTTGCCGCCATACCAGTTTGATCTCCACCTGTGGGAGCGATCAAGAAGAGTTCTTGATATTACCTTTTGGCAGAAAAGATAATCTGAAGTCGTGCTCACTAGCCCTCCATCAGATTCTTGCTGAAGAACCATCCTGTTGATTCTACTTCATCCTGCACCGTGTCTTTTTCGGTGGAAGTAGTCTTTGGATCTTTCCTTGGGTGTGAACACCTTCATTGGAGGTTATTACTACTTCATATCAGGTATATCCCTCCACTCCCTTTTGGTTTCAGATCTGGTCTGGTTTAGGTTCAAGATTAATCCTTTAAAATGCAGTTTTCTAAAATAGGGAATGTGATTCCCACATGGGAGAGATAAATTTTTGAAAATTCTCCCAACCTTCCTGCAGGGTTCGGCCATCCATATGTTTGATCTCTCATCCCTTCACTACTAAAGAAAGTCAAGTGGCTAACAAGGAATATGACAACTAGGATACAATGGGTGAGCAGGTCGGCTAAAACAATGGAAAATTTCTTAGCTAAACAAAGGGCTTCTAGGGATTCTTTTTTTGGGTTGTGCTGTAATTTCTAGTTTTGACATATAATTTTATAAGGGTGTGGCCACACCTCGAACTCCCTTTGGATGTTTGTATTAGTTTCCTTTTTTTGATAATGAAATCCAATTCAATTATCAAAAAGAAAAAAACAAGATCTAGAAGCTCCAACAGTTATGAATTGCCAATAGCCATACCCTACCAACAACATATGGCTTTAGATTGCCATAAGAAGCAACCATAAAATTGAAACTATCTAGTCCTATATCACCCAACTCCACAAAAGATTTTTCTGTAACTAACAATATTTACTAGAATTTGTCTCCCTCCTAGATGTTCCAAATAAAAAAAAATAGAACATATCATAAAAGATTTATCACTTATTGGAGCTATTCCTAGGTTCCTTCAAATTATTTCAGTTCTAACCTTAAATTTTCTGGTTTCTTCAGAGCAAAAACACTGCATGCCAATCTTGTTAGCATATGGTTTGGGCAAAGTGACTTGTTTGGTAGTAGAGAAGTGCTTTGAGATTCTGTGGGTTGAAGAGAGACTTGACTAAGATTGGGGCCATGAAAGTTAGCCTAGTGAGGTGGTAATGTAGTTGAAAGAGATTTTTGAAGCTGATTTGTCCTTCAAAGTTGTGGATCTTGGGGTTGCACCAGCCAATGAATTAAGCTAGCCTAGTGAGGTGGTAATGTAGTTGAAAGAGATTTTTGAAGCTGATTTGTCCTTCAAAGTTGTGGATCCGGGGGTTGCACCAGCCAATGAATTAAGTTAGCCTAGTGAGGTGGTAATGTAGTTGAAAGAAATTTTTGAAGTTGATTTGTCCTTCAAAGTTGTGGATCCTGGGGTTGCACCAGCCAATGAATTAAGCTAGCCTAGTGAGATGGTAATGTAGTTGAAAGAGATTTTTGAAGCTGATTTGTCCTTCAAAGTTGTGGATCCGGGGGTTGCACCAGCCAATGAATTAAGTTAGCCTAGTGAGGTGGTAATGTAGTTGAAAGAGATTTTTGAAGTTGATTTGTCCTTCAAAGTTGTGGATCCTGGGGTTGCACCAGCCAATGAATTAAGTTAGCCTAGAGAGGTGATAATTTAGATCTTGTTTATGTTTCTCCTCTTGGCATTACAGCCACTCCTTGATACTTTTAATAGTGATTCTTTTGGTTTCCTCACTAAGAGGATCAGAAGCCCTTTTAGAAGGCATTTTAGCCTTGATACCTATTAACATAGGAATTTTTCAACAAGAATTTTCTGAAACATTTAGGATAATAGATTGTATGACAGTATAAGCAATCAAATTGGAAGGTGTTGTATTACTCCATATTAAGCTGCTACACCTCAAGTCATGTAAACAAATTTAAGTGAAATCAAATGTTGACAATTTACAAGATATATACTATCCAACATGGGGATCACAAATGTGATCCATAGTAATGTGTACTAGTATATACTAGGGTGGAAGGGAAATAAATTTCTATACTATTTTATAATCATGATATGCCTTAGATTTTTTCCTCTATGATCAATAATCATGTGCCTTGACGAACACAATAAGCATGGACATCACATAAAATGACTTGGTGTCAATGCTATGTGCAAGATTTTAAATTTCATTTATGTGTACTTTTTTAACCCAACTCCAAATGAAAAAATAAAAGCCAAAGTTCAGTAGATTTTCATAATGGAGACAAAATTTAAGAAAAATATTTGAAATAGGGTTTTTGTCCACTATTTATTTTCTATTTTTCCTATTTTTGCATTATCCCTTTACAAATGTTATTTGCATTATCCCTCTTGAGGAACTCCACCTTGGACTTCGGCAGGGTCTTGTCTATCAAGCATTTTAGAGCTGAGCCGGGGAGGAGGCCGTTGATGGTGGTGTGCATGTAGACCATCGGGTCGAGGTCTCAGACCTTGAGTTCTTCCTTCTTGAATCGGACGATGTAAGACCGCAGGCTCTCTCCCCACTTTTTCTTGATGGACATCAATAAGATGACGATCTTCTGGCATTGTCTGCTGCTAATGAAGTGGGTGAGGAACAAGTTGGCAAACTGCTCCCACGAACTAATAGAGTGAGGTGGGAGGCTGGAGAACCATCGCCGAGCTGCCCCCTGAAGTTTGTTTGGAAAGTCCGACACGTCAACGCGTCGGAGTACCCATAGAGGAGCATGAGTGCCTTAAAACATTCCAGGTGGTTGTTGGGGTCTGATGTCCCGCCGTACACCTCTAGTGTGGGAGCTTTGATGTCTGAGGTGAAAGCATTCATCCTTCCAAAGGGATGGCTTTGGCTGGCCGAGGCTTTGGCTTGGCTTTCTCTAACATGACGGAGTTAGTCCTTGACGGCTCCAAGTTGAGCTTGCAATTCCATGATTCGGGGGTCAAGGGGGACCTGTGCTCCTTCCCTATCCTCGTAGACCTGGTGGGTGTCATCCCAAATCCTCGAGTAATTGGATGCGGGGCCGTGTTCGTTCTGTCTGGCACGACGGTTGTTAGGAAGGTCGCGGAGGTCGGAGACCTGAGAGGTAGAGGTGTAGCATCATCCCTCGGCCCTAGAGTGGGGGCTGTAGTGGCCGTGTCGTCCACCTTCATCCCGGGAGGCCTCTCATCTTCGGCGGTGGTGGTACCTTTTGGAGTCCTGGCGGTTGTCGCCAGACTAAGTTGATTCTTCCCTCCTTCAGCTAGAAGGTCTTGGGTTCTGAGGCGGTTGGCTGGAATGTCAACAGCTACTAAATTAGGAGGGCTCGGGTTGGTGGGAGTTGGCAGAGCTGAGGGCTAGTAGGTCCATAGACTCTTACTGCCCCTGATGGCCCGCCGCCTTGGTGGGGCAGCTACCCTGAGGGTTGCCTCCTGCCTGGGGACACACCGGGTGAGGTGGTCCAAATGGTCGATGACTGCTTGAAGTTGTTTGTTGGTGACCAGGTTTTGGGCATTCCTAGTGTTTTGTATGATGTTGATTGGAGCTTAGGAGTGTTCTTGATTATAAGTTAGATTGAAGAAAGTCTTAGCGACGTTCCCACAGGCGGCACCAATTGTTGATGCTTAGATTGGCCAACACTGTCAATTCACTCCTAAGCCTGAAGGGATCCGAGGTGTTGGAAGCCGAGGACTAGACTGACCGAGAAGCGGAGTCTGAAATGGGGTAGATTCGAGATCCAAGTTCCGAGGTCCGTGACATCTAGTATCCGAGGTAAATAAGGATCCCGAGGTCAGCTCTACAAGGAAGTGGGTAATGTCAGAACCCTTGGGTGAAGACTCCGACGGTCAAGTTAGTGAGGAGGTACAAGATGGGCGAGGTCATAGGTGCAAACACACAGACGATGCCACAAAAGAGCAAGAGATCTCAAGAGTAAGCTAGAAAGCTAGGGTTTTCGATCCTTTGCCTGAAGGGGGTGCCTCCTATTTATACTTGAACCTGTCTGGAGGTAGGTGAAATCGGATAGCGGGGATTGAATCCGTACGTGAGGGGTGTGGCCATCCAATAGCGCCAAGTGACCCTGCGCCATTGATTCCGCGTCTGGCGCCAAGCTGGCTAGTGCGCACTAGCTGATAGGCTCAGCCCTAACATATGCCGTTTAACACGTGCATTTGTACTCCTTCCTATTTATTTGTATTTAAATAAAATATAAAATATAAAATTTAAGGTTTTATACTCTATTTATTTGTATTTGTACTCCTTCCTAACCGAGACTTAACGACAATTGTAAGCTTATCCATGAGAATATGTTGTCCAAAAATTCCCTAGTATTTAAACTTTTTATTAGTAACGGATCAATGATAGTTTATTAATAAAAATGGGAGTAGAGAGTCGTAATAAGAGAATTCCACATCCGTCTTTGAGCACTTCCTTGGAGTCACCCAATATAACATAGTAACACTAACGATTAAGGTGATTTTTGGCATCAATGGTGATTTTTCACACATGATTTTCCAAAATTTATCTTTCTTGGTTATTTGGTATAATTTCCTCCATGTTATCCGATTTTTGGGAATTCACCTTTGAGAATTAATGTATGTTTGGTATTGATTATCAAGAGTGATTATTTTTCACTAAAATTATTATTTCATGCACTACACTACCATTATAACAGGCATGCCCCTTGTATTATTAGATGATTGCCAGAAATTAAAGTGCTGCAACCAGTATATATATGTTTTCTTAGGCTCAGTTTGGAAGGAGTATAAATACAAATGTGTACAGAATAAATACATACAAAATAATATAAATTATAGGGGTTTTTATGATTCAGTTCACCCCTAGGAAATCCTAGCTCCATCTTGGGGTGGACTGAATCCTGCCTGTGGATTGATGTCAAATTCAGGGACAGGATGTGGTTTATAGAGGGGGGGCTACTAATAGACTAGGAGGGGGCTGCAAAAAAGATCATTTCTGAGGAGTGCAATCCGAACATCCCTAAAATATAAGGTTTTGTTCTCTACTTATTTGTACTTGTACTCCTTCCAAACCGAGCCTTAATGACAATTGTAGGCTTATCCATGAGGATATCTAGATATGTTGTCCAAAAAGTCCCTAGTATTCAAACTTTTTATTAGTAACGGATCAGTGATGTTTTATTAATAAAAACGGAAGCAGAAAGTCATAATATGAGAATTCCACATCTGTTTTGAGCACTTCCCTGGAGTCACCCAATAAAATATAATCACACTAACGATTAAGATGATGTTTGGCATTGATGATGATTTCCAACACTTGATTTTCCAAAATGTACCATTTTTGGTTATTTGGTATCATTTCCTCCATGTCATTTGATTTTTGGGAATTCACCTTTGAGAATTAATGTTTGATATTGATTATCAAGAGTGATTATTTTTCATTGAAATTATTATTTCATGTACTACACTACCATTATGACAGGCATGCCCCTTGTACTATATATTGGGTGATTTATGCAAGAAATTAAAGTGCTGCAACCAGCTTATATATGTTTTCTCGAAGTGATGTATGGTGGGTTGCCGGCCTTTTTGGTAAATGCCGAAAGTGTGGGATTGTTATATAAAAGAAAAGGAGAAAAAGAAAACCTTATTAAATTGCAGCTTCTGATTTGGAAGAGCTTTCAAGTAGCAGATTATGACTTTATTAAGGCTGCATTTGTCATTTCTTATTTTAAAGATATATCTTTTCTTTACCGTTACTTAAAATGTCCCTACAAACATTGACTTTTTAACTAAAAAAGAGATAAAGTCCTTAAAATGAAGAATGCCAAATGCAGCTTAAGTGGACCCCAACTAGACAGCCTGTGCGCTAAGCTATGTCTGGTGGAAACCCAAAGATCAAAATTGACGTCTTTAATTTCAGCTAAAAATAAGGCTTTTCACTCAAGCTTTGCCGAAGAAGTTTAATCAAAGTTTCAGTGCTCCCAAGTCCAATTGGGCTTTATGTGTCCTTCACTTGAATGCTTTGAAGGACGCTTGCGTTTAAACTTAAAATCAAGGTTTTTAAAACCGATCCGGAGAATGAACCAATCAAGGGTCCAGTTTCTGGGTTGAATGATCTGACCATTCAAATCGAATAGTCAAATTGTTTTGACAAAAAATATAAAAAATTAAAAAAAATAATATAAAAAAACTATCAAAACCATTGAATGGTTCGAACGATTCAATTGCCCAGGTCAGTAGTTTGACCAAATCAACGTTTTTCTTTTGCAAATATCCGGTTTTAGAGAAAAACAGAACCGGTCCCAGTTCTGATCTGACCATCCGATCCGGTCCAATTTTGAAAAACATTCTTAAAACAGCAAAGATAAACTCACCTATTTGCTATTTCTGCCGCATGCATGCATGGTGTGGGATATGATCTTGTTGGATAAGCCATACTAGGGAGAAATATGAAATGCTTGTCATCATCACTCTATTCACATCATATGTCTTTCAACTACAATTTAGGCTGCGTTTGGTTGCAGTACAATTTTATTTGCATTAGTACAAATGTATGAGAGTACAAATTTAAAAAAAAAAGCCAAATTCTCGTCTAGTTTTATTTTGGGTTTTACTTTATTTTACTTCATGTCGTAATTTACTTTAATTGCACTGCAATAAAAAATAAATAAACTAAAATTTGAAATAAAAATAAGCAAGTATTTACACTCAAATCATTTGCACTGTCATAGAAAATTCTGCACCAGTGCAAATTTGCTTACATTGCAATCAAACACAGTCTTAAGAGCATTCGATGTTCATCTATATCTATACTATATAATTCCAATATAATGTCAATAATTGCTTTGGTTTAGGTGCTGGTTGTAAAAAACTAAAACAAAAGTATCATACTAGCTATCACATAATATTAATACTTGTACAATTACCCTTTTGGTTTTATTTGCACAAGTGCATTAGCATGTGTCCTTAGACCAGTGATCTGAATAATTATATTACTTAGGAGCTTATAATTAGTTAAAGGCAACCAACATGAAGGCCACATAAATTGGACAGCCAACTATTTGTCAAACTTTGGATTTAGGGATAAGAAGTAAGGGTTGTTCCTTCTGCAGTGTGAGACCAAACTTTTCTTTCGTGTCAAGCTGCATAGGGTCCGTATCATCAGAAAGATACCACTCGAAGCTGTGGAACAATGAAGCAAGAATCAAGTGAAGCTGCTTGCTTCCCATGGACAGTCCAGGACAAATTCTCCTTCCTGCACCAAAAGGTGTAAATTCAAAGTCGTTTCCCTTGAAATCCAATTCTGAATTCATGAACCGCTCTGGTTTGAAGGCCAATGGATCATCCCAGACTTCAGGGTCTCGTCCTATGGCCCACAAATTCACAAAAATTTGGGAGTCCTTAGGGATGGTGTAGTTCATAACAGTGCATGTCTCAAGGGCTTTGTGAGGAAGGAGAAATGGTGTAGGAGGGTGTAATCTTAGAGTCTCCTTAATACAGACACTTAAATATGAGAGTTGGGGAAGATCAAACTCTCTAATGTCATTTCCATTCATCTTTCTTGCAAGTTCTTCATTAAGTTTCTTCATAGCTTCTTGGTTCTTCAGGAGCTCCACCATTGCCCATTCAACAGTTGTACTAGTTGTTTCTGTTCCAGCCAAAAATAATTCCTAAAAACAGCAAAGAACAATTGCAAATCATGAGTTACCATTTTATGTTTGACCACATGCATCACTATAGAATTATAAGGTTACCAGCTTTTGGTTTTACAGATAGAAGACATGGGTGTGGAATGGTCGAAGGCTTGCAAGTAAGAAGATTTGAACCCTGGTCAAAAGTTGTAAGGTAATTACCCTACCACGACACCATATTTCTTCAATTAATGGCTTATAAATTGGATAATAATGATCTCCATATGCAACAAACTAGTTAAATTTGAAACTAATCAATGTACTACTTATTTGTGTGATGCATATAGGTGGTGTTTGGCATCGATGTGGTTGCCCTAGAAAATGGCATTACATCAGAAAAAGTGGTGTTCTAGAAAGTATCCTCTTGTTTGGTTTTGTTTTTCTAGAAAAAAAATGTTGCTGCATACCATACCTTGGAAATTAGAAAAAAAAAAAAAGTGGTTTGAAGAAACCCTGAATTCAATGTTTTCTCAGAAAACAACCTGTTGCAATGATGCAATGACGTGGCACCCATGTGACATTTTCTTGGACGTTAAATAATGTAAACCAATGCTGAAAATGCTTATACAACATTGGTACCAAACAAAACCAGTACTCTTTCCCCAACCTATATGGCAACACCAATGCCATCAAATAAAAAAAAAAGGAACCGTTTTACGAGAAAATGGTACAACAGGCCATCATCCATACATCACTGTTTTTCCAGAAAACATATCTGAAGCAACGGCTTCGATGCCAAACACTTACATAATTTAATCATATACGAGATATTTTAGAACAGGGTTATGCTAAGCTTGCTCCTATAAGAGAAGTGGTTTAGCCTCCAGACCTTTTGTTGGTTTAAAAATGACATCAACAGACCTTTTGTTGGATTTTCATATCCTTACTCCCGTTTGTAGTCTAGATTTCCTCCTGTTTTTGAATTTTCACTGGATGACGTTATTGGTTGACCCAAATGGTTAAACCATTGACCTGTTGACCTATAAGGAGAAGTGGTTTAGCCTCTGGACTAAGTTTTAAAACACCATTTTTAACACCAATACATGCATTACACACTAAATACTAAATAGGATACAGATTTTGTGCATCTGATTTAGTTTTGCATCATTATTTGCTTGTAATCATGATTAAAGTGGATCCACATCATTTAGCTTCCTACCTCACTCATAAACAAATTCTGTGAAATCATGATTCATGTGTAATCATGATTAAAGTCTAATCATCCACATCTATAATGACTAAAGTGTAGTCATGATTAAACTCCCCTCATACCTCCATGGCTGCAGGAACAACATCATAAAGTCTGAATAGGCTACAAAGTCATAAACACTAGTGTGCTTGATTGGTTCCGTAGCTGGTGTGCACAATTTTGTCCATTGTTTTTAAAACCGGGTTGGATTGGAAAAACTGGGAATCAGTCATCTGATCGGTTCCATTTCATCCAAAGTCATTTTTTGGCCAAAACTCATTGATTTGGTCAGTAAACTATTGATTTGGATGGTCAAACCATTGAACCGGATAATGTTTTTGCCCATTTTTTGTTTCTTATTTTTATTTTAATTTTTTATTTTTTATTAAAGCAGGTCATCCGTTTCAGACTAGACGATCAAACCATTCAACCCAAGAACTAGACCCAAAATGGTCCCCTATTTGGTCCGGTTTTAAAACCCTTGGTATAACTCATCTTAGAAACAAATGTTATAGAGTCAAGTCTAAGTAAACTAGAATTTACACTCAACTTATTTGCACTCTCCTGTTGGGAAAATGGAATTGTAGTGAACTGAATTAAGGAAAAAATAAGTTTTTGTAAAAGAAAGGATGAAGATAAAAAAAGATAGAAAAGTTAATAAACGTTTCAGCCAGGGGACTTACCCAATACTTTTCATAGACAAATCCCTAATATATAGAACCAGAAGTTAAAAGAAATGACAAATTACCGAATACTTTACTTTTCAACACCCTGTAAATGGAATGAGAAAATTTCTTAAACTATTCTTATGGTTTAGTTAATTGACGAATTCTACCCTTATTATTTACATATTCTTTTAGAATATCTCTACATATGATATCACATGATTGATACTTTTTATAAAAATACCCTTTGGATACATTGGTTCTCTCTCCTCTCTTTCACTCTCTCTCCTCATCTCCTTCACACACGGACTGTCAATGAAGTTGCTGTTGTCGCTACGACCATTGGAAGTGATGGTTCTTTTTTCTTTCTTCCTTAATTGATAGTTGATGTGTTCATTTCTAATTCTATTCCAACTATTTTTGTATGGGCAGTGGAAGTTCCGACTATGCTGGGATGGTTTGGTGTTGTATAGGGGCGGTGAGGAGGGAGGAGAAAAATCTCCAGACAAGAGTATATCTAGACAGCGGGAGTAGATAGTATGTTAAAGAGGAAATTTGGCTTTGAAGGTTTGTTGTATGATTTTTATAACTGACATGGTGATCGAACTAGTCAGGGGTCTGATTATTGGGTCGAATGGTCCAACTGTTTGAATTGAACGCTCGATCCATTTTGATAAAAAATAAAATTCATAAAAATAAAAAATAGTCAAAACCGTTCGAATGGTTAACTGTCCGATTCATTGGTTTGTTAATCAAAATCAATGATTTTGAGAAAAAATCCGATTTTTAGAAAAACAGAACCAATCACCTGACTGGTTCCTAATTTTTCTGATCCGATTGTCTAATCCGGTCCGATTTTAAAAACCATGGTTTATTGTGTAAAAATCAATGCAAATACCATTTAAAATTCAAATCAGATGAGATGGCTATAAGTCTCTCACTTATATTAATGTAGTCAATCGTTGAGACGGGACCTTAATGGTGGGTTATTGTCCTTTAAATGTAGTATATGTGCCAAGTTTTAGGAGGGTATAGACTCATCCACAGCTCCAAGAAACTATTAAGCTTCTTCGGTCACTTGGATGGTTGCATCATGGATTCATCTAGCCAAACAGCCCAAACCGTCTAATCTAATGAGGGGCTGTCAAGATCAGCCACACCCACGTTTGGTTCCATCAATCAATCATGCATGAGAGAGAGACCGAGACCAGATGTGGGCAATGGACGTATTGTAGCGGAGGAAACCGGATTCAATCAATGCAAGGCCCATTCTAACAATCTTTATAGTCTTACATTGGGAATATTTCCCCATGAAATAACGTTCCCAATGCAAGACTGTAAAAGTCGTTTGAACTTGCACTGATTGAAGCTGATTTCACAGCAGAATCGGTTTCATCAGTGGGGAGAGGAACTGCAGGAGAGACTAGAGGACTAATAAAATGAATACGGAAAAGTAGCGACAAACCTAATGCAGATTTCTGATTTCCACTATAAATCTATAAACATTCAAAAGGTCCAAAAACTATATTCTATGCATCTATACCCGCCCTTGAATTGACATCAATTCTGAACTGGCACCTATCCCACTTGTACTTTGTGCCTATGAATTCTAACCTTGGGCTGAACCGTCTGAAAGAATGGTAGGATCCATCTGATGGACGCCATAAACACTGCGGAATGGGTGGGCGAATTTAAAAAATTTTCCTACCTTCTCTCAACTGGGAATCGTATTCCCTAAATTTAGAATACAATATTTAAGGATTCTACTTGAACCATAATTGAACCAGATCTGAACCAAAAGGAAAAGGAGGAATTATACCTGATCCAGAGAAGCAGTATCTCCCAAAGTTGGTGTTCACGCCCAAAGAGAACACCAAGATCCGCTCCTGCTGAAGATGACACAGCTGTATGTGGAACGGAACCAGCAGAGCGCGTCCTACACACTGGATCCTTCGCAAGAATCCTCTGGAAACTCTGAGCACCAAATCTTTTTCAATCTTTTCTGCAAAACTGATGTCAAGAACTGATTTCTTGATTACTTTCTTCTTCAAATATCAAATCTTGTCAGAAAGAATGGCAGCGGCTGGAGGAGAACTCCTAGGACGAAGATGGCTAAATAGCTTCTCTTCTTTCTAGAGTCTATATGAGATCCAATCTCAATTCGTAGGATGCTTTGTTGCTTGCACAAAACCCTAGGTTCGAAATCTGATATTAATCTCTCTTAGGGTTTCTCCTCTTTTCTTCTTGATTAAGAAACCTCCTAATTAGGAGTTATCCCAATCCAAATCAGTATTTGGATAGGAGATGATCTTAATCCTATCTACAGATTAAGTTAGCTTACTCCTGATCTTATCAGGAGGTTACCAGATTCAAATCTGATTTGAATTTGGTCTCCCAGAGTGGATAAGGTTAAAGGCCCAATCCTTTTCTAACTTTAATCCCAGATACGCCCCATAGATGGGAGATCATATCGGCCCAGCTCGAAATGGGCTTTTGGCCCATTTAAGTGTTCAGTGCTTAACTAGTTTCCAATCTGCTACCCAATTGGGCTTCATTGTATGGCGTGGGACCCAAGCATTGATCTACACACTAGTTACATGGGTTCGGCCCAGCCTTTATTACAAGGCCCAACCTTTATTACAAGGCCCAGCCGAATTCACTAAAAAGCTCAGTAAACCCCTGAGCCCATCACATGGACCCTATGGGCCCAACACTTACATTAGCCCATCAAGTACTATCCTAAATGGTCTTACACTTAACCTCTCAGCCCTTAATGATCAAGCACTGCCCGACAAGAGAAGACCTCTCCCTCGGCTGCAAGGAACAGTGCCGCACTCTCTACTCACATGGATCCCGGGAATTAAAACCATTTGCAAACATTTTGAAACCGTACAAATATATATGTATATTAATTTTGCAAAACAAAATTCCAACGATTGAAAACAATTGTCGGCAGTTTGGTTTCCATCAGAGAGAGTGCAATCCCGATCATTACCCTTGTCCGACAAAGGGGCTGATCCTGTCACTATGATCACCCACTCAGATGAATTCTCAGACTATCCCAACATACCCAGGTTTTGATCCCCGCTAAGGATCTCATTGATTGGCATATCAAAGACAGCCCGATCCGACACCTAGTGAAGTGTCATAATCGAGTTTAGGGGTCAGGTGTAACTTTCCAGTTTTGCCCATTTGTCTCCAAGGTCCAGGGCAATACTAAAAATCTGGTCTGGTTCAAGGATTCGAGTAATCCCATACTGCATGTGCCTTGGGTCTTATCCTGGTGGCCGAGATAGGCCATCCCAACACTTAGTGGCACACCAGTATCAGCCTTAGCAGGATAAATCTCCCCAAACTTATCCAATGGCTGTGAACATTTAAAACTAACACGAGTCTCTATAAGTGTCCAGTTTTAAGGTCTTACACAGAATTATACCAAAGAAAATGAATCAAACATGCACTTTATTTATTTACATTAGATATCAAAAGTACACCAAATCGAATTGAAGCTAAGGGCATACAAAACTGTATAACACCGTCATTCTCCCAAAGGAATACTACCATCTATATCTAGCAACATAGATGGAACCTATTGGTCAGTTTGATCGTTGAGAAAAGTGTTAGCAGATGTTCTTGCACTGAACAAAAAAAAAAAATGGAGATTTATGTAAGCCGACCACCTATTCATCAAGACGGAAGATTTGGTTCTAATGTTCTTTTTGGAATTGTGCAGAGAAGGATGAACCTCTTAAAGATTGATGTCCTCAGTGACAACTGTAGTGATGATTCTGTCAGTTGACGTTGCCGAAGTAGACATTTTAAAAATTTAAAGAAAAATAATAGATAAAATAGTCTTTTTATCAAATTTTAAGGGGCATGAATGATAAGGATGAGTTTTTAAACAATTGTTAGAAAACTTAAGGTCCTCTAAGATAATATGTAAATAATAAAGATAAAATTGGTCAATTAACTAAATCATAACGATGGTTTAAAAAATTTGCCCAAATGAAATTTGCGGCAGCTGAAGTGAATCAGAAATTTTGTAAAATTCCCTTCATCCACTTATTTTGAAATTGGATTTGCACCTCACAGAGCGCAATTTATGAAAAGAGGAACAAATCCAGATTTTATTTCTACCTTTTTCTGTCGAATCAAGCATAGCCATATTTATGGAGACAGAGAGAGAGCATACCAGAAGTAAATTACTGATCTGGTTGTCCTGGAACCCATGGCCAATCAAAACATCTAAGAAATCTTGTGGTCTTCTGACACCATAATCGTTGCTTACCCTTCTTTCCTCGATTAAACCTTCCCATATATCTTGTAATTTGCCGATGGTCTCCAATGTCGTCTTTCTTAGACCCTGAATATCTAACCAATCTAAAATGGGATAAAAATCAGCTAAATTTGGGGTAGTGGCCAATTCCATAAGCCTCCAAATGAGCCCCTTAATGCCTTCATTTGATGTTTCATCATCCAGACTAACTAAATCTTTGGATAAAAACAGATTGCCCAATATATTGAAAACAGCAGCTAACACAACTTCTCCGATTTTCACTATTTTCCCTTCCTTCCTACCCAAGAAGCAGAGCATTTCTTTCACCTTCTTCTCCCTCAAATTCACTTGTGATTCGATGGCTTTGCTCGAGAACAACTCTGCCCGGCATAAGTTACGTAGCAATTTCCATTGTTTGCTACATGTAAACGCCCAGGCAAGCGATAAATGGTTAAGCTTTGGGTCTTTCATGGGAGACACTTGTGGTACATGACGAGCAGAGAGTAGAGCATCATGGGTCTTGAGAATTTCAGCAGCTGCAGCAGGAGAAGATCCGACAACGAGGAGTTGTGTGCCGAGTCGTAGTGAGATAACCGGACCATGGATTTTGGCAAAGTGAGCTAGTGAGATGTGAGGCTTCTTTCCCATGTCCAGAATGTTGCCTATGACGGGCCATGGATATGGTCCTGGTGGAAGGGTTGAGGCTTTCCATAGTGACAATTTGATGTGTCCGAGAAAGAAAACAAACAAGGGTATTAGCAGGAGGAGGAGGAGGAAGAGAAGGAATGAGATATTGAACTCAGCTCCTCCTGTTACTGTAACTTCGCCCATGTCTTCAATGGATGGTAGTATCGGCTCAGTGCGTGAAGATAAAGCAGAAACAACAGATGAATTCACGTACTCTCATCAGGTTTATAAAAGCTTTACTGCTGTACAGTAACATTGTCACCGGCCGTTCAGCTGATCCGAATTCGTAATTAGGGGTAGTGACACATGAATTCACATCTGCGCCCCACCGTACATCCGAACCAACACCTACCAATGAATTCACATCTGCGCCCCACAGCACATCCGAACCAACATCTACATGACATGAGATGTTCCCAATGCATGTGGGGCGTTTTTGGCGCATTGTATGGGGCGCAAATGTGAACACGTGATACATCGCTTACACCCTTAGCTTTTGGGTTCCAGCGACTTGCTAACCGGGTTGACGGTGAAAATAAAATTACTAAGGCACCGTTTGGGATAACTTTATATAATTGTCTTCGTGATTCTTTCACTTTTGATACAGCTGAATATTTCACCCCATTCATCTGTAAGTTGTAACACGTGGTGGTGTTGTTGGAAGGGCTAGAAATCAAGTTTCACATGACCGAATTAATGATTTAAATATCGATACGATACATCGTATATAGGGTGTATTGTATTAGTATCGGCCAAAGGGGATACAGGTAAGAATGAAAACAGGGCGGGGCGGGGCAGGAACGGGGATTCTCTCCCCTTCCCCGTCCCTGCGAAAATCCCCATCCTCATCCCCGTCCTCGTCCCCGCTAATGGGGACAAGGTTATCCCCATCCCCATCCCCACGGGGGACAAGGATCCCCACTCCCCGTAATTTTTTATAATGCTAACCATTTTGTTTTTGTTTATTATTTTATTTAAAAAAAATAAAAATGAAATAATTAAAATTTACAATCCTATTAGAAAAGATTCAAACATATTCAACCATATTTTTAAAAATATTAATATATAGACGTATGTATTCAGGGCGGGTCCCTACGGGAATTGGTGAAATGGGGAAAGTTTCCATCCCTAGATACAGGACGTATCTCCTAAGTCGTGCGTATCAAAGTGATACACATTCGTATCGGCCCGTATTGTATTGTTTTAGTCAATACGCACCGATACAGAACGATGCGGAACAATGTCTTTCTATTCACCTGTTAGGCTTAGTTTGGAAAGAGTACGAATGCAAATATATACAATGCAAATACATACAAAAATATTACAAAATATAAGGTTTTGCACTCTACATATTTGCATTTGTACACCTTCCGAACTAAGCCTTAGTTGCAAAACTTGTGATTGAAGTGATTCAAACCCAAATCACCCAGAGCTAAAGCCTTATCTACACTTTTAATCCATTAAACCATATTTCGCACTATGACAACAAGTGAAATAGAATATTATTTTATCAATTCTAGAGTCCATATGTAATGCGGACAAATAACATACATTTGTGTCCAACTCAATAAAAAATACTATTCAAAACTAATATTTTGTAAACTACTAGAATAAATAATTTGTTAAATCCACATTTATATCAAAATGTGGTTTTTAATCTCAAGAAATTTATACGAATAAAGATATTAATAATAGAATAAATTATTTATTACTATTTTAATTTGGATTAAATAAAAGTATATATATTATTTACAAATATAAAAATGTTATTTATAAAATACTCAAGAATATAATATAAATTGAATTTGTCAAATCCATTATTCTACATTTATATAAAAAATGATATTTTATCTCAAATTTTATGGAAAAAATGTTAATAATGGAATAATTATTTTAGTAGTTAAAAATTATGAATTTGCACATGATGTGTATCTTAGAAAATTTAATATATTTGATATATTTTAAGTTAATATTATATATTTTTATAAATTTTTAATTGATATTTTAATTACATTTTATAATAACATGTTTATTGTTTACAAAAATAAAAATATTGTTAACTAAACAGTTGAGAATTAATTCTTAGTTGACTTTTGGTTAATATTAAAAATTTTAAATAATAACACAGAAAATAATCAATATAATAATTCATGTACAATAGTTGCATATGTTTTGTGCCTTGAAATTCAATAGAAAATAACATAATAATAGCTTTATGCATGTATTAATTTGTAAAAAATATATATAATATGTTCTACGATTCTTGATTAATACATTATTAATAAAATTTTATGAATTCTGTGCATCCCACTGTATTAGTTGTAGTATATTTTTTCACATATACCTTTAGAATATACATTTTTCATATATTTATACATTAATTATGGCTATTTTAATCTTAAATATAATGTTATTAATATATTTATGGAATTTATATGCATTTTTTATTGTATTCATATTTTTCGTCCATATCCATGAGTTTCCAAAGCGTATTTGTATCGGTATCTGAGTCATCCGATACAATACTCGATACCGATACTTTAATCCTTGGGTCGAACTAGGTTTGGTGGCTGGCCGAATTTTTAAATTTTTTCTAATTCAATCCGGGAACTGATTTTTCAGTGATTTTGAAATATGAAATTATAGGATCGTTCTTAAACTAAACTAGACCAGATTTGAAACTAAATTAAAAATTAATTATACATGATATGGAGACCACAATACACAGCTCCCAGAGTGGTAATTTATGTCCAATATCAGTCACAAAATCGGCCTCCAACTGAAGATGACATAGTGTGTATGTGAAATTGATTCAACAACACCATTTTAGCAAAACCAATCTCCAATTTGCTTGGATCGAGGTGGGTATATGAACCTATTATCCTTTAATGTTTTCTTGCAAAAACACAGTGGAAGACTGATGGAAATCAGCCCCTATCACAGCTGGGATGAATTAGGGTTTTTGGGAGGCAAGGGAGAAGAGAAGAAAGCAAGAGAGTGGAGAGAATGGGTGAATTCACCTCTCCCCTCTTAGTACCTTATATAGAACACTCTCTTAACCAAATTAGGAGTTGATTCAAATCAAATTTGGATTAGGACTTTATCTTTAATTGATAAGAACTCTCTTCTTAAGAGAAGAATGGGTGGTGCTCCATACCTAGATTCATGCCCACTTTCAACCCAAATCACATGACAACTTGACTAATCATATTAGTAATAGGCCTTAGGTCCATTTCCTCTAATGGTTCACATCCCAAGGTGTTGCATGGCCACTTTGAGCTTGAATATTTTATGGAGTGGGACTCATAAAGGTATCACACAAGTCCATAAGGGTTAGCCCCCACCTCTGGTAGAGGTTAGGCCAAATTCACTGCTCAGGGGTAGTGAACCCTTGACCCAATCAGCTTGGGCTCAATTTGGGCCCAACATTTACACATAAATGATCATTGGATTCAACCACCCTATGAAGACCCACAAATAATGGACTTATCTAAGATAAAGCCCATCAAGTAATCAGCCTTCTAATGGTCTCTTACACCTAACATCTCAATCCATAATCATCAAAACACTGCCCATAAGGAAGGACCTCTTATCTAACTGTGAAATGCAGTGTCACACTCTCTACTCAGATGGATTTTGAAATTAAAACCTTTTGCAAACCTTTTTCATAAAATAGTAATATAACACATAAATATATTTTGCAAATCAGATTTCAAATATAGTTGAAATTCACTACCGACAGTTTAGGTTAACATTAGAGAGAATGTGAACCATGATATTCACTTTGTCTGACAAAGAGGTTAATCCTATGACTGTGATCACCCACTCAGGTAATTTTCCAGAACTTAGTACAATATCATAATCAAGTCTAGGGTTAAACATAACTTTCTAGTTTTTCCCATCCATCTCTAAGGTTCAAGACATAATTGGAAATTGGTCTGGGATCAATGTTTCTTCTAAATACCCACTGGCTGTGCTTGGGACCTAACCCTAGTAGTTGAGATAAGCTGCTCCACCAATTCGGCAACATGCCAATGTTATCCTTGTTAGGATAAACTCCTCAATTTTATCCAATGGCTGAGAATATTCTAAACTAACACGAGTCTTATATGTGTCCAATTTAAGGAGTAATTCATAAAAACACACCAATTTAAACATAAAAAAATATTGTACTTTATTCATTTACTAATAAATGTTTGCATACATCAATCTAATTAGAGCTAAGGGCATATACTGTCTAACAACTCCCACTTACACTTAGGTCCAATCGGGTATTAACCTCAGTCCCATACTATCCACATGTCCTTCAAACACTTTCTATATTAGTGGCTTAGTTAATAGGTCTACCACATTTTCCGCTGATGCCACCTTTTGAATCTGAATGCATCCTCTACCAACAATCTCTCGTAGAATGTGATACTTCTTCTCGATGTGCTTTGAATTCAAGTGGGCTCTTAGCTCTTCAACTTGGCTCTTTATCTTGAAAAATGGCTCTAGTGTGCTAGATGGTATGACTCCTAATTCCCAAGCGAATTTCTTCACCCATACTACTTCCTTGTCAGGCTCACTTATGGCAAATTGTGGACCCTTGTTTGTTACTTTTCCAACTGGCTGCATAGATTCTCAACATAAAAATATATCTAGATGTATACTTTCTATCATCTAGGTCAAGCTGAAAGTCAACATCTGTATAACCGGTCATTTGTACTGAACTACCATCGAAGACAAGACAATAGTCTTTAGCTCTTCACAGATATTTTAGTATGTAATGAATCCTGCATGTTGAATTTTTGACAACCTTGTCAATGTAAATAGATTGGTATAATCCAATTAACCTCTTCGTGAACATAGTCTTGATATGTTTTATTTAGTAAGATCTTTTGACAATATTTTGACAACTTTTATTCAGTAAGATCTCTATTCAAGAACATAGTTTTAACATCCATTTGTCAGATTTCATAATCGTAGTGCGTAACTATAGCTAATAGTATCTTGATGGATTTAAGCATGGCCACAAGCGAGAAGGTTTCCTCATAATCGACTATTTCTTTTTGAGTGTAACCTTTCACCACAAGTCGAGCTTTATAGGTCTCAATCTTTCCATTTAGGGCCCTTCTTCCTTTTGTAGATCCACTTGCAATTGATTGCTTTCACCCTAGGGGATGGATTTACCAAAGTCCAAACTCTGTTGGTATTCATTGAGTCTATCTCAGATTTCATGGCATCTACCCACTTCAAGGAGTCTATGTCTAACATAGCTTTCGTATAAGTCATGGCTTCCATCAAATAACTTTCTTGTTCATATCCGAAATGTACAAGAGGTTTAGATATCCGAGTAGATCTTCTAGGTTATGTATTGATATCTAGAACTTACAGGTTATCTTCCTCTACCCTTGAACCCTATTCATCAAGAATAACTTCCTGATAATGATTTTTGAGGGTGTAGTATTCTTTCAAGAAGTGGGCATCTCGACTAACAAAGACCTTTTGTTCTCTTAGGTCATAGAAGAGATACCCAATAGAGTCCTTAGGGTAACCTACAAATAGGCAATGATTGGTTTTGGATTCTAGTTTGTATGCACTTGTCTCTTTTACGTATGTTGGACAATTCACACTTTAAAGTGTCTAACACTTGGTTTCTTACAATTTCAAAGCTCATATAGTCTTAGGAACCAACTTGGTTGGAACTTGGTTCAGCATGTAGATCGTAATCTCTAATACATGCCTCTAAAAGGATATGGGTAACTCTAAGTAGACGATAAGTGTTCGAACCATATCTAATAAAGTTCAATTTCTTCTCTGTGATACACCATTTAATTGTGATGTAGCAGGAAGAAAAAATTGTGATATAATCCCATTGTCCTTTAGGTAGTCCCCAAATTCATCAAAGATGTATTCACCTCATAAATTTAATCAAAGGGCTATGATTTGTCTCCCCAATTGTTTCTCAACTTCATGTCTAAATTCTTTCAACTTCTCAAAGGATTCAGACTCATGTCTCATTAGGTACACGTACTCATACCGAGAATAGTCATTGGGAGCCTTAGCCATGAACAATTACCGGGTTTTGGACTACATCGAGCCCGAACTCCCTAGAGTTACCAATTATTTCTCCGATTAGTGTTGAGCTAGAGCCCCAGGAGTTACTAGTTAGGAATTAAGCCTTTGTATTGTAGTATGCATGTTGTAGAGTTTTGGAGCCTTTCAGGGATAACCATTGAGCTAGAGCCCCTAGAGTTATTGGTAGATAGGATTAACATCAAGCCAGAACCCCTAGGTTTACTAGCTTGAGAGTTAAGCTCATGTTCTTTCCTTTTTGTAATATTTTGGGATTATCATTAAGCCATATCCCTCGAAGCTACTAGTTTTCTAGGTTTATTGTTGAGTAGAAGCCTTCAGTGTTACTAGTAAGCAAGGATCACCATCAAGCCAAAGCCCCCTAGAGCTACTAGTGAGGCATTGATCTTGAGTATAAGATTGGAACTAGGTCTCTATGATGGATTGTGCCTTTGTGAAATGCTTGGTATTACCATTGACAACATTTAAATTAAATGACATTTGAAATACAATGCTATATAAATATATTCTATGATTTGTCACTTGCGTCATAGTTTCTTTGAATCACTATTATAATTACAACATTGTCATTCACAGTTATGCGCTTAACGCAACTGATGAGGGGTGATTTGGCCCGACCTAGTGAGCAGAGGACACGTGGACGTAACTTGCCAGTTAGATTGTGAATCAGCATTTACTGCCATCTTAGCACCACCTACCACCTCGGCGGACCAAGCCACCTCGGGTGTCTCGGGTACCTCATAAATGACCGAGGTCTGGGTAGCTCAAGATTGCCTAACTTACCGGGGTGACACGTCAGACTTCTAGAAGCATGCCAGCCATCTCCAAGCTCTTCAAGATCACACCACATGACTGGAGGACTTATCTTTATCCCATCTGAATCGGATGGACATGATAGGCCTTATCAGTTAGCACGTTATCTACCTCCCGGGGTGGAACGGACTCCTAACAGCGTGGGCCGAGGATCTCGGAGGTGTTTCGTAAAACCCACAATAACCCAACTATATAAGAGCATCAGCCCCTGAAACTCAGGTAGGTGCGATTTAGTGCATTCTAGCTCTCATACTCAATTGCTTTCAGCTCGCAACCAACTTAGTACTAACTTAAGCATTGGAGTGACTACGCCGGGTTGGCCACCCCGGGTTCTCTAAATACTTCTTCCATACAGTTCAACCGGCTTGCTAGGCGAGCTATCATCTAGCTAGGAGCCACCAGATCGTGCACCATCAATTGGCATCGTTTGTAGGAAGTATAACATGAAGCTCAACACGAGCAAGTGTGTCTTCGGGGTCATGTCGGGCAAATTCCTAGACTACATAGTGAACCGGTGTGGCATCGAAACCAACCCGGACAAGATAAAGGTCATACTATATATAAGAACATCGCAAAATATAAAGGAAGTGCAAAGACTGACTGGCCGGGTAGCCGCCTTAAACCGGTTTATGTCTAAATCGACAGGTCGGTGCCTACCCTTCTTTAAGGCAATCAAGAAGAACAAGGACTTTGAATGGTCTGAAGAGTGCCAGCTCGCGTTTGATGAGCTGAAAAATACCTAAGTAGCCTACCGGTTTTAACCCGACCTGAAGTTGGAGACGAGCTTCGACTTTACTTCTCAGCAAGTGATGAGGTGGTCAGCTCAGTACTAATTCGAGAGGTAGACCAGGTCTAAAGGCCCATCTACTACGTAAACAAAGTTTTGTAGGAAGCAGAGATGAAGTACCTGACATCGAGAAGCTGGCCTACGCCCTAGTGATCGCAGCTTGGAAGCTGCGCCCTTACTTCCAAGCTCACACAATCATCGTCCTCACCAATAGACCACTGAAGCACATTCGAAAGAAGCCTGAGGTCTCAAGCAGGCTGACGAAGTGGGTCATTGAGCTAAGTGAGTATGATATCCGGTTCGAGCTATGCCCAGCAATCAAAGCTCAAGTCTTGGTGGATTTCATTGCGGAATGCACGTTCAGCACGCTGGCCCCTGAGGTGGCTGAGCCGACTAGCACGTCAGAGGCGTCAACCAGTGCAGCACCGGTTCCGGTCAGGGAAAGCCCGACTTGGGATGAGGAGCCCT
Source organism: Nelumbo nucifera (assembly GCF_055504915.1). Classification (NCBI taxonomy): domain Eukaryota; kingdom Viridiplantae; phylum Streptophyta; class Magnoliopsida; order Proteales; family Nelumbonaceae; genus Nelumbo; species Nelumbo nucifera. The sequence continues at coordinate 57,784,833 of NC_142652.1, forward strand.
GGATCCTCCACATTGATAGCTCGTCTAATTAGTGAGGAAGCGGTGCTGGACTCATACTGTATAGGCCGAGTGAGGTGAAGCTGGAGTATGCTCTCTACTTCGGATACGAGGCATCAAACAACGAGGCGGAGTACGAGGCATTGATAGTCGGGCTACACTTGGCAAAGGAGGTCGGCGCAAAGCACATCGTGGTATGTAGTGATTCCTAGCTGGTAAACGATGAGTACGAGGCTCGGGAACATGTCATGATGGCTTACTTGGCCAAAGTGAGGGAGCTCCTGCCCAACTTCCTTTCATGGTGAAGGGATGAGAGATCCATCCTATGGACGCCCAAAGATTGCGGAATAAGGGGCGAATTTCAAAAATTTTTCTCTCCCTTCAACTGGGAATCGTATTCCCTATTTAGAAAATCATATTTTCAAGGATCAATCTTGAACCATAAACTGAACCAGATCTGAACCAAAAGGAGTGGGAGAGGATTATACCTGATACGAAGAAATACTATCTCCCAATGGAGGTGTTCACGCCCAAGGAAGGATCCAAAGACTGCTCCCACTGAAAATGGCGCAGTGCAGGATGGAGCAGAATCAACAACGTTCTTCAAAAGAACTTGACCCTTCACAAGAATCAACTGGACGGCTTGTGAGTACAGCTCCAACCAATCTTTTCCCAAAAGATTGAAATCAAGATCCAATCTTGATTGCTCCCAAGAACTGGAGATCGAACCGAAGGAATGGCAATGGCAGGAAGGTGGCGGTAGAAGAGAATTCGCAGTATGCAGGAAATCTCTCAATCTCTCTTTCTTTAAAGAGAAGAATGCTATTGATGTTGTTGTGTGTTTCAAGGCTGCCGCCCCCTTCCCCTTTTATAATCTTAAAGGGATCAGCTCCTAATCAGATTAGGAATTGCTAATCCAAATCATATTTGGGTTAGAAGTCCCTTAGTGATAAGGGATAATCCTTATCTTATCTGCAGATCAAATCAGCTGTCTCCTAATCTAATTAGGAGGTTTCCAGATCTAAATCTTATTTAGATCTTGGACTCTCTGAGTGGATAGGGTCTAAGCCCAATCCTTTTAGCTGACCCACTTTAGAATTCGCCCCCTTTAGATGACTGATCAAATCAGCCCAGTTCAAAATGGGCTTAAGGCCCATTTAAGGTTATGTACTCAAAAAACTTCCAAATTGCTGCCCAGTTGGGCTTTCTTGTATGGCGTGGGACCCAAGCATTGATCTACACATCAGCCACATGGGTTCAGCCCAGCCTTTGTTACAAGGCCTGGCCGAATGCACTGCTGAAGACAGTGTACCCCCTGAAACCCATCAAATGGGCTCTATGGGCCCAACACTTACACTAAGTGGTCCCTGGGCCAAGCCACCTTGTAACACCCAGGGACTGTGGGCAGATGCAAGATTAGCCCATCAGGTGTTATCCTCAATGGTCTTACACTTAACCTCTCAGCCCATAATGATCATACACTGTCCGACAAGAGAGGACCTCTCCCTCGGCTGCAAGGAACAGTGTTGCACTCTCCACTTATATGGATCCCGGGAATTAAAACCTTTTGCAAACATTTTAGAAACCATAATATATATATATATACTTTTATATCTTATATAAAATATATTTGCAAAACAAATCTCAACGGTTGAAATCGGCTGCCGGCAGTCTTGGTTTCCATCAGTGAGAGTGCATCCCCGATCATTACCTTTGTCCGACAAAGGGGCTGATCCTGTCACTATGATCACCCACTCAGATGAATTCTCGGACTGTCCCAACATACCCAGGGTTTGACCCCCGCTAAGGATCTCACTGATTGGTACATCAAAGATAGCCCAATCCGACACCTAGTGCAGTATCATAATCGAGTCTAGGGGTCGGGTGTAACTTTCCAGTTTTGCCCATCAATCTCCAAGGTCCAGGGCAATACTGGAAATCTGGTCCAGTTCAAAGATTCATTTAATCCTACACTGTATGTGCCTAGGGTCTCACCCTGGCAGCTGAGACAGGCCACCCCAACCGACTTGGTGGCACCATAGTGTCAGCCTTGTCAGGATAGGTCTCCCCAGACCGACCCACTAGCTGTGAACATTTTAAACTAACACGAGTCTCATTAAGTGTCCAGTTTAAGGGTATTACACAGAAACATACCAAGGGAACATGAATCAAATATGTATCTTTATTCATTTACAATAAACTCATAAAGTACATCATTCTGATTGAAGTTAAGGGCATACAAAACTGTCTAACACATGGCTCATCCGGCAAGTACTGAGGTCAGAGAATGTCGAGGCCAATGCACTATCAAAGTTAGCAAGTACAAGCGACAAAACAATGAGGACGATGTACATAAAAGACCTACCTCGACCCATCATTCTCGGGGGGGAGAAGATGTCGCTCTTGTGTTGCAAGCAGAACCGAGTTGGGCCGACCCGCTTGTTGATTATCTGCTCCATGGGACCCTACCCACAAATCATAATGCAACTTGGAGGGTAGAGTGTCAGTCAGCCCGGTATGTCCTTATCGACAGACAGCTATACAGGAGATCTTTCACCCTCCCTTACTTGCATTGCTTGCGGTCTTCAGAAGCAGATCATGTATACACAAGATTCATGAAGGTCTCTGTGGAGGACACCTGGGGGCAGGGTGCTCAGCCAAAAAGCGCTAAGGCAAGGGTACTGTTGGCCCATAATGAAAGAGGATGCACTCAAACTAGTCAAGAAGTGTGACAATTACTAGAGGCACGCCAGCATCCTTCATTAGCCTGCCGCCGATCTGAAGTACTTGACCAGCCCATGGCCTTTTGCCTAGTGGGGAATAGATATCCTTGGTCCATTCCCATCAGCAATTGGGCAGAGGAGATTTTTGGTTGTGGTTGTGGACTACTTTACAAAGTGGGTGGAAGTCGAGCCGCTGGTGACGATCACAGCCCGGAACATGCAAAACTTCTTCTGGAAGAACATAGTGTGCCGCTTTGGACTACCCAAGGTGTTGATATCAAATAATGAGAAGCAATTAAAAAATATCTAGTTCTAAAACTAGTGTGCTGAGATGGGGTCGAGTAGAACTTCACATTGGTAGCACACCCACAAGCAAATGGACGAGACGAGGTGACGAACAGGGCCATCCTCCGCAGACTGAAAGCTCGGTAAGCGCGAGCTAAAGGTTTGTGGGTGGACGAGTTGCCTAGTGTCCTTTGGGCCTATAGAACGACCATCAAGACTGCAATAGGTGAGACACTGTTTAACTTGACATATGGTACGGAGGCCGTTATCCTAGCTGAGATTGAAGTACCGACCTTGTGACTTGAGGCGTATGATGAGGAGGCCAACGGCGATGAACTTTGGATGAACCTCGACCTAATTGAAGAAGTATGTGACCTGGCCTACATCTGGACTGTGGCCTACCAACAGCGGGTAGCTCGGTACTACAACGCCCGAGTCAAGAGATACCAGTTCTGAGTTGGTGACCTAGTACTTCGGAAGGTGATGGTACCTGAGCTCGGCGTGGGTAAGTTCGAACCAAATTAGGAGGGTCCATACTGGGTGAGACTGGTTTTCGGAAAAGGCACGTACGAGCTCAAGACGTTGGAAGGGAAGTAGGTGCCCCGTGCTTGGAATGTCAATAATTTGAGAAGATACTACCTATGAGCTTGGAAGTAAGACATCTAAAAATTTCTCTAAGTCAAGAAGACCAGTGAGTTGGTCAGATCGCACAGTGGAGAGTGGACTACGAGTCGCTCCCAAGGCCCAAGGGCCACGACACCGAGCTAATAGGTGACCTCGATGGCAGCATAAGACCCAGTCGGTTCTAAGCATGGGCACAGGACAAATCCAACTTGCCCCTCATCGGTGTGCAGGCAGGTTGGGCTTATACTCCACAGTGTCTGCTTGCCTTGGCATACATTAACTTCGGGTTATTCCTAAATATGCCTAGCTCATCAACTCGGCACCTCGGGGTAAAAGTGACAATTCATTACTTTGTAAAAGTAGTTCTAGTACAATCATAAAAAAGAGAAAAAGAAAGAAGGTTCTACTAGGTCTAGCTCAGAGGCTCGGCATACATTGTATATATAGGGAGGTCCAACCATTGATATGTTTGGAGTCCTTGGCCGACTCAACCTCCATAAACTTATCTATAGTAGGAACTTCATTGGTCTCCATGACCTCATCGACTGCCGCATCCGGACTACTTGACTTCTCCTCAACCTCCTCACTGATTCCATCATTGCTTTCTTCCTCGGAGTTTAGGTCTTCTTTTTTTGATTGGATCACCATCTTCGTAGTAACTCCAACAGTCGTAAGCGGTTTGAGGTCGAGTTGAGGAAACGTGTGCTTGGCCAACCAATGACAAAGTTTGAAGCCCTTACGGAACACCGAAGTAGCAGTTTCTTGCACAAATTTTCTGAACTCTAGAGAAGCTTTATAAGTCTTGACGGCAAGAACCCCGGCCTCCTTGATCTCCTGAGTGAAGATGGCCTCACAGTCGGCAAGGGTAGCCTTATGCTCCTCGATCTCCTTTGTCATCTCACGAATGCGCTCGTCCCTTCGCTTTGCCTCGGCCTCCCACTTCCTCGCACAATCCACAGCCTTCAACAGTTTGGTCTAGCACTCCATCACCTTAGACTCGGCGGCCTGTGCCTTGGCCTCAACTACTTGCACCTTGGCCTCTAGAGCCTTCACCTTTGCTTCGAAGACTTGCAGCAATGCCATCTGCTGGTCGGACTGCTCTACCAGTGAGTGGATCATTGAGTTCATCTACAAGAAGAGCATACTATTAAGAAGAGTGGGAAACGCAAACAACCGAGAAGTGAGTTCGGAAACATACCACAATAAGATGACCCCAAGCTGTGGTGGTGAGCTTAGAACATATCATCCTGGCATACTTGGAGACTTTAACAGGGAAGACAACCTCCTTGCTTTAGAGAGTGGCTCCCTGGGCATAAAAAATGCTCTGGCCCTCCTCAGGGATCGCGCTAGAAGTGGCAGCCTCGGATTGACTAGACCGGGGCTTAGATTCTTGGGCCACCTCGGGCTCGCGGAGTGGTGACCTGGTTCCCTAGTCTTCTTTGACTTGGTTGATAACTGGGACTTCTTCTCTCTTTGCTGAAGTAGCAGGTGTGGAAGGGCACGACAACGGGCTCGGCCGCTGGGGCATCAGTGCGGGACATCTTCCTTTTCTTCTTCTTCTTCATGTCGGTGAACAGTTTCGAGATCGAAACATCAGCCATGATGCCTGTGAGGAAAAAAGTGCCTAGTTAGCAGAAGTAACAAAACAAGAAAGGCTAAGTGTGTGCGTACCAAAGTGGCGACCTACCCGAACAACTCAGCCCGGTTTTAACCAGCTTCTCCTCGGTCAAAAAGTCTTCCAGCTTTAACCCAACCTTCGCCCAAGAGCAGATTTCTTTCTTGATCTGCTTATCTAGCTTAATACGGGGGTCACTAATGGCCATCCTCCAATGTGTCGGGAATGGCCACCCCCCAGCAATAGTAACAATGAAGTAACGTCTCTTCCAGGCCAGAACCTTGTTGGGGTAATCATGCAAGACTTTGTACCCAAGTCAATGGGAGATATAATAGCTATGTTTTTCTGTCGAAGTAAGGCTGATGGGATTTTTCTTGATAGAACAGATCGAGTTGAAGATATCTAAGGTCAAAGGTCTACCGTAGTTGTAGAAAAGGGAAATGATTCCTATAATGGTACAAATTGAATTGGGATGGAGCTGATCTACAGCAATGTTGAAGAACATGATGACCTCAATAATGAAAGGGTGGAGTGGGAAGCAAGGTCTGGAAACTAATTGCTCTTCGAAGACCATGATCTCATTATGATCATGGTCCCAAGGATACCCTTTTAAGGGGATACTCCAGCCGTGGTCATCGAGGAATTTGTAGTGGGCAGCCAGCACTCGGAGTCTCTTTGCCGTCATAACAGAATGACCGAAGCGATCCGGCCCCCGAGAGTGGCGAGATGATGAGGCTTCCTTCCCAGAAGATTGATGCTCTTGTACCGAAGTGGCCTCCTCAGCTGGGCTGGACTCAAAACTATGTGTTGATGTCACTAACTCGGTAGGACCCGACTCTATGTTCGGGGCCAAGGCATCTACCTCAGCACCGATGGATTCACCACTCACCTCAAGAAAACTACCCGAGCTACTATTGCTAGACATATTTAACCAAGGAAAAAAATTAGACAAGGAGACTAAGACAGAGCAGGCGACTTACCTAGGACCGAAGAGGGAAATGAGGCGACCTCGAAGACAAGGGCAGATAGCATCGACTTGGGAGCAGACACGTGACCTTAGGAATTCGATAAGGCGAAGAGAATGAGACCCCAAGGCCCCTATTTATAGCAACTGTGGTCGATCCTGGACGGTCTAGATCAACGCGATCCGACGGTTCTCGTGGAAACCGGTTGCACGTCTTCCGAGGCCGAAGTCAGTTGAGCGCGCTGTCAGCATCTGATTTTTGCTCGATCCATCACCTGAGCCTCCAATTCACCCCAAACACCTAATCACACCCTTCCAACCTCTCCAAAACACCCAAAAACCCAAAGACCCAAGTTTCACCCCGAAAACCCTCAGATTCACCATTAAACCTACATGATACCTATCCGATGGCCCCGATCAACCCTACTCACACCTCAATCATTAGATTAGACACAACCATCAGACCCAGGATCTCCCAAAATAGTTACTCGTAAAATTTCACCTCAAGATTCCCCTGTTTACCCCCTCATCAAACAAAGATTCCATTTTGATCATCCTCATAAACATAAACATCTAGGGCCCAGATTACCTTGATCTTGACACATCCAAACCAATTAGACCACACCTTTAGACTCCAGACACACCAAAACACCTTCCCATGAAGTTTTAACCATAGATTCCCTCATTTGCCCTTTCATCACACACAAATTCCTCTCTAAAACGTCTCATTGACCCAAATTCTTTTAATCTTGGCCCTCTAAGACTGATCAGACCTCATCATCAGATCCCGGACACCCCCAAATACTTAGATATGAAATTCCAGCCCAAAACACCTTCGTTTACCCTCGATCACACAAAGATTCCACCTCAACATCAGCTCAGGCTACCCAAAAACCCTAGCCTATAAAAACTTATCCAAAGATACCCTCGTTTACCCTTCCACCTAAAAAGATTCCATTTCGGTTGATCTTACTGAACCACACATGCACGTTTTTTGCCCAAAAATCCCCACTAATGAACCAGAAGACCTGGTTTGACCCTCCTAAGCCCGGTTTGACCCATTTATTCAAAATTACCAAAATACCCTTAGAACCCCAAAATTACCAAACTGCCACTAGCCCTATTATAAATGCTAACCTAAATCCCTCATTTGAGCTGATGAGAGACTATTCACTGTTCACTCTCCCTCACCCTTCGACAAACAGCGGCGGGTCGGCAAAAATCTATCTCCATTGATCATTCTCTCTTACCTTCTTCTCCTTCTCCTCCTCCTCCTTTTTCTTCTTCTCCTTCCTTTCACCCGGTTTTCTCTCGGTTCACCTCTCGTCATCGCCGTTGCAGGTTGCAACAGCGATAGATCTGGACTCTTCCTCCTTTGGACTGAAACAGAGCAGCGGCCGATTAGCGGAGTGGCGGTCACTTCACACCGGCCTCACCCACTCTTCTTCACGTAATCTCACAAGGGTGATGGCTTCAGAGAGTTACTGTTCATCGACATTTTCCTCTCAACAGCGGTGAATCAGAGCGGTGGCGAACGAATCCCCTTCGATTTCTCCTACTTGCCCTATAAAACTTCCCCTCCATTCTTTTCCTTCATTTCTTTCTTTCCCCAGATCCCTTGCTCCTTCATCACTTATCCCATCTTCAACATGAAGTAGAGGAGTTACAGAGCAAGCTCCCATACGGATAGAACCCTTGTGCAAACCAAGTGTTTCACGTCTGATCACAGGGTTCTCCCGTCTCTATCTTCATCGTCAGCTCGTTCGGAAGTGCTGTCAATTACAACCTTCCTCCTCCTCAAGCTCCCCTGTTTGAATACTGTTCACCAAAAACCTGCTACTGGTGATCAGGAGACCGATACCTAGTTGAAGTTATCCTCGTCTAATCGTGTTGGATTGAACTCGACATCGCTAGTATTCCTGTGCAAATATTCCTTAAGCCATCTCCTTCTCAGGTAACTCCCTCTCTATCATTCTATGTATTTTTTTTTTATTTTTATTTTTTATGTTTGTTTTAGCTTTGCATTTTGCAGGCATTTGGAGCTAGTAGAGGGAATGGGTTGTTTTAGCTCTCATACCTCTTGGTACCAACCCAGATTTAGGCTTAGGTTCTTGTTTTCTGTTTTGAGGATTAAAATTCCTTTTACCCTAGAACCTGATAACTCTGTAGATTGATGCCTTAAAGGCATCATTTCAGGGGTATTCTAGGCCTTAGAATAGTCAAAATGTCCCCTTTTTCCCATTTAAATTCAATATTGTGACATTTAAAGGTCTTTGTGCAAATATTGGTGAAAACTGGGGAAGTTTCAAGGCTTAAATGCAGTTTTTGGGAAGCTGGAGTGAATTCCAACTGAGAGAGGGGGTGTTTTTGTGAAAAACTGAGCACAAGAGGGCACCTCCTATCTACTAAACCCAGAATGGCACCCCTCCTACTATATTAGCATACTCCCCTCTCCCTAGTAAACCCTAGGGCACCTCTCTGCTCATTCTTTTCATCTCTAACAAACCCTAGCCACCCCTAACTGCCCAATCCTCACCTTTCATCCCTTCCTAACGTCCAATCTCCACCCTTCATTCTAAGGCACCCTCTTTGGAGTGCATTCTAACCCTAGGGTGCCACCTAACTACTAATCCTCACCATTCAGCCTTTATCCACTAGATCTCAGCCCTCTATTTCACTCTCTATCTCAGCCATTCACCCTAGGGCGCTACCCACTCCTTTTAATCTCCACCTTTCAGCCATAGGCGCCTAAATCTCCATCATCCAATTCTGGGTGCCCAAATCTCAGCCCTACATAATATTGGGCGCCCTCTCCTTCTCTTCTCAGCCTTAGGATCACCTTAAAACAATCCTAACCCTCCATTCTAAACCCTAGGGCGCCCATATATCTACTAAAACCTAGCTGCCGCCCCCCTCTTTCTCTCTAATCCCAGTTTTTTCCACCCTTCTCTATAAAAAGGACCCAAGGGGTCCTGAGAAGGGTTTGGATTCTACCCCCAGGTAAGATGGAAGACTGTTCTTGAGAAGTTCAAGGGTAGAGGAAGAGGAGAACGCCCAAGCAAGAGGATAGGTTCTTGCTTGTAGTTCGCATAACCACTTCTGCCACCTTTAGATCCGGATCCCAACCAATTTTCCATTAGTTTCAGATTTACTTTCCATTCTTTAATTTCCAGTCCTTACTTTTATTTCTGTAATTTACTTTTATCTAGTTTAATTTTTGTCTTCCTTTCTGCAGATCTGAAATTCGGCCAAGTAAGACAGAAGGCCTAGCTCGAGGAGTTCGAGGGTCAAAGGATAGATCCAGAGACTACTACATCTGACCAAGTTGCAAACATTCTATTTAGTTTATTTATTTATTTATTTTTGTCATTAATTTATCTTTTTGCATGTTTCACTTTTAGCTTTGTTAGAGTTTTATTTTAATGGATTCCAGTTTAATTAATTAAATTTTGTGTTTCTGCAATCTCGCTTCCCTGTGGATATGACCCCTTTCTTACCACTAACTGCATTTGTAGTTATTTTGAGAATCAGAAAAATTTATAAATGTTGAAACTGGTGTTCCAAAGTGGTTAACAACACGCTTCCTGAGACACCAGAACCTAATAGTTAATCTCGTGATTTCTTTTACTTCTTCTCTTCTTTATTATCAATTGTTTTTTTTTTTACCTCTGAAGTAATGGTATGGCAGTAGTTTGGTTCTGTTATTCATCCTGCTTGTTTTAGAAGATAGATTTTAATTTGGTTGAAGATCTACTAGGATTCACAGTTCATTTGGTTATCTTCCTCTCTAACTGTTTTATCGAGCCATTTGCTTATAGTTTTGTTGTAGGTCCTTCCCCCTTTACTGTGATCATCTTTAGGGATTAGGCTTTTCTTTGAAGTTTAGAAGAATGATCATAGTACAGAAAAGGTGTTTAGCTCAAGGGATTAAGATTGACATGAGGGGAGGAGATGGTAGTAGTGAGTAGCACAGATCTGGAATAAAAGAAAATAATAAGAGAAATAGTGGTAATGAGAATAAGATATTGGAAGACTGGGTGGTCCGTTTGATGGGAAGAGTATTTGTAGATTAGGAAAGGGGAAGAAAAAGACATTTAGAGGAAAAGAGTAAATAGGTCAATAATTTGTAAATGAAAAATAAGTAAATAGCCCAACCTATTGGACTCGGGAGAGGGGTGCCTAACCCCTTCCCTCTCCCATCCATGTCTTACCCAGACTGGTTGGACTGGTGCCTTGGGTTTTGGAGTCACTATTAAAACAAAGCATTTTGAAAATCATTCGCAGAGGTCCCATCACCTCCATTTCTTAAACTGATGGGTGGCGACTCCAAATTCAGCCCAAGTAGCAAGTGAGCCGGTTTTTTTCGATGCTCACACGTGTGTTTTGACGTCCGTAGAATTTATAAACCTGTGTGGCGTCCGCGCGTCCCCAACACGCGATCTGGTTTCCCGATCGAGCCGGGTGGGTTATCGTGGTTTGACCGCTAGACCAGACATCAACTAGAGGGGAACCAGGCCAAATCCACCCGAGCTCGTCATGAACTCCCCTCACCGGTTCGGGACCCCTGGCACGAGGAGTGGGGGCAATTGATGAGGGGTGATTTGGCCCGACCTAGTGAGCAGAGGACACGTGGATGCGACTTAACAGTTAAACTATGAATCAACATTTATCGCCACCTCAGCACCACCTACCACCTCGGGTGTCTCGGGTACCTCAGCAATGACCGAGATTTGGGTAGCTTGGGGTTGCCTAACTTACTGAGGTGACATGCTAGACTTTTAGAAGCATGTTAGTCATCTCTAAGCTCTTCGAGATCATGCCACACGACCGGGGGACTTATCCTTATCCCGCCCGAATCGGACGGACACGATAGGCCTTATCGGCTAGCATGTTATCCACCTCCTGGGGCGGAACAGACTCCTAACGGTGCGGGCCGAGGATTTCGGAGGTGTTTTGTGAGACCCACGACAACCCAGTTATATAAGGGCATCAACTTTTGAGACTCAGGTACGCGCGATTTACTGCATTCTAGCTCTCATACTCACTTGCTTTCAGCTCGTAACCAACTTAGTACTAACTTAAGCATCAGAGTGACCACCTCGGGTTAGCCACCCCGGGTTCTCTATGTACTTCTTCCTTGCAGTTCAATTGGCTAGCTAGGCGAGCTATCATCCAGCTAGGAGTCACCAGATCACGCACCATCAGTAACACCACTATCATTGAATGGAATGGTGCAATACCGTACATGGCATCACAAGATTTTTGGCATTTGCTTTGGCAGTGGACATAACCTCCACTTTAGGTTTTGTAATAGTTGCCCTTATGTTATTTTTAGGGTGTTCACATTAAATGTCCAACCAACCAAACCGGTCCGACCCAACCCAAGTTGGTCAGTTTTTCAAAACCACCGGTCGGTTTCAAATTGTATGAGAAAATAAGCCGACAACTCGGTTCGGTTTCGGTTTTCATACATGAAAACCGAAATTAAACCGAACTGAACCAATCCTATATACTTAAGTAATTATTAATTAGTCCCTACCCTATATGTTAAATGTTGATATATTTTATTTGTGTTTTGTTTGAACATTAAAAAAAATGGTTATTTATGATAAAAACTAAAAACGTAAAACCAATACAAATATAATACAATGGTACAATATTTAATTCAGTTTTGTATAAATTTAAATATATATTGATAAAAAAATCAGTTTTACATAAAAAATTAATTGATTTAAATATATATTTTGAGTTTTCATAAAAACTAAAAAGAAATAAACTTAAATATAAATAGATATTTAGAAATAGATATTTTAGTTTAAAATATATATATATATAAAAACCGACTAAACCAATAAACCAACCCTTCATGTTTGGGTCAGTTTTGCTTCATTGTTGGTCAATTTTAGTTTAATCAATAAGTAAACCGACTAAGTTGGATCGGTTGAAGAAAATGACTCAGACGACCCAACCCAACCCGTGAATACCCCTAGTTATTATAACCTTCATCGCAAATTTTGCGATGATTTCCTTCATGTACTTACATTTTACCCCACTGTTTATTGACAGGAATATTCTATCAATAAACATAGGTTGTCTTTTCCCCTTTTTATTTTAGGTATGTTCTAATTAAATCGGTCTGGCAATTTTGGCATTTCCGTTCTTAATATTAACCCCTCGCTTATTGATAGAAGTATTCTATCAAAAAGTACAATTTATTATTATGGAGTGTGTTTGGCAATTGTTCATGGCGTGATGATGAAGGACACAACGCATGCGGATTTCATGTGTTGGAGAGTTTAATTGGTTATATGTCTCTTCGTATATCATGGGGGGTTTGTCATTTAAATTTGAAAATGAGGATTTGACAGGCTACGTGTGGGATATATGACAAAGGGAGAATTAAGTGTTGACAACAGTTATCATGGGGACTAAGGGACCATTGTGTAAATACTGAAAATCAGAAAACTTACTTGAGAATACCATGGGGCGCACCAAACAGGTTATGGTACCATGAGGTGCATTGGCAAGTGTCATTAAAAGGACAGTTTGGGGGCAAAGGTTTTCTCTATTTCGAAGAACATTACATTTCCTCCTTAATGTTTCTCTCTCTTTGTTCTTGTGCTTTTTCTCTTACCATATAGGACCCTCATCCAGAAACTAAAAAATGACCTAACCATCACCTACCAACATCGCAATTGTGCCAATAACTGTTATGCATATGCCTTAGCAACCCTATGCTTCAAAAACCAACCTTGCAATGAGAACACTTTAATCTGTGTCTAGATGCAAGGGCAATCATCCATTGACAGCCTCTCACATTGGGTAAAAACACAAGACAGAGTTGATAAAGAAGATTGGAAATATCCTATAATTCAGAAGCATAAAAACCCCACTTCCTCACCACAAGACAACAAAGTCCTGCAATACCAATTAGTGAATAGTGTCCTTCACTACAAGATAATTGATGGAGTACACGCCTGTTGCCTAGGTGCTAATGAAAGCAATATTGCATTAAGGAAAACCCATAAAGTATGTTGTTGAAATATGATAGTGATGCCGCTTAATTCAAGGTAGTGCACGAACCGAGGATGACAATCAGATTATCCTTGCTGGTAGGTTGGGGCCAAGTTTTAAGGACGATGTTGTGTTTCAAGACCTGTAATCAAAGAAGAAGTCAGAGGCCCGAAGAGTTATCCCCGGGTAAGTATTCTGACGCTCAAGTCAGTAGGAGGGGGTGGATGGCCAGGCCGAGTTACAGGGATGCTGGTCCGGGCTAATTAGTAGAATGGGTGCTAGAAGTTGGGGGTCCTTTACCTTGAGCATGGAGTACCTTTTTATAGCTGGAGGGTCCATATCCTGGTTAGAGTAGGGTAGGGAAATCGGGACAGCGCTCCCCACTGAGGTTACAGGGGGTAGAGTCCTACTCCTTGGCGGAGTTGTCTTCCCATCCCTATCCACTAGGCGAGATTATCCGTGAGGCGCGTAGCTGACATGGTCAGCGGGATCATGGTAATGTTGTAGCTCGGCCGGACATCGCCAACATGGCCGAGCTATGACAGATGGCTGTGGGCCTCTGGGCCAACTTAGCCATGTCCCCAACATCACTCCCCCGGTTTCGAAGTCAAGGGATGAGGTCCCCTAGGTTTGTTGCCTGGCTGAGGAACTTCCGGGCATGCATATCGCCAGTGCTGTGTCAATTGTTGCTAAGGAGTCCTCCAATTGCCGGCTGTAGAACTTAAATGAGAATCAAAATTACGATTCCTGAACCACTCCCCCAGTTCTACTGTTGAGGAGGGGGAGTGCTCGGCCATACTACTGCACAGCCTTGTGGCCTTGAAATGGCCTAGCCGAGGATTTGAGTGGCATAGCTGAGGATCTATGTCGAAGGCTGGACCGGTACGGCGGGTCCCCGCGTCAAAGGTTGGACTAGTACTGTAGTCAAACCGGCGCAATTAATGGGCACAACTACTGCCTATCGAGGGTGCCACTTCAGTTTTTGAGGCTTGCTGTCGTGCGTTATTGGTCGCATCAATTGGCTTTCCAAGGCGATGTCAAAGGTGCTTCATCTGCACCGTTGATTTCTCCTCGGTCTGTGCCCCTGATGGTTATAAAAGGGAAGATTGGGGGGACCCCCTATCCTTAGTATTGCTTTCAAGAAGGTGTTTGGCATTCATTGCTTGGTAGATTGTTCGGTCATATAGTTCGGCAGATAGTTCAGCAGCTAGCTCGACAGATAGCTCGGCAAACAACTCGGCGTCTAGTTCAGTGGTTTTCACTCTTCAGCTCCGCAAATTGTCTGGTATGTCCTTTTCATCTCATCAGTCCTCTTCCTCTTTCGGGCCCTCCAATAGTTTCGGTTCCAAATCTTCTCACAGCTCAACCTACGAGCCTGAGCTGAGAGATTTCGTGGCTACCAAATTTGAGGAGGCTGAGGCTGGTCCCTCTTGGATGGAGGCGGAGCTTCCTCTTCGGGCAGGTCGCCAGTCTAGTACCACGCCCTACGTCTTGGCTCCCAGGGATATGGCTTGGATCCGAGCTATGCACGCCATTCCTGCGGAATACCAAATGAGGTGTCCGCTACCCAGGGAGATGGCCACTGATGCTCAACTCGATGAGCCGTGCGTTTATGAGCACAACTTGGAGGCTGGGCTAAGGTTCTCATTGAGCGAGTGGTTCACCGAGGTGCTAAACTGGTATAGGGTGTTGCCAGTGCAGTTGATGCCAAACTCCTTTAGGTTCTTGCTCGGCCTTATGTCCTATTGTGCCATCTGCGATATTGAACTAACCCTGGGGATAGTGAGCTTTATGCTCAAACTAAAACACCACCAATAGGGGTACTATTACTTCTTCACCCGACGGAATATTTGGTCATTGGTCGGGGCCCCTTCTTCTGTGAAGCACTGGAAGGAGTTGTTTTTCTTTATGCGCATCCCCGGGGGTCTCCCTTTTCCTACCGAGCTGCGGGAGCCGAGGACGACTCTGCCACAGCCCCAATGGTCGGCGCTTACTTGGGAGGAGATGGCCACTGATGCTCAGCCCTCTGGAGATGCTTGGGGTTCCCGAGCAATTACTGTGGGGAATCATGACAATGTGAATAGCTCAAAAATCCGTCAAGTCGGTAGTGGAGCCTTGGAGTGTGTGCTGCTACGGTCTACTGCCCAAGAAAATCCTCTTTTCTTATTCCTTGTGTTTCACTTTCTTTTTCGGTACGAGCAGCGGTCGTGCTGGTTGATTGTCTTTGAGACCATCGATCATCGTACGAGCAGGAGCACTCTGAGTACCTGCGGCAAAAGGCCTAGTTGATTGAGCTTTAGGCCACTGGGGAGCGGTCGGCCACGCTGGAGAGGGAGGTGGCTGAGCTAAAGGTACAGTTGACCGAGTAGGCTAGTCTCATCTGGGAGCTGAAGCGAGAGATTGCCGAGCTTAAGGCTGAGAGAGACAGGTTGAGGCAGGAGGCTGCTGAGGAAGCCATCCATGAGTACAAGGCATCGGAGGAGATGCAACTACAAATGGACAAGTATGCCAAGTCTTCCTTCGAGGTTGGGTTTAATATCTTCTAACGAAGGGTCCTTCGCCGCCACCCAGAGTTGGCCATTGAGTCGTAGGGTTGGGGTGCCTTTGATCCAGATTCTCCGCAAGGATCCGCCGAGGGAGCTGAAGATGAGGTCGAAGCTGTTGACGGTGCTACTAATTCTACCACCGAGGATTGATCGACTGCCTTCTATGTTATTTTTTGTGTTTGTTTTTTTTTGGGCTCGGTATGTCGAGCCTTGAACGATGTAATGAACGATTTTTAGTTGAATATCAATGTTTCTTTGTCTGATCATGTGTTGCTATACCTCTATCTTGTACGTGCCGGGTTGGCTATGCCACTATCTTGTGCGATTTTGTTGGCCGAGGTATGGTCGGTTGGGCTATGCCTCAGCTTCCCCAGTCTTACATCGGCCGAGGTTTAGTTGACCGATATGCCTCGGTGTCCCCAGTCTTGTGCTTACTGAGGTGTGGTTGGCCAAGGCATAGCCGGTCAGGCTATTACTTGGCATCCCCAGTCTTGTGTCGACCGAGGTGTGGTTGTCCGAGGCATAGCCAGCCGGGCTATGCCTTGGCGTCCCTAGTCTTGTGCTGACCGAGGTGTAGTTGGCCGAGACATAGCTGGTTGGGCTATTCCTAGGCACCCCTAGTCTTGTGTCGACTGAGGTGTGGTTGTCCGAGATATTTCGGCTCCCGAGCTCTCAGCCATGGGATGCTCAGTTTCTGGTCTCGGGGACCTTTGGAGCCCTTCTAGTGCTAGTCGCTTCCCAACTAGCTCAACCGTTAAGCCGACAGTTGTGCGGAGTTCCTTGATCGCCCTCAGACCTTGGTGGGTGGGGGTGTTCTTTCTCCATGTTTAGGCTCAGTCATTGTCACCTGAGTCGAGTAGCTTGATTGGCAATACGCTGCCGAGTTGGGCGTGATGGGCTCAGCCGTTTGGGGATCGGCGGAGTCAACTCAATTGGCAGTGTGACTTAGCATGTGTGCATGTGGTGTGTGCGGTGGGCGTGTGCGTGCCTCTGGGTCGGAGAAGTAGCTTAAAAGGAGACTTTTTTTGCTTTTAGGTCTACTAGTAGTACATTTTGAGGTTTCCCGAGTTCCAACTCCTCGGTATCGGACGACCTTCGAGGTCCTTCATTCTATAAGTACTCGGTCCGAGGACTCTGGTGACTCTATACGACCCTTCCCAGTTTGGTCCGAGCTTTCCTTCCTGTCTTGAATTCGCGTCTTCTTACTTTAGAATCATAATGCCGTGCCATCTTCTGTTGTTGTGTGACTATCTTTACTTGTGCACGGTCCCGAGCTTCTTCTACTAGGTCCAACTCCGCACGTAGATCTTTGTCATTCTGCCCCACGTTGAAGAGCTCGGTCTGAAGGGTCGGGGAACCTATTTCCATGGGGATCATGGATACGGCCCCGTAGGTCAGACTGAAAGGGGTCTCGCCGGTGGCAGTCCGCGGGGTCATCCTGTAGGCCCAAAGAATGCTCGGCAGCTCCTCAACCCACCTTCCCTTGGCTTGATCTAGGCATGTTTTCAGGCTGTGTAGTAGGATGTGGTTGGTTAACTCGGTCTGCCCATTGCTCTGAGGTCGGTGCACTACGGTAGTCCAGTGGTCGATCCTTAGGTTGACACAGAAGGCCTCAAACTTCTTGTTGGTGAACTGTGTTTCGTTCTCTGTGATGAGCACGCACGAGATATCGAAGAGGCAAACAATTCCCTGCCAAAAGAAATTTCGGGCATTGTGGGCAGTGATGCGTGCCAAAGCTTCTTCTGTGCAACCGCAGTGGGGAAGGGCCGAGGATGTCCATTCCCCATTGGGCAAAAGGCCATGGGCTGGTGATCAGCTTCAGAGGGGCCGCAGGTTGGTGATTGAGATTAGAGTGACGTTGGCAACTATCGCACTTCCGGACTGACTGGGCGGCATCCTGCTTCATCATCGGCTAGAAAACCCCTTCTGAAGTGCCTTATGGGCTAGTGTGCACACGCTAGGGTGATCTCCGCAAATGCCCTCATGTATCTCCCTAAGAACGTAGTCTGCTTCAGCTAGGGGGAGACACTTCAGGTATGGAAGCATGTGGGAACGGCGATAGAGTTGACCCTGTATTAGGCAGTACCTAGCCGCTCTGTGTTGGAGCCTTTTCACTTCTACTCGATCCTTCGGGCGAGTGCCCTCTCGAAGATACTCGATTATGGGGTCCATCCAAGATGGGTCATGCTGCACAAAAAGGATAAGGATGGCTGCTGGTGCGATGCTCGACTGAGTCAGCGTGTTTATCCCGATGGCTAAGTCAAGGTCGTTTTGTGGCAAACTGGCCAGCTTTGAAAGGGCGTCAGCTCAGGCGTTCTCGACTTGAGGGATCTGCTGGATATCAAAATGCTCGAGCTAATGAATGAGCTCCTGCACCTTTTGTATGTAGCTCGCCATAGAGGGAGTTCGAAACTCAAACTGGCCATGGATTTGGTTGACCACGAGTTGTGAGTCACTGAAGGCCTCTATTCGTTGGGTCTCGAGGTCCAAAGCACGGCGGAGCCCAGCAATCATAGCCTCATTGTTGGATGCTTTGAACTCAAACCTACTGGTTTGACGAGCTGTCTACATGGAGAGTCCATACTAGGGGCAGTGGGGCCAATTCCTCGGTGGTAAATGTACATTCTACGATGAAATTTTCCAAGGTTTGGGCTTTGATTGCCGGCCGGGGTGGAATTCGATGTCGAATTCACTTAGCTCAACACTCCACTTGACTAGGCGACCCGACACTTCCGATCTTTGTAGCACCTGCTTACGTAGCTAGTTGGTGAGTACTCGAACGTTGTGGGCCTAGAAATAGGGTATGAGTTTTCTGGCAGCGGTGATGAGGGCTAGAGCCAACTTTTCAAGATTGGAGTATCGGGTCTCTGCGCCGCTGAGGACCTTAATGGTGTAGTAGATCGGCCTCTATACCCGGTCCTCTTCTTTGACTAGTACTGAGCTAACGGCCTCATCTCCGGCCAAGGGGTAGAGCAATAGCTTGTCCCCTGGACTCAGCTTAGTTAGGAGGAGCAGCGAGCTCAGGTACTGCTTCAGTTCCTGGAAAGATTGCTCACACTCTTCTATCTAGTGGAAGTCCTTTGGTCGTTTGAGGGCTTTGAAAAAGGGGAGGCACCGGTCTACGGACTTGGACATAAACTTGTTAAGGGCGGCTATTCTCCCGGTGAGCCGTTGCACCTCTTTGTGGGTCCGGGAGGATGGCATGTCAGGGATGGCTTTTTTCTTCTCTGGATTTGCTTCAATTCCTCTCTATGTTACCATAAACCCGAAACTTGCGAGAGCCAACCCCGAAGGCGCACTTGGTTGGGTTTAACCTCATCTTGTACTTTATGAGTGTGTCTAAGAATTTGCGGAGGTCGGCCAGGTGATGTTCAGCGTTTTTGCTCTTCACGAGCATGTCGTCGACATATGCCTCCACGTTCCTACCAAGCTGTTCTTTGAATACCTCTTTCACCAGCCGCTGATAGGTGGCGTTGGCATTTTTGAGGCCAAAGGGCATCACCTTGTAGCAGTACAGGCCATGTTCCTACCAAGCTCATGTCTTGCTATTGTGTTGATGAGCTGGTCGATCCTCAGCAGAGGAAAGTTGTCTTTGGGACAGGCCTTATTCAGGTCAGTGAAGTCGATGCAAATTCTCCACTTTCCATTGGCCTTCATCACCATCACTACGTTGGCCAGCCAATCGGGGTATTTAACTTCCTTAATGAAGTCGATGTCGAGCAGCTTCTGTACTTCATCAACAATTACTTGCCACCGTTCTATGGCGAAGTTTCTCTTCTTCTGCTTCACAGGTCGGTAACGGGGGTCGACGTTCAGCTGATGTGTGATAACTTCAGGATCGATCCCAGGCATGTCCTCTTCCGACCAAGCAAATACATTGGCATTATTCCTCAATAGTCGCACAAGTTCCTCTTGGAGGTGGTCGCCTAGCAGGGAGCCGACTTGGACCGTCTTTTCGGAATCATCTTCAAATACGGGGACCTGGACGAGGTCTTCCACGGGTTGGCCATGCTGCACCTTTACCTCGTCACGTAGGTCATATGCTTCTGCCATCAACGTCTCGAGCAGGATAGCTGATAGAAATGCCATGCTATTTTGTAGTCTCCACGTGCCACCCCTATGCCATACTTGGTTGGAAATTTCATGGCGAGGTAGCATATTGAGACTACGGCCTGCAGAGCGTTGAGGGTCGGCCTATCGAGGATCACGTTGTAAGAGGAGGGGGCATCACACCACGATGAAGTCTACCATGGCCATCGCAGTCACATCGCTGTCTCTAATCAAGAGGGGAAGAGTTATCCTCCCAGTGGGCTGGAGGGACTCTCCCGAAAATCCCATCAAGGGAGTGCTAATTGGTGTAAGCCGTTCTCTATCAATGCCGCGTTTTTCGAATCCATCTTCAAACAATACATTAGTGGAACTCCCAGTGTCGACTAGGACCCGTCGCAACTCAAAGTTGGCCACTTCGGTTGTAACGACCAAGGCGTTGTCGTGAGGTGTTTGGACCCCATGGAGGTCATTGTCAATGAAGGTGATAATGTCGTGCCTCCTCCCATGACCTCGATCATCAATCTCGCATGGTCGAGAATATCTTTTCCGACCCAAGTTGCTTTCCTCTCTGGCGGTGGCTCTTCCTGATATAACGTGGATGATGCCGGCTAGGGTCCCTCGGGGCAGTGGTTGCTGAGCTTCATCCGTCCTTCGTTCCTCTTGGGCTGGCTTCTCTTTTCTGTCTATGAAGCCGTTGAGATAACCATGCCTGATCAGACCTTCAATATGGTTGTGCAGGTCAAAACAGTTCTCTGTGTCGTGGCCGTGGTCCTTGTGGAACTCGCAATATTTGTCCTGGTTCCTCTTGTTACTTTGTGTCTTCATCTTCTCAGGCCACCTGATGTAGTTGCAGTCGCGGATTTGCATCAGGATTTCAGACCACAGAATATTAAGTGGCGTGAAATTCTGATAGGTCGGAAGAGGGGTGCGAGGTCTATGGTTGGTCCGACGATCTTGTCTCTTGTGATCTTTGTCCGATCTCTCAGACTTTTGTTTGTCGATCTCTCTTCTTTTTCTGTCGAGCTTCCCATCTTCGTCTCTGAGTTGCGCCTGGGCCTCTTCAGTGTTGATATACTTCTGCACGTAGCTCATTAGCGCGGCCAACGTCTGAGGAGGATTCTTGGAGATGGAGAAGTTGAATGGGGAAGGGCGAAATCCGTATTGTATGGCCATCACCGCAACTGATTGATTTAAGTCCCTGACTTGGAGTGCTTCTTTGTTGAACCTCGCCCGGTAATCTCTAAGGGACTCCGCCTTCCTCTGCCGAACTTGCTTAAGGCTGGCCAAAGCTTTCCATTGCTTTTGACTAGAGGTGAATTGTGATAGGAACTGGGTCACTAGCTGGGCCCATGATGTTATAGACCTCGGCGGTAGAGAGGAGTACCATGCCAAGGCTAGGCCCTACAGCGTGGTTACAAGGGCTTTGCAGATTAGTCCCTCCAACGCACCATGTAGCATCATTTGGGATTTGAGCACCGCGACATGGTCAAAAGGATCGGAGTTTGCATCGTACTTGTCGAATTGGGGGGCTCGCCATCCAATAGGGGGTATCTCATCCATGATGTTCAGGATGAAGGGCGACTCCTTGGTGATATGCGCGGTGGCCTACACAGGTTGGTCTATGGCAAGAATTGCGCTCTTATGGGTTGGAGTGCGCTCTAACTCTTCCAGAAGTTGCTGGAGCCCTTTAATCTCGACATCTCTGTTGTCCGGAGCTGTAGTGTGCATGGCCTCCCTCTTGGATCGTGTGGGGTGATCCTTGACCAAACTTGACTCGGCGATAGAGACCACGAAGGGTGGCATCCTTTTGCCGAGCCTTTCTTTGGCGGAGATGCGCACTGACTGGCGTGTCTAGCTATGGTGGTCCTGTCCACGGGAATGGGCAGTGGAGGCGGGCCTTCGGGTCCTATCCTGCCTCATACGCTCAGACCACTCTCCCTTTACGTCTGATTGGTGCGCTTTGGGGTCCTTGGTTTGAGGATCGTCCTTCGTGTGCGTCGAGGTGTGAGGGGGGACGGCCTGGTTGGGTGGCGCAGTAGACCCCAGTGTCTGTATGAAGTCGAAGATCTTATCAACCTTCTCTTGCATGGCTTGGAATTGCGCTGGATCTATTGCAGCTGAAGGTTGCAGGACTTCTTGGTTTGAGGAGTCGTGGTGTCGGTTTTCCCGAGATGGGGAAGGCCAACTAATCATTTAGACTGGTTTTTAGGCATCTTAGTTGGCTTTGAAGCTGCGTGGCAAGAAAAATTCTTTTTTTTTTCTTTTAGGAGAGCTTCTTGTAAGTTCCCACAGACGACGCCAATCTGATGCCGCTCAAACCGAGGTAGTGCACGAACCGAGGATGGCAACCAGATAGTCCTTGCTGGTAGGTCGGGGTTGATCTTCAAGGATGAGGCCGCGCTTCAAGACCTGTAATCAAGGAAGAAATCAGAGGCCCGAGAAGTTATCCCCGGGTAAGTACTCTTACGCTCAAGTCAGTAGGAGGGGGTGGATGGCCGGGTCGAGCTACAGGGATGCTGATCTGAGTTAACTAGTAGAATGGGTGCTAGAAGTTGGGGGTCCTTTACCGTGAGCATGGAGTACCTTTTTATAGCCGGAGGGTCCGTATCCTGGTCGGAGTAGGGTTCCAGGGAAATCGGGACAGTGCTCCCCACCGAGGTTATAGGGGGTAGAGTCCTACTCCTCAGTGGAGTAGTCTTCCCATCCCTATTTGCTAGGCAAGCTTATACATGAGGCACGTAGCTAACATGGTCGGCGGGATCATGGTAATGCCGTAGCTCGCCGGACATCGCCGACGTGGCCGAGCTGTGACAGATGGCTGTGGGCCTCTGGGCCAGCTCAACCATGTCCCCAACAGATTGCGATGTTGTATAGGAGACTAACGCATGGAATATCACTTGCCAAACATTAAGACAAATGCGATGCGATGAAAGTAAAGAACAATTATGACAAATGCATATTGGAGACAAATAGATTCAAGAGTTTGGCAGTTGGGGAAGCTAACTGTAGGGACTTACATCACATATCTCACAACAGGTGCCCTACTGATAGATAAAATAACTAGAAAAAGGCTTCTATTTAGGGTAAAAAGGTTTTACATGTAGAATGGGTAACTTTATGATAGATTCTTTAATGACAAACCCTTAAAATGCATAGCGGGCAACAAAATTCCACCAATCTTAAAGGATGCCCATGGTAGAGAGCCAAAAACGCACTAGGGACAAAATACCTTATGCGACCATATATTACACCTAGACTTCTATTGGACGCTTGGTAACACAACCAAACATGTGAAAAAGTGTCACATTTGTCAAATTCATGGGCGAAGAGTTCACTAAGTACTAGCGAACTCCACCCAGTCATCGCACCAAAGCATTTCCACACTTGGGTGATAGATCTTATTGGAAAAATAAACCCACCCTCTAGAAGTTGTTGCTCCATTATTGTCATCACCAATTACTTCACAAAATGGATTCAAGCAATTCCTTTAAAAAAAAAAATTGCAATCTTGAATGTCCCAATCTTTCTACGCCAACACATTATCCATGAATTGAGAGTACCCATGAGAATTCTAATTGACAATATCTTATCTATAAAAAATCAAGAAGTTAGAGACCTCCTAGGATAATACAACACACGCCTAGGCACATCAATAACTTATTACCCCTAAGGGAATGGGCAAGATGAAGGTACAAATACAACATTGCTAAAAATGATAAGACAATGGATAAGTATTAAAGAGACATGGCAGACAAACTTTCTAACACATTGTGGCTATATAGGACCTCAATTAGGAAAGGGGCAAAGACAACTTCATACTCCCTCATATACAAACAAGAGGAAATGTTGCTTGTTGAAATACAGATAGTATCAATGCGAGTAGCATATGCGATGGGCAAGAATTTCAATATAAAGATGGATTATATGGCCTACAACAAATTAAAGAACCAAGATGAAGCCATGAATCTTCAAAGAAAGGGGACAAAGTACTCAAAAATGGCATTATAAGTCAAATAGGGCAAATCTGCTCAGAAATTCACTCCAAACTGGGTTGGCCCCTATATAAGTAAGAAAGCACAATTATATTATCTGGCTACTATGTGTTTTGGAACCCTAAAACCAATGAAGAAGATGAGACCATCAATGGACATTGGATAAAAGCAAACTATGAATAGATATTGTGTTATGTAATCTGCCTGTAACATTGTTTATTATCAACAAAGTGTATACCTTTTATGAATTTGCGCATTATAGTGGTTATACCAAAAGTGTAAAGCAATGCGTAGAATCGGCTAAAAGGACATTAACCCATGAATCAATGAAATGATCAATTGATTTTTATATCATACAAAAAATGCTACAATCAATTAATGGATAATCGTAAATTGCATTATGATTCAACTATAACTATTTGAACTAATACAATCATACTTCTTATGTAACAAAACAAACAAAAGTTGCGTTATGATTCAATTATATAACATTCATACGACTCAAGATTGAATTACATGTGTTAGCATTCAACGAGAACAATACGACGACCGAGTAACGATGCAAATATGAACAAAAAAGGAGTATTCCATTACAAAGTAATATACATTAGTTGGTCGGATGTACTAGTGCATAAAATTTTATACAGTGATTACAAAAAGAAACAAAAAGAGAAAACTACTCGCACAACCATTCGGTGTAGAAAGAACACACACGCTCAGCCTCCGAAGCTGCTGGTGTAGAAGCATAATTGGTCGATTCATGCGCTGCATCAACCCTTTGTACAGCAGGAACCTCATCTCTCTACATAGTGGTAACGGTCTCTTCATCCCCAATGCGCTCGCTCACACGGCTAGGGCAATGCCAAGGTCATCACGCCAATAAGTTCTCGATGATGAAAAAACAATGGCACACTAATGACTACTATTTGTCCCCAAACCACTATTGTGGTTTCACAACAGTGGTGTGGCAGCACTTCCTTAGAGCTATAAATCTGAGTTGATGCTGGCCTGAATCAGTCTTTGGTTTGTTACAAGGGTGGAGAGTTCATGGTATGTTCAAGGAAAGCTAGTATGGTCGGTCGTTCCAGCTACTGTTTTATGGGCAATCTGGATATAGAAAGGAACAATAGGATTTTTTAACAAAAAGACCAAGAATGAGGCTAGGGTGATTAACTTTGTTGTGGAAGAGTTGATCAGCTGGTGCAAACTCCGATCCTTTTGACCATGTTGCGGTGCTCAAAGCCCAAATAATGCTACATGGTGCGTCGGAGGGACTAATGTGCAAAGCCCTAACCACGCTGTAGGGCCTAGCCTTGGCATGGTACTCCTCTCTGCCGCCGAGGTCTATAACATCATGGGCACAACTGGAGACCCAGTTCCTATCACAATTCACCTCTAGTCAAAAGCATTAGAAAACTTTGGCCAGCCTTAAGCAAGTTCGACAGAGGAAGGCGGAATCCCTTAGAGATTACCTGGCGAGGTCCAACAAAGAAGCACTCCAAGTCAGGGACTTAAATCAATCAGTTGCGGTGATGGCCATACAACATGAACTTCGCCCTTCCCCATTCAACTTCTCCATCTTCAAGAATCCTCCTCAGACGTTGGCCGTGCTAATGAGCCATGTGCAGAAGTATATCAATGCTGAAAAAGCCCAGGCGCAACTCATAGACAAAGATGAAAAGCTTGACAGAAAAAGGAGAGAGATCGACAAACGAAAGTCTGAGAGATTGGACAAAGATCACAAGAGACAAGATTGTTGGACCAACCATAGACCTCGCACCCCTCCGCCGACCTATCAGAATTTCATGCCACTTAATATTCTGCATTCTGAAATCCTGATGCAAATCCGCGACCGCAACTACGTCAGGTGGCCTGAGAAGATAAAGACACAAAGTACTAAGAGAACTGGGACAAATATTGCAAGTTCCACAAGGACCACGACCACAACACGGAGAATTGTTTCAACCTGCACAACCATATTGAAGATCTAACTAGGCATGGTTATCTCAGCGGCTTCATAGACAGAAAAGAGAACCCAGCCCAAGAGGAACGAAGGACGGATGAAGCTTAGCTACCACCACCCCGAGGAACCCCAGCCGGAGTCATCCACGTTATATCAGGAGGAGCCACCGCCGAAGAGGAAAGCAGCTTGGGTTGGAAAAGATATTCTCGACCATGCGAGATCGATGACCGAGGTCACGGGAGGAGGCACGACACTATCACCTTCATTGACAATGACCTCCGAGGGGTCCAGACACCGCACGACGATGCCTTGGTCATCACAGTCGAAGTGGCCAACTTTGAGTTGCGACGGATCGTAGTCGACACTGGGAGTTCCACTGACGTATTGTTTGAAGATGGATTCGAAAAGCTCGGCATTGACAAAGAACGACTTACACCGGCTAGCACTCCCTTGATGGGATTTTCGGGAGAGTCCCTCCAGCCCACTGGGAGGATAACTCTTCCCCTCTTGATCAGAGACGGCGATGTGACTGCGATGGCCATGGTAAACTTCATCGTGGTGCAATGCCCCTCCTCTTACAACGTGATCCTCGGCAGGCTGACCCTCAACGCCCTGCAGGCCGTAGTCTCAACATGCCACCTCGCCATGAAATTTTCAACCAAGTATGGCATAGGGGTCGCACGTGGAGAATAGAAAATAGCGCGACATTTCTATCAACTATCCTGCCCGAGACGTTGATGGCAGAAGCATATGACCTACGTGACGAGGTAAAGGCGCAGCGGGACCAACCCGTGGAAGACCTCGTCCAGGTCCCCCTATTTGAAGATGATCCCGAAAAGACGGTCCAAGTTGGCTCCCTACGAGGCGACCACCTCCGAGAGAAACTTGTGTGACTATTAAGGAATAATGCCGATGTATTTGCTTGGTCGGCAGAGGACATGCCTGGGATCGATCCCGAAGTTATCACACATCAGCTGAATGTCGACCCCCATTACCGGTCTGTGAAGCAGAAGAAGAGAAACTTCGCC
Source organism: Nelumbo nucifera (assembly GCF_055504915.1). NCBI lineage: Eukaryota > Viridiplantae > Streptophyta > Magnoliopsida > Proteales > Nelumbonaceae > Nelumbo > Nelumbo nucifera. Next base: position 57,811,634 of record NC_142652.1, read on the forward strand.
ATAGAACGGTGGCAAGTAATCGCTGAAGAAGTATAGAAGCTGCTCAACGCTGACTTCATTAGGGAAGTTAAATACCCCGATTGGCTGGCCAATGTAGTGATGGTGAAGAAGGCCAATGGAAAGTGGAGAATCTGCATCGACTTCACTGACCTGAATAAGGCCTGTCCCAAAGACAACTTTCCTCTGCCAAGGATCGACCAGCTTGTCGACACAACAGCAAGACATATGCTCCTAAGCTTCATTGATGCCTTCTCAGGCTACAACTAGATCTTGATGGACTCGGACGACAAGGACCGAATGGCCTTTATCACTGACCGCGGCCTATATTGCTACAAGGTGATGCCCTTTGGCCACAAAAATGCCAGCGCCACCTATCAGCGACTGGTAAATGAGGTATTCAAAGAACAACTCAGTAGGAACGTGGAGGCATATGTCGATGACATGCTCGTGAAAGTACAAGATGAGGTTAAACCCAACTAAGTGCGTCTTCGGAGTTGGCTCTTGCAAGTTTCTGGGATTTGTGGTAACACAGAGAGGAATTGAAGCAAATCCACAGAAGAAAAAAGCCATCCTTCACATGCCATCCTCCCGGACCCATAAAGAGGTGCAACGGCTCATCGGGAGAATAGCCGCCCTTGGCAAGTTTATGTCCAAGTCCACGGACCAGTGCCTCCCCTTTTTCAAAGCCCTCAAACGGCCAAAAGACTTCCACTAGATAGAAGAGTGTGAGCAGTCTTTCTAGGAACTGAAGCAGTACCTGAGCTCGCTGCTCCTCCTGACTAAGCTGAGTCCAAGGGACAAGCTATTGCTCTACCCCTCGGTCGGAGATGAGGTCGTTAGCTCAGTACTGGTCAAAGAAGAGGACCAGGTACAGAGGCCGATCTACTACACCATTAAGGTCCTCAATGGCGTAGAGACCCGATACTCCAATATTGAAAAGTTGGCTCTGGCCCTCATCACCGCCGCTAGAAAACTTAGACCCTATTTCCAGGCCCACAACATTCGAGTACTCACCAGCTAGCTAGTTAAGCAGGTGCTACAAAGATCGGAAATATCGGGTCGCCTAGTCAAGTAGAGTGTGGAGCTAAGTGAATTTGACATCGAATACCACCCCGGCCGGCGATCAAAGCCCAAACCTTGGCAAATTTCATCGTAGAATGTACATTTACCACCGAGGAACCTGCCCCACTGCCCCTAGTATGGACTCTCCATGTAGATGGCTCGTCAAACCAGCAGGGCAGCGACGCCGGCCTTATCCTCCTTAGCTCAGTTGACGTAGTGTTGGAACATGCCCTCAGGTTTGAGTTCAAAGCATCCAACAATGAGGCCCTGATTGTTGGGCTCCGCCGTGCTTTGGACCACGATGCCCAACAAATAGAGGCCTTTAGTGACTCATAGCTCGTGGTCAACCAAATCCATGGCCAGTTTGAGTTTTGAACTATGGTGAGCTACCTACAAACGGTGCAGGAGCTCAGTCAGTAGCTCGAGCATTTCGATATCCGATAGATCCCTCGAGACGAGAATGCCCGAGCTGACGCCCTTTCAAAGCTGGCCAGCTCGCCACAAAATGACCTTGACTCATCCATCCGGATAAACACCCTGACTCAGCCGAGCATAGTACCAGCAACCATCCTTATCCTTTTAGTGCAGCATGGCCCATCTTGGATGGACCCCATAATCAAGTATCTTCGAGAGGGCACTCGCCCGGAGGATCGAGTAGAAGTGAAAAGGCTCCAACACAGAGCGGCTAGGTACTGCCTAATGCAGGGTCAACTCTACCACCGTTCCCACATGCTTCCATACCTGAAGTGTCTACCCCTAGCCGAAGCAGACTACGTTCTTAGGGAGATACATGAGGGCATTTGCGGAGATCACCCTAGTGTGTGCACACTTGCCCATAAGGTGCTTCGGCAGGGGTATTTCTAGCCAATGATGAAGCAGGATGCCGCCCAGTCAGCCCGGAAGTGCGATAGTTGCCAACATCACTCTAATCTCAATCACCAACCTGCGGCCCCTCTGAAGCCGATCACTAGCCCATGGCCGTTTGCCCAATGGGGAATGGACATCCTCGGCCCTTCCCCACTGCGGTTGCGCAGAAGAAGCTCTAGCACGCATCACTGCCCACAATGCCCGAAATTTCTTTTGGTAGGGAATTGTCTGCCACTTCGGTATCCCGTACGTGCTCATTACAGACAACGGAATATAGTTCACCAACAAGAAGTTTGAGGCCTTCTGTGTCGACCTAAGGATCGATCATCGGACTACCGTAGTGCATCGACCTCAGAGCAATAGGCAGATCGAGGTAACCAACCACATCCTACTACACAACCTAAAAACATGCCTAGATCAAGTCAAGGGAAGGTAGGTTGAGGAGCTGTCGAGCATTCTTTAGGCCTACAGGATGACCCCGCAGACTGCCACCAGGGAGAACCCTTCCAGTCTGACCTATGGGGGCGCATCCATGATCCCCGTGGAAATAGGTTCCCCGACCCTTCGGACCGAGCTCTTCAACGAGGGGCAGAATGACAAAGAACTACGTGCGGAGTTGGACCTAGTAGAAGAAGCTCGGGACTGAGCACATGTAAAGATGGTTGCACAACAACAGAAGATGGCACGGCATTACGATTCTAAGGTAAGAAGACGCGAATTCAAAACCGGAAGGAAAGCTCGGACTAAACTGGGAAGGGTCGTATAGACTCACCAGAGTCCTCGAACCGAGTACTTATAGACTGAAAGACCTCAAAGGTCGTCCAATACCGAGGAGTTGGAACTCAGGAAACCTCAAAATGTACTACTAGTAGACCTACAAGCAATAAAAGTCTCCTTTTAAGCTACTTCTCCGATCCAGAGGCACGCACACACCCACCGCACACACCACATGCACACATGCTAAGTCACACTACCAACTGAGTTGACTCCACCAATCCCCAAATGGTTGAGCCCATCACACCCAACTTGGCAGCGTATTTCCAATCAAGCTACCCAACTCAGGTGACAACGGTTGAGCCTAAACATGGAGGAAGAACACCCCCGCCCACCAAGGCCTAAGGGCGATCGAGGAACTCCGCACAACTGCCGGCTTAACAGCTGAGCTAGTTGGGAAGCGACTAGCCCTAGAAGGGCCCCAAAGGCCCCCGAGACCAGAAACTGAGCATCCCATGGCTAAGAGCTCGGGAGCCGAAAGATCTCGGACAACCACACCTCGGTCGACACAAGACTAGGGGCGCCAAGGCATAGCCCAACCAGCTATGCCTCGGCCAACTAAACCTCGGTCAACACAAGACTAGGGACACCAAGGCATAGCTCGGCTGGCTATGCCTTGAACAACCACACCTCAGTCGACACAAGACTGGGGATGCCAAGTAATAGCCCGGCCGGCTATGCCTCGGCCAACCACACATCAGTAAGCACAAGACTGGGGACACTGAGGCATATCGGTCAACTACACCTCGGCCCGCGTAAGACTGGGGAAGCCGAGGCATAGCCCGACTAACCATACCTCGACCAACTACACCTCGGTCGACTATACCTTGGCCAACAAAATTGCACAGGATAGAGGCGTAGCCAACCCGACACACACAACAACCCGGCACGTACAAGATAGAGGTATAGCAACACATGATCAAACAAAGCAACACTGATATTCAACTAAAAACCGTTCATTACATCATTCAAGGCTCGGCATACCGAGCCCAAAAAAAAAAACAAACACAAAAAATAACAAACATAGAAGGCAGCCAATCAATCCTTGGTAGTAGAATCAATAGCACCGTCAATGGCTTCGACCTCATCTTCAGCTCCCTCGGTGGACCCTTGCAGAGAATTTGGATCAAAGGCACCCCAACCCTGCGACTCAATAGCCAACTCTGGGTGGCGACAAAGGATCCTTTGTCAAAAGAGATTAAACCCAACCTCAAAAGAAGCCTTGGCGTACTAGTCCATTTGCAATTGCATCTCCTCCGATGCCTTGTACTCATGGACAGATTCCTCAGTAGCCTCCTGCCTCAACCTGTCTTTCTCAGCCTTAAGCTCGGCAATCTCTCACTTCAGCTCCCGGACGAGACTAGCCTACTCGGCCAACTGTACCTTTAGCTCGGCCACCTCCCTCTCTAGTGCGGCCGACCGCTCCCCAGCGGCCTGAAGCTCGATCAACTAGCCCTTCTACCACAGGTACTCGGAGTGCTCCCGCTCGTACGATGACCGAAGGTCTCAAAGACAATCAACCAGCACGACCGCCGCACAAGCATTTTGCAGACGAACATGATAAGTGTGCCGAAAAAGAGAGTGAAACACAAGGAATAAGAAAAAAGGATTTACTTGGGCAGCGGACCATAGCAGCACACACTCCACGGATCCACTACCGACTTGACGGATTCTTGAGCTATTGACATTGTCATGATTCCCCGCAGTAATTGCTCGGGAACCCCAAGCATCTCCAGATTATCACCCAACGGGCTGAGTATCAGTGGCCATCTCCTCCCAAGTAAGCGCCGACCATTGGGGTTGTGGCAGAGTCGTCCTCGACTCCCACAGCTCAGCAGGAAAAGGGAGACCCCCGGGGATGCGCACAAAGAAGAACAACTCCTCCCAGTGCTTCACAAAAGAGGGGGCCCCAACCAATGACCAAATATTCCATCGGGTGAAGAAGTAATAGTACCCCTGTTGGTGGTGTTTTAGTTTGAGCATAAAGCTCACAATCCCCAGGGTTAGTTCAATATCGCGGATGACACAATAGGACATAAGGCCGAGCAACAACCTAAAGGAGTTTGGCATCAGCTACACTGGCAACACCCTGTACCAGTTTAGCACCTCGGTGAACCCCTTGCTCAACGAGAACCTCAGCCCAACCTCCAAGTTGTGCTCATAAACACACAGCTCACCGAACTGAGCATCAGTGGCCATCTCCCCGGGTAGCGGACACCTCATTTGGTATTCCGCAGGAATGGCGTGCATAGCTCGGATCCGAGCCATATCCCTGGGCGCCAAGACATTGAAAGGATGGTAGGATCCATCTAATGGACGCCAAAAAGGTTACGAAATGGGTGGGCGAATTTCAAAAATTTTCCTACCTTTTCTCAACTAGGAATCGTATTCCCTAAATTTAGAATACAATATTCAAGGATCCTACTTGAACCATAATTGAACCAGATCTGAACCAAAAGGAAAAAGGGAGGATTATACCTGATCCGGAGAAGTAGTATCTCCCAAAGTTAGTGTTCACGCCCAAAGAGGACACCAAGATCCGCTCCTGCTGAAGATGACACAGCTGTAGGTGGAACGGAACCAGCAGAGTGCGTCCTACACACTGGATCCTTTTTTAAGAACCCTCTGGAAACTCTGAGCACCAAATCTTTTACAGTCTTTTCTGCAAGACTGATGTCAAGAATCGATTTCTTGATTTCTTTCTTCTGCAAAGATCAAATCTTGCAAGAAGGAATGGTGGCGGCTGGAGGAGAACTCTTGGGACGAAGATGGCTGAACTAATTCTCTTCTCTCTGGAGTGTGAATGAGATCTAATCTCAATTCGCAGGATGCTTTTTTTGCTTACTACCCCTGATTCGAAATCTGATGTATTTCTCTTAGGGTTTCTCCTCTTTTCTTCTTGATTAAGAAACCTCCTAATTAGGAGTTATCCCAACCCAAATCAGTATTTGGATAGGGGATGATCTTAATCCTATCTGCAGATTAAATTAGCTTACTCCTAATCTTATCAGGAGTTTACCATATTCAAATCTGATTTGAATTTGGTCTCCCAGAGTGGATAAGGTTAAAGGTCCAATCCTTTTGCTAACATTAATCTCAGATTCGCCCCATAGATGGGTGATCATATCAACCCAGCTCGAAATGGGCTTTTGTCCCATTAAATATTCAGTGCTTAACTTGTTTCCAATCTGCTGCCCAGTTGGGCTTCTTTGTATGGCATGGGACCCAAGCATTGATCTACACACCAGCCACATGGGTTCGGCCCAACCTTTATTACAAGGCTCAGCCGAATTCACTGAAAAAGGTCAGTGAACCCTGAGCCCATCACATGGACCCTATGGGCACAACACTTACATTAAGTGGTCCCTGGGCCAAGCCATCTTATAAAAACCCAGGGACTGTGGGAGGTGCAAGATTAGCCCATCAGATACTATCCTAAATGGTCTTACACTTAACCTCTCAGCCCTTAATGATCAAGCACTGCCCGACAAGAGAGGACCTCTCCCTCGGCTGCAAGGAACAGTGTCGCACTCTCTACTCTCATGGATCTCGGGAATTAAAACCATTTGCAAATACTTTTGAAACCGTACAAATATATATATGTATATATTAATTTGCAAAACAAAATTCCAACGATTGAAATCAACTGCCGGCAATTTGGTTTCCATCAGAGAGAGTGCATTCCCGATCATTACCTTTGTCCGACAAAGGGGCTAATCCTATCACTATGATCACCCACTCAGATGAATTCTCAGACTGCCCCAACATGCCTAGGTTTTGACCCCCACTAAGGATCTCATTGATTGGCATATCAAAGACAACCTGATCCGACACCTAGTGAAGTATCATAATCGTGTCTAGGGGTCAGGTGTAACTTTCCAGTTTTGCCCATCTGTCTCCAAGGTCTAGGGCAATACTGGAAATCTAGTCCGGTTCAATGATTTGAGTAATCCTATACTGCATGTGCCTTGGGTCTTACCCTGGTGGCCGAGACATGCCATCCCAACACTTGGTGGCACACTAGTATCAGCCTTGGTAGGATAAATCTCCCCAGACTTATCCAACAGTTGTGAACATTTAAAACTAACATGAGCCTCTATGAGTGTCCAGTTTTAGGGTCTTACATAGAATTATACCAAACAACATGAATCAAACATGCACTTTATTTATTTACACTAAATATCAAAGTACATCAAATCGGATTGAAGTTAAGGAAAAAACTGTCTGCATGTAACTTGGGTCTTACCCTGGTGGCCGAGACATGCCATCCCAACACTTGGTGGCACACCAGTATCAGCCTTGGTAGGATAAATCTCCCCAGACTTATCCAATGGCTGTGAACATTTAAAACTAACATGAGTCTCTATGAGTGTCCAGTTTTAGGGTCTTACACAGAATTATACCAAACAACATGAATCAAACATGCACTTTATTTATTTACACTAAATATCAAAGTACATCAAATCGGATTGAAGCTAAGGAAATACAAAACTGTCTAACAGATCCCACTTGCACTTAGGTCCAATCTGGTACAAGCCGGAGTCCCATACTTTCCACGTGTTTCTCAAACACCTTCTGTGTTAGTGGCTTAGTCAATGGGTCTGCCACATTATCCGTTGATGCTACCTTCTGAATTAGGATGTCCCCTCTACCAACGATCTTCCGCAGTACATGGTACTTCCTCTCGATGTACTTTGATTTCGAGTGGGGCCGAGGCTCTATAGCCTGGGCGATCGCTCCATTGTTGTTACACAACAACGGGATGGGTGATGTGCTGGACGAAATCACTCCCAATTCATGTATGAATTTCTTCATCCACACGGCTTCCTTGGTAGTTTCACTTGCGGCAATGTACTCGGCCTCGATTGTGGAATCTGCAGTAGACCCCTGTTTGCTGCTTTGCTGCTTTTCCAGCAAACAACACACGATCCTATCGTGAAAACATACCCTGATGTAGACTTTCTATCATCTGGATCCAATTGGAAATCGGCATCAGTATACCCTAGAACTTGTAGTGAACTACCATCGAATACCAGACAAAACTCTTTTGTCCTTCGAAGGTATTTAAGTATGTTCTTCACAACAGTCCAATGCTCCTGCCCTGGGTTGGCTTGGAATCTGCTTACCACACTCACCGCTTGAGCGATGTCCGGGCGAGTGCACAGCATGGCATACATGATGCTCCCTACGGCTGAGGCATAGGGAACGTCTCTCATGCCCTTAATCTCCTCAGAAGTCTTGGGAGACATCTTCTTGGAGAGAGTGACTCCGTGCCTGAAAGGAATGTTTCCTTTCTTGGAGTTCTCCATGTTGTATCTTTTGACAATTTTGTCAATATAAGCATTCTAGGATAATCCAATTATCCACTTCGATCTATCTCTATAGAGTCGAAGACCCAGTATATATGAAGCTTCTCCAAGATCTTTCATGGAGAACTGCTGTGACAGCCATACCTTGACCGAAGTCAACATTCCTACATCATTTCCAATGAGTAGGATATCATCCACGTACAACACCAAAAAGGTGATCTTATCCCCACTAGACTTCCTGTAAACACAAGGCTCATCCAGATTCTGCTCAAAGTCAAATGTTTTGACGGCAGAATCAAAACGGATGTTCCAACTCCCAGAAGCCTGCTTAAGTCCATATATGGATCTATTAAGTTTACATACCACGTGTTCCTGACCAGCAGCAATGAAGCCTTGCGGCTGCTGCATGTAGATATCTTCACTAAGCTCTCCATTTAGGAACGCGGTTTTGACATCCATCTGCCAAATCTCGTAGTCATGGTATGCTGCTACAGCTAGCAGGATCATGGCCACAGGCAAAAAGGTTTCCTCATAATCGATACCTTCTTTCTGAGTATACCCTTTCGCCACCAGACGAGCTTTGTAGGTCTCAATCCTGCCATCGGGGCCCTTCTTCCTCTTATAGATCCATTTGCAACCAATTGCTTTTACCTCGGAGGGAAAATCTACTAGAGTCCAGACCCTATTGGTCTCCATCGAGTCCATCTCAACTCTCATGGCCTCCACCCACTTCCGGGAATCTATGTCTAACATAGCTTCCGCGTAAGTTACGGGATCCTCCTCACTAGTCAAGGCTTCCACCAGGTAACTATCCTGGTCATAACCATATCGGACTAGTGGCCTGGATACCCGAGTGGATCTCCTAGGTTGGTCACTACTTGGAACTTGTGGGACATCTTCCACTGCTCCTGAGCTCTCCTCATCAAGAACTATTTCCTGACGATGGGTGTCCAGGATGTATTCAGTTTCTAAGAATTGGGCATTTCGACTGCAGAACACTTTCTGCTCACTTGGGTCATAGAATAGATAACCCACCGAATCTTTTGGGTAGCCTATAAATAGGCAACGACTGGTTTTGGATTCCAACTTGTCCGCACTTGTTCTTTTAATGTGTGCAGGACAACCCCAAATCTTCAAGTGTCTTACACTTGGCTTCCTTCCGGTCCATAGTTCATATGGAGTTTTTAGAACCGATTTGGTTGGAACCCGATTCAGTGCGTAGATAGCAGTCTCTAATGCATATCCCCAAAAGGATGTGGGTAATTCTGAGCATACGAGAAGTGACCGGACCATGTCCAACAAGGTCCTATTCTTTCTCTCTGAAACATCATTGAGTTGAGGTGTAGCAGGAGGAGCTAGTTGTGACACTATCCCACTGACCTTTAAGTAGTCTCTGAATTCATCAGAGAGTTACTCACCACCTCGATCCAATCGAAGGGCCTTAATTTCTCTCCCTAACTGTTTCTCGACTTCCTGTCTGAACTCTTTGAACTTTTCAAAGGATTCAGACTTGTGTCTCATTAGGTACACGTAACCATATCATGAAAAATCATCTGTAAAGGTGATGAAATACACGTGTTGATTTCGTGTCCTAACACTCAGGGGACCACATACATCAGTATGTATTAGGTCAAATGTGCCTGCAGATCTTTCAAGCTTACCGTCAAATGGCCGCTTAGTCATCTTACCTTGGAGGCAAGGCTCACAAGTGGGAAGATTTTCTACGGTTAGAAAATCCAAAGGACCATCCTTTACCAGTCTTGTGATTTGGTCGACACCGATATGGCCAAGTCGGTAATGCCAGATGCACGTGGGATTCACTGTATCACGAGTCCTTTTCTTGGGATTTTTGACCGACGTAGTTTCGGTTAAGTTAGTTTCCAGAGAAAGATGTAGAACATAGAGACCGTTCTCCAGTTCCCCGCATGCGATGAATTTGTTATTCTGTTTAACAATAATCATATTACTAAAATAAATAGTATATCCATCAACACATAGTTTAGAAACAGAAATTAAATTTCTTCTCAAGTTCTATACATAAAGACAATCTTTAAGTACAAGCACTCATTCTCTAAAAACTAATTCTACGGTTCCTATTGCCGTAGCTGCAACACTTGCAGTCGTTCCCAAGAATAGTGTCACTTCGCCTTCACTCAATCTTCTACTAACTTTGAACCCCTGTAGTGAGTTACACGCATGAGTTGAAGCCCCGGATTCAACACACCAGGACACAGAAGTAACCAACATATTAGTTTCTATGACACAAGTTTCGACGTTACCTTTCTTAGATTCCAGGTAGGCAGGACAGTTCCTCTTCCAATGGCCGGTCTGCTTGTAGAAGTGACAGACATCAGATGCCTTGTTCTTCTTCTGCTTCTTGGGTTTGGCAGCTTTCTTTTGGGGCTTCTTTGTCTTTCTCTTTTTCTTGCCCGATTTGTTAGCTTCAGCAAGCATAACCACAGGCTCATCCTTCTTGAGTAGATCCTCGACCCTCTGCAACATATTGCTGAGTTCCTGGACGCTGACATTTAGCTTATTCATGTTGTAGTTCATTGTGAACACATTGAAGGAAGAGGTCAAAGAATTCAGGATGGCATCCACTTGCGTGCCAAGATCTAGCCCGGATCCAAGGGCTTCGAGTAAGTTAATGTAGCCCATCATCCGAAGACAATGGTCATGAACTTTCTACCCTTTGGACATCTGCGCGGTCATGAACAGTTTCAAGACCTTCTGTCAAGTAGAACGGTTCTGCTCTTCATACATTGTCTTTAGACTGTCCAATATGTCATTGGTTAGTTCGATCTGATCGAACTGCCTCTGTATTGAGTTGTCTAATGAGGCAATGACAAAGCAGCGGGCTAGGGAGTTCTTATCCTCCCAATCTTGGTAATCCCTCCTACGGGCCTCAGAAGCCCTATCACCCAGACGCTCTAGGGCAGGATTTTTCACCACCTTATCTAACTTTTCGGAAGTTAGGACTAGCATAAGATTTATGTACCAGTCGGCATAGTTTGGGCCCTTAAGTTTGTTATCGTCTAGAAGCTTTGTGAATTGACTGTTTGCCATTTTCTGATAAAATAGCAAAGACGTTAGCCCACAACCCTAGTTTGATTCATGTTACCTACATAGATATGGTTTTTAATCTATGTTCCATTCCCATTTGTTCATCTCTGAGATTTCCCTCCTTTCTCAGTGACGGAGATGACGAAATGTCTCTGGAAATGTGGGAAATCACATGGGGTGCATGAAGCCAACTGTTTCAGCAGCATAACCCCACCACCTTTTTGTGACGGATCATATACACTCATCAAATGAGTTTCCCTTTGACCTCTATCAAACAAGGTTCAGAGCCGTTTTCAGGTAAACATTTCTGTCCAGTGAGTGCAACCCATCATATTCAGGTTACGCCAAGGTACCGTGAGAGAGTTCCCATTTTCTGGTGAAGCCCCTCCCACATCGGTCTATGACGCCCCTATCATCTTATGAAACACTCTGACAGATCCAACAGCAAATGGATAGCCCAATTTTATGGTGCGTTTCCTCATTACTGAAGGACCCATCATTGTGCTAATGATGGAAGGCCTTTAGAGAGTCCATCATATGGATCTTCCTATCACATGCACTCATATTTGCTAGAGGGAACAAGATTACGCCCTAGTTCTGATTTTAGGTCAAACCAAAGTGGCTCCCACTGACTTTCATAAAGTCAGATTTCTGGTGGGCCTTAATCGGCTAGGGGTTCCGTACGCATCCCTTTTCAGGGTTGTGAGGCCCTCCATTTAAGGAGGGGTCACCCAATGACCTTAAGGAACACCATGGCAATGATGTGCATTCAGCCATGGTGTGCGCAAGAGCCACTATTGAGTCATCATGGGCCAAGTGCTTATGGCCCATGGTCGCAGCACATCAAACAACCAATCATCACATGTAAAGGAGGAATTGATCCAATCAATTAACTACTGTAAAGCCCATTGAACAGCCCATTCTAGATCCATAACATTAACAATTAATGTCTACCAGGTGTATGGACTGAATCGCAATTAGCAGTTCGGCCCATATAGCTTTTCTCACAAGGGTGGGCTTTTGCAGTTTTAACCTTTTAAAACTGGGCTTTACAGGTGGGCCGAATTAATCCTTGTAATTGAACATCAGATTTGGAACAAAAAGTGTGAGAAAAATGGACTGAAAACAGTCCCCTTCGAACCCCAGATTCGGTCCAAACAGTTTTGGTTCAATCTAGTCCGAAATGGTCCAAAACTGATTTTCAATTCAAGAATTAATTCATGAAAGATCTGAAATTAATAATTTTGATTTTAAGCAATCACAAATCAAATATGGACTGTTCGCACCACCTGCAAAATAGAGGTTAATCACTAGGGTTGCAGTTTCACAAACTGCAAATCGCAGAAAGCGATTTCTCCATTTGCAAATCTCCAGCGTTGCCTTCTTCTTCCTTCTTCTTCAATCAAGAAAATAAAAAAAAAATAGAAATCCTATTTCTATTAATTTATTACATTCTTGATCAAATCCTATACATTCAGTCTAGAAAAAATAAAAAATTATTTATAGACCGAGTTGTATAAAATAAATAAATAAAAGGAAAAGGGGTGCGCAGACCATCTGCACCAAATCTGCACTGTGATCTCCAGGTTCGAATAGTCCATTAAATCAAAATAAATAAAGAAAAGTTCTAAATAAATTTTGGATTTAACAAAAATTAATTTCAAATCAATTGCCCTTAACAAGAAACAGTTTCTTGAAATAAATAAAACAATCTGCGCAAATCTTGGCAAAACATCTTCTGTCCATCTGTGCAGGTTCAGATCTGATTTTGTTTTGGTTCAAGATTTGAACCTGGCTCTGATACCACTGAAAGGATGGTAGGATCCATCTAATGGACGCCAAAAAGGTTGCGGAATGGGTGGGCGAATTTCAAAAATTTTCCTACCTTCTCTCAACTGTGAATCGTATTCCCTAAATTTAGAATACAATATTCAAGGATCCTACTTGAACCATAATCGAACCAGATCTGAACCAAAAGGAAAAAGGGAGGATTATACCTGATCCGGAGAAGCAGTATTTCCCAAAGTTGGTGCTCACGCCCAAAGAGGACACCAAGATCCACTCCTACTGAAGATGACAGAGCTGTAGGTGGAACGGAACCAGCAGAGTGCGTCCTACACACCGGATCCTTCTCAAGAACCCTCTGGAAACTCTGAGCACCAAATCTGTTACAGTCTTTTCTGCAAGACTAATGTCAATAATCGATTTCTAGATTTCTTTCTTCTGCAAAGATGAAATCTTGCAAGAAGGAATGGCGGCGGCTGGAGGAGAACTCCTAGTTCGAAATCTGATGTATTTCTGATGTATTTCTCTTAGGGTTTTTTTGCTTACTACCCCTGGTTCGAAATCTGATGTATTTCTCTTAGGGTTTCTCCTCTTTTCTTCTTGATTAAGAAACCTCCTAATTAGGAGTTATCCCAACCCAAATCAGTATCTGGATAGATAATGATCTTAATCCTATCTGCAGATTAAGTTAGCTTACTCCTAATCTTATCAGGAGCTTACCAGATTCAAATCTGATTTGAATTTGGTCTCCTAGAGTCGATAAGGTTAAAGACCCAATCCTTTTGCTAACATTAATCTCAGATTCGCCCCATAGATGGGTGATCATATCAGCCCAGCTCGAAATGGGCTTTTGGCCCATTAAATATTCAGTGCTTAACTAGTTTCCAATCTGCTGCCCAGTTGGGCTTCTTTGTATGGCGTGGGACCCAAGCATTGATCTACACACCATCCACATGAGTTCGGCCTAGCCTTTATTACAAGGCCCAACCGAATTCACTGAAAAAGCTTAGTGAACCCCGGAGCCCATCACATGGACCCTATGGGCCCAACACTTACATTAAGTGGTCCTTGGGCCAAGCTATCTTATAAAAACCCTGGGACTGTGGGCAGGTGCAAGATTAGCCCATCAGGTACTATCCTAAATGGTCTTACACTTAACCTCTCAGCCCTTAATGATAAAGCACTGCCCGACAAGAGAGGACCTCTCCCTCGACTGCAAGGAACAGTGCCGCACTCTCTACTCTCATGGATCCCGGGAATTAAAACCATTTGCAAACACTTTTGAAACCGTACAAATATATATGTATATATTAATTTTGCAAAACAAAATTCCAACGATTGAAATCAACTGCCGGCAGTTTGGTTTCCATCAGAGAGAGTGCATTCTCGATCATTACCTTTGTCCGACAAAGGGGCTGATCCTATCACTATGATCACCCACTCAGATGAATTCTCAGACTGCCCCAACATGCCCAGGTTTTGACCCCCGCTAAGGATATCACTGATTGGCATATCAAAGACAGCCTGATCCGACACCTAGTGAAGTATCATAATCGAGTCTAGGGGTCAGGTGTAACTTTCCAGTTTTGCCCATCTGTCTCCAAGGTCCAGGGCAATACTGTAAATTTGGTCCGGTTCAAGGATTCGAGTAATCCTATACTGCATGTGCCTTGGGCCTTACCCTGGTGGCCGAGACATGCCATCCCAACACTTGGTAGCACACCAGTATCAGCCTTGACAGGATAAATCTCCCCAGACTTATCCAATGGCTGTGAACATTTAAAACTAACACGAGTCTCTATAAGTGTCTAGTTTTTGGGGTCTTACACAGAATTATACCAAACAACATGAATCAAACATGCACTTTATTTATTTACACTAAATATCAAAGTACATCAAATCGGATTGAAGCTAAGGGCATACAAAACTGTCTAAGAGACGTAGGGCGTGGTACTGAACCGGCGACCTGCCTGAAGAGGAAGCTCCGCCTCCATCCAAGAGGGACCAGCCTCAGCCTCCTCAAATTTGGCAGCCACAAAATCTCTCAGCTTAGGCTCGTAGGTTGAGCTGCGAGAAGAGCTAGAACCGGAACTACTGGAGGGCCCGAAAGAAGAAGAGGACCGATGAGATGAAAAGGACATACCGGACAATTTGTGGAGCTGAAGAGTGAAAGCCACTGAACTAGACGTCGAGCTGTTTGCCGAGCTAGCTGCCGAACTATCTGCCGAACTATATGACCGAACAATCTACTTAGCAATGAATGCCAAACACCTTCTTGCATGCAATACTGAGGATAGGGGGTCCCCCCCATCTTCCCTTTTATAACCATCAGGGGCACAGACCGAAGAGAAATCAACAGTGCAGATGAAGCACCTTTGATATCGCCTTGGAAGGCCAATCGATGCGACCAATAACGTACGACAGGAAGCCTCAGAAAACTGAAGCGGCACCCTCGACAGGCAGCGGTTGTGCCCATTAATTGCGCCAGTTCAACTACAGTACTAGTCCAACCTTCGACACGAGGACCCGCCGTACCAGTCCAACCTTCGACATAGATCCTTGGCTAGGCCACTTAAATCCTCGACTTGGCCATTTCAAGGCCACAAGGCCGTGCAGTAGCCTAGCCGAGCACTCCCCCTCCTCGACAGCAGAACTGGGGGAGTGGTTCAGGAACTGAAATTTTGATTCTCATTTAAGTTCTACAGCCGGCAATCAGAGGACTCCTTAGCAACAACTGACAAGGCGCTGGCAATACACATGCCCGAAAGTTCCCCAGCCAGGCAACAAACCTAGGGGACCTCATCCCTCGACTTTGGAACTGGGGGAGTGATGTTGGGGACATGGCTAAGTTGGCCCGAAGGCCCACAACCATCTGTCACAGCTCGGCCACGTTGGCGATGTCCGGCCGAGCTATGACATTACCATGATCCCACTGACCATGTCAGCTACGCACCTCACGGATAAGCTCGCCTAGTGGATAGGGATGACAATACAACTCCGCCAAGGAGTAGGACTCTACCCCCTATAACCTCAGCGGGGAGCGCTGTCCCGATTTCCCTACCCTACTCTAACCAGGATATGGACCCTCCAGCTATAAAAAGGTACTCCATGCTCAAGGTAAAGGACCCCCAACTTCTAGCACCCATTCTACTAATTAGCCCGGACCAGCATCCCTGTAACTCGGCCTGGCCATCCACCCCCTCCTACTGACTTGAGCGTCAGAATACTTACCCGGGGATAACTCTTCGGGCCTCTGACTTCTTCTTTGATTACAGGTCTTGAAACACAACATCGTCCTTAAAACTTGGCCCCAACCTACCAGCAAGGATAATCTGATTGTCATCCTCGGTTCGTGCACTACCTCGGATTAAGCGGCATCACTACCATATTTCAACAACATACTTTATGGGTTTTCCTTAATGCAATATTGCTTTCATTAGCACCTAGGCAACAGGCGTGTACTCCATCAATTATCTTGTAGTGAAGGACACTATTCACTAATTGGTATTGCAGGAGGACTTTGTTGTCTTGTGGTGAGGAAGTGGGGTTTTTATGCTTCTGAATTATAGGATATTTCCAATCTTCTTTATCAACTCTGTCTTGTGTTTTTACCCAATGTGAGAGGCTGTCAATGGATGATTGCCCTTGCATCTAGACACAGATTAAAGTGTTCTCATTGCAAGGTTGGTTTTTGAAGCATAGGGTTGCTAAGGCATATGCATAACAGTTATTGGTACAATTGCGATGTTGGTAGGTGTTGGTTAGGTCATTTTTTAGTTTCTGGATGAGGGTCCTATATGGTAAGAGAAAAAGCACAAAAACAAAGAGAGAGAAACATTAAGGAGGAAATGTAATGTTCTTCGAAATAGAGAAAACCTTTGCCCCCAAACTGTCCTTTTAATGACACTTGCCAATGCACCTCATGGTACCATAACCTGTTTGGTGCGCCCCATGGTATTCTCAAGTAAGTTTTCTGATTTTCAGTATTTACACAATGGTCCCTTAGTCCCCATGATAACTGTTGTCAACACTTAATTCTCCCTTTGTCATATATCCCACACGTAGCCTGTCAAATCCTCATTTTCAAATTTAAATGACAAACCCCCCATGATATACGAAGAGACATATAACCAATTAAACTCTCCAACACATGAAATCCGCATGCGTTGTGTCCTTCATCATCACGCCATGAACAATTGCCAAACACACTCCATAATAATAAATTGTACTTTTTGATAGAATACTTCTATCAATAAGCGAGGGGTTAATATTAAGAACGGAAATGCCAAAATTGCCAGACCGATTTAATTAGAACATACCTAAAATAAAAAGGGGAAAAGACAACCTATGTTTATTGATAGAATATTCCTGTCAATAAACAGTGGGGTAAAATGTAAGTACATGAAGGAAATCATCGCAAAATTTGCGATGAAGGTTATAATAACTAGGGGTATTCATGGGTTGGGTTGGGTCAGTCTGAGTCATTTTCTTCAACCGATTCAACCTAGTTGGTTTACTTATTGATTAAACTAAAATCGACCAATAATGAAGCAAAACTGACCCAAATATGAAGGGTCGGTTTATTGGTTTAGTCGATTTTTATATATATATTTTAAACTAAAATATCTATTTCTAAATATCTATTTATATTTAAGTTTATTTCTTTTTAGTTTTTATGAAAATTCAAAATATATATTTAAATCAATTAACTTTTTATGTAAAACTGATTTTTTTGTCAATATATATTTAAATTTATACAAAACTGAATTAAATATTGTACCACTGTATTATATTTGTAATGGTTTTACGTTTTTAGTTTTTATCATAAATAACCATCTTTTTAATGTTCAAACAAAACACAAATAAAATATATCA
This sequence comes from Nelumbo nucifera, assembly GCF_055504915.1. NCBI lineage: Eukaryota > Viridiplantae > Streptophyta > Magnoliopsida > Proteales > Nelumbonaceae > Nelumbo > Nelumbo nucifera. Next base: position 57,829,369 of record NC_142652.1, read on the forward strand.
ACATTTAACATATAGGGTAGGGACTAACTAATAATTAATTAAATATATAGGATTGGTTCAGTTCGGTTTAATTTCGGTTTTCATGTATGAAAATCAAAACCGAACCGAGTTGTCGGCTTATTTTCTCATACAAATTGAAACCGACCGGTGGTTTTGAAAAACTCACCAACTTGGGTTGGGTCGGACCGGTTTGGTTGGTTTGACATTTAATGTGAACACCCTAATAATAACATAAGGACAACTATTACAAAACCTACAATGGAGGTTATGTCCACTGCCAAAGCAATTGCCAAAAAACTTGTGATGCCACGTACGGTATCGCACCGTTCCATTCAATGATAGTGGTATTTCTGATGGTGCGTGATCTGGTGGCTCCTAGCTGGATGATAGCTCGCCTAGCTAGCCAGTTGAACTGCAAGGAAGAAGTACTTAGAGAACCCGGGGTGGCTAACCCAACGTGGTCACTCTGATGCTTAAGTTAGTACTAAGTTGGTTACAAGCTGAAAGCAAGTGAGTATGAGAGCTAGAATAAAGTAAATTGCGCGTACCTGAGTCTCAAAAATTGATGCCCTTATATAACTGGGTTGTCCTGGGTCTCACAAAACACCTCCGAGATCCTCAGCCCGCACCGTTAGGAGTCTATTCCACCCCGGGAGGTGGATAACATGCTAGCACATAAGACCTATCGTGTCTGCCCGTTTCAAGCGGGATAAGGATAAGTCCCCCGATCGTGTGGCATGATCTCGAAGAGCTTAGAGATGACTAACATGCTTCTAGAAGTCTAGCATGTCACCTCAGTAAGTTAGGCAACCCTGAGCTACCCGAATCTCGGTCATTGCTGAGGTACCCGAGACACCCGAGGTGGTAGGTGGTGCTGAGGTGGCAATAAATGTTGATTCACAGTTTAACTGTTAAGTCGCATCCACATGTCCTCCGCTCACTAGGTCGGGCCAAATCACCCCTCATCAATTGCCCCCACTCCTTGTGCTAGGGGTCCCGAACCGGTGATGGGAGTTCATGACGAGCTCAGGTGGATTTGGCCTAGTTCCCCTCTAGTTGATGTCTGGTCTAGCGGTCAAACCACGATAACCCACCCAGCTCGATCGGGAAACCAGATCGCGTGTTGGGGACGTGTGAACGCCACACAAGTTTATAAATTCTACGGACGTCAAGACACACATGTGAGCGTCGAAAAAAACTGGCTCACTTGCTACTTGGGCTGGATTTGGAGTCGCTACCCATCAGTTTAAGAAATGGAGGTGATGGGACCTCTACCAATGATTTTCAAAATGCTTTGTTTTAATAATGACTCTAAAACCCAAGGCTCCAGTCCCACTAGTCTGGGTAAGACATGAATGGGAGAGGGAAGGGGTTAGGCACCCCTCTCCCGAGTCCAATAGGTTGGGCCCACATGGTGATCCCAAACAATCATAAACACCAAATAAGCAACTAATCAAGCAGAATAATAAGAAAGCACAGTAAAGGGCGTGAAAGAAAACCTTCCCATTTTATTTTATTATTTTTTTTTGAATATTTCTTTATTTTATATATATATATATATTATTTTTTATCTATTTCTACTTATTTATTTATTTTTCATTTACCAATTATTGACCTATTTACTCGTTTCCTCTAAATGTCCTATTCTTTCCCTTTCCTAATCTACAAATACTCTTCCCATCAAACAGACCACCCAGGCTTCCAATATCTTATTCTCATTACCACTATTTCTCTTATTATTTTCTTTTATTCCAGATCTGTGCTACTCAATACTACCATCTCCTCCCCTCAAGTCAATCTTAATCCCTTGAGCTAGACACCTTTTTTGTACTATGATCATTCTTCTAAACTTCAAAGAAAAGCCTAATCCCTAAAGATGATCACAGTAAAGGGGGAAGGACCTACAACAAAACTATAAGCAAATGGCTCGATAAAATAGTTAGAGAGGAAGATAACCAAATGAACTGTGAATCTTAGTAGATCTTCAACCAAATTAAAATCTATCTTCTAAAACAAGCAGGATGAATAACAGAACCAAACTACTACCTTCAGAGGTAAAAAAAAAAAAAAAATTGATAATAAAGAAGAGAAGAAGTAAAAGAAATCACAAGATTAACTACTAGGTTCTAGTGTCTCCAAAAGCGTGTTGTTAACCACTTTGGAACACCAGTTTCAACATTTATAAATCTTTCTAATTCTCAAAATAACTACAAATGCAGTTAGTGGTGAGAAAGGGGTCGTATCCATAGGGAAGCGAGATTGCAAAAACACAAAATTTAATTAATTAAACTAGAATCCATTAAAATAAAATTCTAACAATGTTGAAAGTGAAACTTGCAAAAAGATAAATAAATGGCAGAAATAAATAAATAAATAAAACTAAATAGAATGTCTGCAACTCGGTTAGAGGTAGCAGTCTCCAGATCTATCCTTTAACCCTCGAATTCCTCGAGCTAGGCCTTCCGTCTTACTTGGCTGAATTTTAGATCTGCAGAAAGGAAGACAAAAATTAAACTAGATAAAAGTAAATTGTAGAAATAAAAGTAAGGACTAGAAATTAAAGAACATAAAGTAAATCTGAAACTAATGGAAAATCGGTTGGGATCCGGATCCAGAGGTGGCAATAGTGGCTAGGCGAATCGCAAGCAGGAACCCCTCCTCTTGCCTGGGCGTTCTCCTCTTCCTCTACCCTTGAACTTCTCAAGAACAACCTTCTATCTTACTTGGGGGCAGAATCCAACCCCTTCCCAGGACCCCTTGGGTCCTTTTTATAGAGAAAGGTGGATAAAACTGGGATTAGAGAGAAAGAGAGGGAGGCATTGGGTTTTAGCAGATATATGTGCGCCCTAGGGTTTAGAATTGAGGGTTAGGATTGTTCTAAGGTGATCCTAAGGCTGAGAAGAGAAGGAGAAGGCGCCCAATATTATGTAGGGCTGAGATTTAGGTGCCCAGAATTGGATGGTGGAGATTTAGGTGCCTAGGGCTGAAAGGTGAAAACTAAAAGGAGTGGGTGGCACCCTAGAATGAATGGCTGAGATAGAGAGAAATAGAGGGCTGAGATCTAGTGGCTAAAGGTTGAATGGTGAGGATTAGTAGTTAGGTGGCACCCTAGGGTTAGAATGCACTCCAAAGTGGGTGCCCTAGAATGGAGGGTAGAGATTGGATGTTAGGAAGGGATGGAAGGAGAGGATTAGGCAGTTAGGGGCGGCCAGGGTTTGTTAGAGATGAAAAGAATGAGTAGAGAGGCGCCCTAGGGTTTTATTAGGGAGAGGGGAGTATGCTAATACAGTAGGAGGGGCACCATTTTGGGTTTAGCAGATAGGAGGTTCCCTCATGTGCTCACTTTTTCACAAAAACACCCCCTCTCTTAGCTAGAATTCACACTAGTTTCACAAAAACTGCATTTCAGCCTTGAAACTTCCCCATTTTTCCCCAATATTTGCACAAAGACCCTCAAATGTCACAATATTGAATTTAACTGGGAAAAAGGGGACATTTTGACTATTCTAAGGCCTAGAATAGCCTTGAAATGATGCCCTTAAGGCATCAAATTATAGAGCTATCACACCCCCCAACTTAACCATTTCTAGTCCCTTAGCAATGCAGCCTTAAAATTATACTAAGTAAAGAGATCATTCCTAATGCAAGATCACAATATTGAATTTAACTGGGAAAATGAGACATTTTGACTATTCTAAGGCCTAGAATAGCATTGAAATGATGCCCTTAAGGCATAAAATTATAGAGTTATCACACCCCCCAACTTAACCATTTTTAGTCCCCTAGCAATGCAGCCTTAAAATTACACTAAGAAAAGAGATCATTCCCAATGCAAGATCATCCTTGACAAAATTGGCCAAGTATTCTGATTTCAAAATTCTCAAACTTTGTATAGATTGGCATTGGGCTTAAGGGGTAAAATTGTCTTGCTTTGAATATTATAGAAACTTGGCTTAAAAATCTTATATACCCTTAAAATTACACTGAATAAAGAGATCATTCCCAATGCAAGATCATCCTTGACAATATTGGCCAAGTATCCTGATTTCAGAATTCTCTAACTTTGTATAGATCGGCGTTGGGCTTAAGGGGTAAAACTGTCTTGCTTTGAACATTACAAAAACTTGGCTTAAAAATCTCATATACCCTTCCATTTGCAGACTGTCTCGATAAGATAAGATTGATTTTTAAAATTAGGCAGGTATTCTTCTTATCATTTTAGACAGTGGATTTCTACCCCTGAACTTGATATACACACTTATTTTTATTGTTACCTTCCACCATTTGACGTGAATCTCGACACTTGCCTTAGGTGAAGAGATCCGGTTACTAAGTGCTAGGTGATTGTCTTTGGCATTCCCTTTCTCTTTTGATGCAAATCTCGACACTTAGCTAAAGAGACCCGGTTACTAAGTCTAAGGTGTCCATTGACCTTTTTTTCTCTTTTTTTTTTTTGAAACACTATTCAGGGTAGTCCACTGTCTCTAACAATTTGAAGAATTTCTCAATCTTTCTCTTCTTATCTTTACAAGGGCAAACTTGGGAGTATTTTCCAATTTCTAAATGATTTCGACAATGTTCAAATAAGACCAATTTTGACTCCTATCACTTGTTACCAATTTCTACAAAATTCAGTATTCTTTTATCAGTTTCCTCAACTTTTTTTGTTTGGGAACATCTTTTAATGGAAAGAATTTTTTAAAATTTTCAGTGAAATTTTTAGTTCTACATTTCTAAAGGCTTAGCTTCAATTTTTTTCTCTTTCCTCACCCCCCAACTTAAGTGCCATTGTCCCTAATGGTATGACTAGACTGATGCAAAGTGGCTTGGGCCAAAGGGAATAATCAAGAGAGTTTTCCCAAGGGGTTCAAGGTCTCCCAACTAGTCTAGAATCAAGAAACAAAAACTCTAATCCTATAGACAACTGGAAACTACGTTGGATTGCCTCCCAACCAGAGCTAAGTTTAATGTCTTCATCTTGACACATTCACACACTTTTCTCATCTATACTCTCAAACTCGCTTTCTTCTTCCCACAGACAGGGTTCAGATTGGGCTAACCAAGGGGTAGATAGGCCATCTAAAAACGCATCCACTACATCTACCTTGAACTCATCTTCCCCTAGGTTTGGATACTTAGTGGCACTAAATATATTTAACTGGACTTTATACTCCCCAAATGAAATGTCCATTTCTCCCGATTTACAATTGATGTTTGCATTGGCCGTTGCTAGAAACGGACGTCCTAAGATTATCGAGTTATGGTTCAGTTCCTCAGTTGGGGTCATGTCTAGGACGACAAAATCTAATGGGAAGTAACAATCCTCTATTCTGACAATGACGTCCTCAATAACACCTCGAGGAGCCTTGACTGACCGATCAGCGAGTTGTAGAATTACCGGGGTAGGTTTTAACTCGCTGATCCTGAACCTTTCATAAATAATTGAGGGAATCAGATTTACACTAGCCCCAAGACCCAATAGGGCCCGATCGAAAGTGATTCCAGAGATGACACAGTTTATGAGAGGAGCACCAAGGACTTTCATTTTCTAGGGAAGTTGGTTTAAGAGAACCGTACTAACATCTGTCAAGAGCATTACTTTTTGTGGGGCCAATCGTGGCTCCCTCTTTTGAGTGCATAGCTTTTTCAAGAACTTGGCATAGGTCGGGACATGTTGGATTGCGTCGAGGAGAGGGAAGTTAATATGGACTAGCTTGAATAACTCCCTGATCTCCTTGTTGCAAGTCTCTTTCTTCTTTCGCAACGGCCCGACTGTGAGTGTGGTTGGAAAGGGAACTACAGGTCGGTTCACTATAAGCTCTTTTTCTAAATTTTCCTTTCCTTTTTCTTCCCCTCCCCCAACTTAGGGTCTTTTTGCTCCTTTTCTTCTTCACTAACTCTCTTTTTCTCATACGGGTCTTCTAAAATCCTCATACTCCTTAAAGTTGTAACAGCTTTGGCATTTTCAAACTGAGGCTTCTTAGGAGGTGGTTGAATCTGCTATGGAGGAAAACCCGGTGGCTGATTTCTAGGATTCACAACTGATTGACTTCGGCTAGCTGTCCTATTTGGCTGTCTAATCTAGCGATGGACTGCTGCTGAAATTGCATGAACTAGTCATCAACTGTACGGGTCTGAGGAGGTTGTGGGTAAGCCTAACAAGGTTAAGCCGGTTGGTTCCTAGGGTATATCTACTGTAATTGACTCTGCACTTGTGGCCTCTGAAATTGTTGGGCCATGGAGTTAGATGGGTGATACTGCTAGGACTGTGTGTTAGGTTGATGTGTCTTCCAAGAAAAGTTAGGGTGATTTCTCCACTTAGGGTTGTAAGTATTTGAGAATGGGTCATTATTGGGCCTTGAGAAACTCTAGGCTGCCTGAACCTGTTCTTGGATAAAGGGTGGAAACTAGGCCGCCGTGGGACAATCATCAACCTTGTGGGTTGGGCTGCCACAAATGGAACAAATTTCAGGGTAAGGTGTAGATGGGCCCGGTTGCTGGTTATAGGTGAAGAATTGATCAAGCTTTTGGGATAGAAGATCTACCCTGTCCAATTTTCTAGAGATTGCATTCAAGTCCATTCTTGCCTCGGGCTCTATACTTTTCCTGACTTCATAGAGTCCTGCCCTCTTTGAGGGTCCCACCAACCTTTCATAGGAATACAAGGATGCATTGTTGATGGAGTTTTCACTCAAAGTCTCAAAAAGAGCATACACTTCATCATCACTTTTGCTCATAAATGCCCCCCACAAGATGCATCCACCATTTGCTTGTATTTATCAGTCAAACCTTCATAGAAGGCTCGGGCAATTTTCCATTGAGACAGGCTATGGTGTGGGCATTTTCTCATCAACTCTTTCATTCTCTCCCAAGACTCGTGAATTTGTTCACCAGGTGTTTAGGTGAATCCAGTGATGGTTCTTCTCATGGTGTTGGTTCGTTTTATAGGGTAGAACTTTCTAAGGAATTCTTATTGCATTTCTGCCCAAGTTCTAATAGGTCTCCCTATAGTTCCCAACTAGTGCTTGGCCGTGTCTTTCAAGGAGAAGGGGAAAAGAGTTAATCTAAGGGCATCATCATTAAAGTTTCAGATCCTTATAGTGGAACAGATTTCTAGAAACTCGTCTATGTGTTTGTATGGGTCCTCACTCGGGTTCCCATAGAAAGAGGGAAGCATCTGGATTGTGCTTGATTTAATCTCATACTGCAAGGCTTGGGAATCTAGCAACTGTATACAGGATGAAGGGTCATACTAGGCCGGAGTGAAATACTCCTTTAGCTTTCTGGGTTGTGCATCATTGATTCTGGCCATTTGGTTGCGTTGTTGGTCATGGAGGTACCTCTCCATCTCAGGTATGGGTTCTACTATTTCTCTCCTCAGAGATCTCCTTCCCAGCATACAAGTCAAAAGTCCCTTTTTCTTCTTCTCTTTTTTTTTGAAATTTGAAATTTAAATCTTGAAATTTAATTTCAAATTTAGATTTTGAAATTTAAATTCTATAATTTAAACTCAAATTTGAACTTTAAAACTTTTTTTTGAAATTCAAATTTAGATTTTGACATTTAAATTCCTAAAATTTAAATTCAAATTTGAATTTTTAAATTTTAAAAAGATGCAAGCAATTTAAACACACGACCTACGGACTGACCTAAGGTTTCCTAAACTAGTGGTTCAACCAATGTGAATCCTCTTAGGTTCATTTGGAATTACACCACTTCCTTTGGTAAGCTAGGTAAGAGGTGGGGATGTGGGAGGCTCCCCTTGCTCTCACAAGGACCTAATTAAGTAACCACAAAACACGCTTAGGCTTAGCTGTGTAACCTCTTTTCTTAAACACCAACTGCTAGTTATGGAAAGCAATTACAAGCTTCCCTAAAATTCAGCACACTTTTAAACCAAATGTGAGGCTCCCTAAAGGATCTTTCTATCCAAATTTTAAATTAGGGTCTAGGGTGAACCGCACGTGAAAAGATGGTGGTTTTTGGGCCAAGGAAGGGTGATGAAATCCCCACCTTATCTTATTTAAGTTGGATTGCCCTTAAATGGATTAACGAAAAAAACAAAATAAACAAAATAAATGCAACTAATTACATGAACAATTATTTCTAATATGAAATTCAGCAATTTAACATAAAATAATAAAACAAAACTAATTCAGCAAAAGGAACTATTAAAAAAATAAAAAACACAAATGGATTCACAACTAACAAGATAATTTCAACAATTAAATAATCCTATATGATGCATGCTCTAGAATATAAAACCCTAAATGTTGGAATGCAAATGCAAAAATTTTAAAATATTAATTAATTTTTTTATTATTATTTTATTATTTTTATTATTTTTTATTTATTTTTGAAATTCAAATTTTGAAATTCAAATTTTGAAATTTAAATTCAAAATCAAATTCAAACTCAGATTCGAATTAAAATTTAAATTTTGAATTCAAATTTGAAATTTAAACTCAAATTCGAAAATTTGAATAATTTCCTATTAACAATTAATTATTCAATTAAATAACTAATTAAAGGGTAATTAAATAAAGCAACCAAGAATTACAACCAACCAAAAATAAAAGGATTAATTAAAAAAATTAACAACCACAAAAATAAATACTAACAAGGGAAATTTCTACTCAAAGGATTAAACAGAAAAACAAAAAAAATAAGAATATGCGGCAATAAATAAAAAAATAAAATAAAATAAAATGAAGTGAGTTTCTAATCTAAAAATAAAAAAAATAGAAACTAACAATCCTAAACAGAAATTCGCACAAGAAATTAAAAGAAAAAATAGATCTAAGAACTAAACGAAAAAGAAATAGTACTAAAAAAATAATCGGATCTAGAAAAAAAGAAAGAAAAAAATTAATTAACTAAGAATTCAAAATTCACTATTTTACCAAAAAAAGGAGTTCAAAAATTAAAAAAAAAAAAACAAGATTAAATTAAGATGACTATACCTGAAACGCAATCCAATTCCTCTTCTCTTCTCTTTTCTTCAACAGTCTAGCAACGCTTCGGTACCTCACATTTTGCTATTACGTCCTGCAAAATCAAAGAGAAACAAGAATTAAAATGAGATTGCAGATCAAGTAATTAAACAAAAATAAAAAAAGATAATGAAACAAAGCAAATAAAAATTTTTCTCCGTTACTTCCTTGGCAACGGTGCCAAAAACTTGGTGTCTCCAGAAGCGTGTCGTTAACCACTTCGGAACACCAGTTTCAGCATTTATAAATTTTTTCGATTCTCAAAGTAACTACAAATGCAGTTAGTAGTGAGAAAGGGGTCGTATCCACAGGGAAGTGAGGGAAAAATCGTTACGGACTTCAATCCGGACAAAATAATACAATTGGAGATTGCAGAAACACAAAATTTAATTAATTAAACTGGAATCCATTAAAATAAAATTCTAACAAAGCTAAAAGTGAAACATGCAAAAAGATAAATTAATGACAAAAATAAATAAATAAATAAACTAAATAGAATGTTTGCAACTCGATTAGAGGTAGTAGTCTCTGGATCTATCCTTTGACCCTCAAACTCCTCGATCTAGGCCTTCCGTCTTACCTGGTCGAATTTCAGATCTGCAGAAAGGAAGACAAAAATTAAACTAGATAAAAGTAAATTATAAAAATAAAAGTAAGGACTGGAAATTAAAGAACGGAAAGTAAATCTGAAACTAATGGAAAATTGGTTGGGATCCGAATCCAAAGGTGGCAGAAGTGGTTAGGTGAACTACATGTAGGAACCTATCCTCTTGCTTGGGTGTTCTCCTCTTCCTCTACCCTTGAACTTCTCAAGAATAGCCTTCCGTCTTACCTGGGGGCAAAATCCAAACCCTTCTCAGGACCCCTTGGGTCCTTTTTATAGAGAATGGTGGATAAAACTGGGATTAGAGAGAAAGAGGGGGGCGACAGTTGGGTTTTAGTAGATATATGGGCGCCCTAGGGTTTAGAATGGAGGGTTAGTATTGTTCTAAGGTGATTCTAAGGCTGAGAAGAGAAGGAGAGGACACCCAATATTATGCAGGGCTGAGATTTGGACGTTAGGAAGGGATGGAAGGTGAGGATTGGGCAGTTAGAGGTGGCTTGGGTTTGTTACAGATGAAAAGAATGAGCGGAGAGGTATCCTACGGTTTACTAGGGAGAAGGGAGTATGCTAATATAGTAGGAGGGGCGCCATTCTGGGTTTAGTAGATAAGAGACGTCCTCCGGTGCTCAATTTTTCACAAAAACACCCCCTCAATTGGAATTCACACCAACTTCCCAAAAACTGCCTTTAAGCCTTGAAACTTCCCCAGTTTTCACCAATATTTGCACAGAAACCTTTAGAGGTCACAATATTGAATTTAAATGGAAAAATAGGACATTTTGACTATTCTAAGACCTAGAATACCCTTAATCGATGCCTTTAAGACATCAAGCTACAGATTCTGGGGTAAAAGGAATTTTAATCCTCAAAACAAACAACAAGAACCTAAGCCTAAATCTGGGTTGGTACCAAGAGGTATGAGAGCTGAAACAACCCATTCCCTCTACTCCTAGCTCCAAATGCCTACAAAATGCAATGCTAAAACAAACATAAGAAAATAAAAATAAAAAAAAATACACAGAATGAGAGAGAGGGAGTTACTCAAGAAGGATATGGCCTAAGGAATATTTGCACAGGAATACTAGCGATGTTGAGTTCAATCCAACACGATTAGACGTTGATAACTTCAACTAGGTATCGGTCTCCTGATCACTAGTAGCAAGTTTTTGGTGAACAGTATTCAAACAGGGGAGCTTGAGGAGGAGGAAGGCTTTAATTGACAGCACTTCCGAACGAGCTGACGATGAAGATAGAGACGGGAGAACCCTGTGATCAAACGTGAAACACTTAGTTTGCACAGGGGTTCTATCCGTATGGGAGCTTGCTCTGCAACTCCTCTGCTTCATGTTGAAGATGGGATAAGTGATGAAGGAGCAAGGGATCTGGGGAGAGAAAGAAATGAAGGAAGAGAATGAAGGGGAAGTTTTACAGGGCGAGTAGGAGCAATCGAAGGGGATTCATTCGCCGCCGCTTTGATTCGCCGCTGTTGAGAGGAAAATGTCGATGAACAGTAACTCTCTGAAGCCATCTCCCTCGTGAGATTACGAGAAGAAGAGTGGGGTGAGGCCGGTGTGAAGTAACCGCCACTCCGCTAATCGACCGCTGCTCTGCTTCAGTCTAAAGGAGGAAGAAGAGTCCAGATCTATCGCTGTTGCCACCTGCAACGGCGATGACGAGAGGTGAACCAAGAGAAAACAAAGTGAAAGGAATGAGAAGAAGAAGGAGGAGGAGGAGGAGAAGGAGAAGAAGGTAAGAGATAATGATTAGTGGAGAGAGATTTCTGCCGATCCGCCGCTGTTTATGAGGGATTTAGGTTAGCATTTATAATAGGGCTAGTGGCAGTAAGGTAATTTTGGGGTTCTGAGGGTATTTTGGTAATTTTGAAAAAATGGGTCAAACCGGGTCTTCTGATTCATTAGTGGGGATTTTTGGGCAAAAAACGTGCATGTGCGGTTTAGTAAGATCGACCAAAATGGAATCGTTTTAGATGGAAGGGGAAATGAGGGTATCTTTGAATAAGTTTTTATAGGCTATGGTTTCTGGGTAACCCGAGCTGATTAGTGGGGTCAGATTGACCCAACTGGGCCCGGATTGGGCTGATTTATAATATGGTCAATCTGTAGCCTCAAAATAGAATCTTTGTGCGATCGAGGGTAAACAAAGGTGTTTTGGGCTGGAATTTCATATGTAGGTATTTGGGGGTGTCCGGGATCTGATGATGAGGTCTGATCAGTCTTAGAGGGCCAAGATTGTAGGAATTTGGGTCAATGAGACGTTTCAGAGAGGAATTTGTGTGTGATGAAAGGGCAAATGAGAGAATCTAGTGTTAAAACTTCATGGGAAGGTGTTTTGGTGTGTTTGGAGTCTAAAGGTGTGGTCTGATTGGTTCGAGTGTGTCAAGATCAAGGTAATCTGGGCCTTAGATGTTTAGGTTGATGAGGATGGTCAAAATGGAATCTTCGTTTGATGAGGGGGTAAACAGGGGAATCTTAAGGTGAAATTTTATGAGTAACTATTTTGGGAGATCTTGGGTCTGATGGTTGTGTCTGATCTAATGGTTGAGGTGTGAGTAGGGCTGATCGGGGCCATTGGATAGGTATCATGTAGGTTTAATGGTTGATCTGAGGGCTCTCGGGGTGAAACTTGGGTCTTTTGGGTTTTTGGGTGTTTTGGAGAGGTTGGAAGGGTCTGATTAGGTGTTTGGGGTGAATTGGAGGCTCAAGCGGTAGACCGAGCAAAAATCGGGTGCTAACAGCGCACTCAACTGACTTTGTCCTCGGAAGGCGTGCAATCGGTTTCAATGAGAGCCATCGGATCACATTGATCTAGACCGTCCAGGATCAGCCACAGTTGCTATAAATAGGGGCCTTGGGGTCCCATTCTCTTCGCCTTATCGAATTCCTAAGGTCACGCGTCTGCTCCCAGGTCGGTGCTATCTGCCCTTATCTTCGAGGTCGTCTCCTTTCCCTCTTCGGTCCTAGGTAAGTCGCCTGCTCTGTCTTAGTCTCCTTGTCTACTTTTTTTCCTTAGTTAAATATGTCTAGCAATAGTAGCTCGGGTAGTTTTCTTGAGGCGAGTGGTGAATCCATCGGGGCCGAGGTAGATGCCTTGGCCCCGAACATAGAGTCGGGTCCTACCGAGTTAGTGACGTCAACACGTAGTTTTGAGTCCAGCCCAACTGAGGAGGCCACTTCGGTACAAGAGCATCAATCTTCTGGGAAGGAAGCCTCTTCATCTCGTTACTCTCGGGGGCCGGATCGCTTCGGTCATTCTGTTATGACGGCAAAGAGACTCCGGGTGCTGGCTGCCCACTACAAATTCCTCGATGACCACGGCTAGAGTATCCCCTTAAAAGGGTATCCTTGGGACCATGATCATAATGAGATCGTGGTCTTTGAAGAGCAATTAGTTGCCAGACCTCGCTTTCCACTCCACCCTTTCATTATTGAGGTCATCATGTTCTTCGACATCGCTATAGACCAACTCCATCCAATTCAATTTGTACCATTATAGGAATCATTTCCCATTTCTACAACTACGGTAGACCTTTGACCTTAGATATCTTCAACTTGATCTGTTCTATCAAGAAAAATCCCGTCAGCCTTACTTCGACAGAAAAACATAGCTATTATATCTCCCCTCGACTTGGGTACAAAGTCTTGCATGATTACCCCAATAAGGTTCTGGCTTGGAAGAGACGTTACTTCATTGTTACTATTGCTGGGGGGTGGCCATTCCCGACGCATTGGAGGATGGCCATTAGTGACCGTCGTATTAAGCTAGATAAGCAGATCAAGAAAGAAATCTGCTCTTGGGCGAAGGTCGGGTTAAAGCTGGGAGACTTTCTGATCGAGGAGAAGTTGGTTAAAACCGGGTTGAGTCGTTCGGGTAGGTCGCCACTTTGGTACGCACACACTTTGCCTTTCTTGTTCTGTTACTTCTGCTAACTAGGCACATTTTTCTTCGCAGGCATCATGGCTGATGTTCCGATCTCAAAACTGTTCACCGACATGAAGAAGAAGAAGAAGAAAAGGAAGATGTCCCGCATCGATGCCCCAACGGCCAAGCTCGTTGTCCTGCCCTCCTCACCTGCTACTTCAGCAAAGAGAGAAGAAGTCCTAGTTATCGACCTAGTCAAAGAAGACCAGGGAACCGGGTCACCACTCCGCGAGCCCGAGGTGGCCCAAGAATCTAAGCCCCAGTCTAGTCAATCCGAGGCCGCCACTTTTAGCGCAATCCCTGAGGAGGGCCAAAGCATTTTTGACGCCCAGGTAGCCATTCTCTAAAGCAAGGAGGTTATTTTCCCTGTTAAAGTCTCCAAGTATGCCAAGATGCTACGTTCTAAGCTCACCACCACAGCTTGGGGTCATCTTATTGTGGTATGTTTCCGAACTCACTTCTCAATTTTTTGTGTTTTTCACTCTTCTTAATAGTATGCTCTTCTTGCAGACGAACTCAATGGTCCACTCACTAGTAGAGCAATCCGACCAACATATGGCATTGCTGCAAGTCTTCGAGGCAAAGGCGAAGGCTCTAGAGGCCAAGGTGCAAGTAGTTGAGGCCAAGGCACAGGCCGCCGAGTCTAAGGTGATGGAGTGCTAGACCAAATTGTTGAAGGTTGTGGACTGTGCAAGGAAGTGGAAGGCCGAGGCGAAGCGAAGGGACGAGTGCATTCGCGAGATGACGAAGGAGATCGAGGAGCATAAGGCTACCCTTGCCGACTGTGAGGCCATCTTCACTCAGGAGATCAAGGAGGCCAGGGTTCTTGCCGTCAAGACTTATAAAGCTTCTCTAGAGTTCAACAAATTTATGCAAGAAACTGCTACTTCGGTGTTCCGTAAGGGCTTCGAACTTTGTCATTGGTTGGCCAAGCGCGCGTTTCCTCAACTCGACCTCAAACCGCTTACTACTGTTGGAGTTATTATGAAGATCGTGATCCAATCAGAAAAGAAGACCTAGACTCCGAGGAAGAAAGCAATGATGGAATCAGTGAGGGGGCTGAGGAGAAGTCAAGTAGTCCGGATGCGGCAGTCGACGAGGTCATGGAGACCAATGAGGTTACTACTATAGATAAGTTTATGGAGGTTGAGTCGGCCAAGGACTCCAAACATATCAATGGTTGGACCTCCCTATATATACAATGTATGCCGAGCCTCTGAGCTCGACCTAGTAGAACCTTCTTTCTTTTTCTCTTTTTTTTTTTTATTGTACTAGAACTACTTTTACAAAGTAATGAATTGTCACTTAATTGTCACTTCGTGTACAATAACATATGCTTGCAAAAATTTTCTAAAGTATAAATTACACCGAGGTGCCGAGTTGATGAGCTAGGCATAGTTAGGAATAACCCGAAGTTGATGTATGCCAAGGCAAGCAAACACTGTAGAGTGTAACCCCAACCTGCCTGCACACCGATGAGGTGCGAGTTGGATTTGTCCTGTGCCCATGCTTAGAACCAACTGGGTCTTATGCTGCCACCGAAGTCACCTATTAGCTCGGTGCCGTGGCCCTTGGGCATTGGGAGCGACTCGTAGTCCACTCTCCACTGTGCAATCTAACCAACTCACTGGTCTTCTTGACTTAGAGAAATTTTTAGATGTCTTACTTTCAAACTCATAGGTAGTATCTTCTCAAATTATCGACGTTCCAAGCACGGGGCACCTACTTCCCTTCCAACGTCTCGAGCTTGTATGTGCCTTTTCCAAAAACCAATCTCACCCAGTATGGAACCTCCCAATTCAGTTTGAACTTACCCACGCTGAGCTAGGTACCATCACCTTCCGAAGTACTAGGTCACCAACTCAGAACCGGCGTCTCTTGACTTGGGCATTGTAGTACCAAGCTACCCACTGTTGGTAGGCCACAGTCCAGATGTAGGCCAGGTCACATACTTCTTCGATTAGGTCGAGGTTCATCCAAAGTTTGTCATCGTTGGCCTCCTCATCATATGCCTCAAGTCACAAGGTCGGTACTTCAATCTCAGCTAGGATAACGGCCTCCGTACCATATGTCAAGTTAAATAGTGTCTCACCTGTTGCAGTCTTGATGGTCGTTCTGTAGGCCCAAAGGATACTGGGTAACTCGTCCACCCACAAACCTTTAGCTCACGCTTACCGAGCTTTTAGTTTGCAGAGGATAGCCCTGTTTGTCACCTCGTCTTGTCCATTTGCTTGTGGGTGTGCTACCGATGTGAAGTTCTACTGGACCCCATCTCAGCACACCAGCTTTGGAACTTGATATTTTTGAATTGCTTCCTGATATTTGATATCAACACCTTGGGTAATCCAAAGCGGCACACTATGTTCTTCCAGAAGAAGTTTTGCATGTTCCGGGCTGGGATCGTCACCAGTGGCTCGACTTCTACCCATTTCATAAAGTAGTCCACTACCACAACCAAAAATCTCCTCTACCCGATTGCCGATGAGAATGGACCAGGGATATCTATTCCCCACTGGGCAAAAGGCCATGGGCTGGTCAAGTACTTCAGATCGGCGGCAGGCTGATGAAGGATGTTGGCGTGCCTCTGTTAATTATCACACTTCTTGACAAGCTCGAGTGCATCCTCTTTCATTATGGGCCAACAGTACCCTTGCCTTAGCGCTTTTTGGGTGAGCACCCTGCCCCCAGGTGTCCTCCACAGAGACCTTCATGAATCTCGTGTAGTACCTGATCTGCTTTTGAAGACCGCAAGCAACGCAAGTAAGGGAGTATGAAAGATCTCTTGTATAGCTGCCCGTTGATAAGGACGTATCGGGCTGACTGACACTCTACCCTCCGAGCTGCATTATGATTTGCTGGTAGGGTCCCATGGAGCAGATAATCAACAAGTGGGTCGGCCCAACTCGGTTCTTCTTGCAACACAAGAGCGACCTCTTCTCCCCCTCCCCGAGAATGTTGGGTCAAGGCAGGTCTTTTATGTACACCGTCCTCATTGTTTTGTCGCTTGTACTCGCCAACTTCGATAGTGCATTGGCCTCGATATTCTCTGACCTCAGTACTTGCCGGATGAACCAAGAAAGGAGCTGGGCAGGAGCTCCCTCTCTTTGGCCAAGTAAGCCATCATGACAAGTTCCCGAGCCTCGTACTCACCGTTTACCAGCTAGGAATCACTACATACCACGACGTGCTTTGCGCCGACCTCCTTCGCCAAGTGTAGCCCGACTATCAATGCCTTGTACTCTGCCTCGTTGTTCGATGCCTCGAATCTGAACTGGAGAGCGTACTCCAGCTTCACCTCACTCGGCCTATACAGTATGAGTCCAACACCGCTTCCTCACTGATTAGACGAGCTGTCAACATGGAGAATCCAGGGCTCCTCATCCCAAGTCGGGCTTTCCCTGACCGGAACCGGTGTCGCACTGGTTGACGCCTCTGACATGCTAGATGGCTTAGCCACCTCAGGGGCCGGCGTGTTAAACGTGCATTCCGCAATGAAATCCACCAAGACTTGAGCTTTAATTGTTGGGCATAGCTCGAACTGGATATCATACTCGCTTAGCTCAATGGCCCACTTCGTCAGCCTGCTTGAGACCTCGGGCTTCTTTGGAATGTGCTTCAGTGGTCTATTGATGAGGACGACAATTGTGTGAGCTTGGAAGTAAGGGCGCAACTTCCATGTTGCGATCACTAGGGCGTAGGCCAGCTTCTCGATGTAAGGTACTTCATCTCTACTTCTTGCAAAACTTTTCTTACGTAGTAGACGGGCCTTTAGACCTGGTCTACCTCTCGAATTAGTACCAAGCTGACCACCTCATCACTTGCTGAGAGGTAAAGTCGAAGCTCATCTCCAACTTCAAGTTGGGTTAAAACCGGTAGGCTAGTTAGGTACTTTTTCAGCTCGTCGAACTCGAGCTGGCACTCTTCGGACCATTCAAAGTCCTTATTCTTATTGATTGCCTTAAAGAAGGGTAGGCACCGACCTATCGATTTAGACATAAACTGGTTTAAGGCGGCTACCCGACCAGTCAGTCTTTGCACTTCCTTTATATTTTGGGATGGTCTTATATCTAGTATGACCTTTATCTTGTCTGGGTTGGTTTCGATGCCACACTGGTTCACTATGTAGTCTAGGAATTTGCCCGATGTGACCTCAAAGACACACTTGCTCGGGTTGAGCTTCATGCTATACTTCCTACAGATGACGCCAATTGATGGTGCACGATCTGGTGGCTCCTAGCTAGATGATAGCTCGCCTAGCAAGCCGGTTGAATTGTATGGAAGAAGTACTTAAAGAACCTGGGGTGGCTAACCCGGCGTAGCTTCATGCTATACTTCCTACAGATGACGCCAATTGATGGTGCACGATCTGGTGGCTCCTAGCTAGATGATAGCTCGCCTAGCAAGCCGGTTGAATTGTATGGAAGAAGTACTTAAAGAACCTGGGGTGGCTAACCCGGCGTAGTCACTCCGATGCTTAAGTTAGTACTAAGTTGGTTGCGAGCTGAAAGCAATTGAGTATGAGAGCTAGAATGCACTAAATCGCACCACTTGAGTTTCAGGGGCTGATGCCCTTATATAGTTGGGTTGTTGTGGGTTTTACGAAATACCTCCGAGATCCTCGGCCCACGCTGTTAGGAGTCGGTTCCACCCCGGGAGGTAGATAACGTGCTAGCCGATAAGGCCTATCGTGTCCGTCCGATTCAGGTGGGATAAAGATAAGTCCTCCAGTCGTGTGGTGTGATCCTAAAGAGCTTGGAGATGGCTGGCATGCTTCTAGAAGTTTGACGTGTCACCCCGGTAAGTTAGGCAATCCTAAGCTACCCAAACCTCGATCATTTCTGAGGTACCCGAGACACCCGAGGTGGCTTGGTCCGCCGAGGTGGTAGGTGATGCTAAGGTGGCGGTAAATGCTGATTTATAGTCTAACTGGCAAGTCACGTCCACGTGTCCTCTGCTCACTAGGTCAGGCAAAATCACACCTCATCAGTTGCGTTAAGCGCATAACTGTGAATGACAATGTTGTAATTATAATAGTGATTCAAAGAAACTACGACGCAAGTGACAAATCATAGAATATATTTATACAACATTGTATTTCAGATGTTATTTAATTTAAATGTTGTCAATGGTAATACCAAGCATTTCACAAAGGCACAATCCATCATAGAGACCTAGTTCCAATCTTATACTCAAGATCAATGCCTCACTAGTAGCTCTAGGGGGCTTTGGCTTGATGGTGATCCTAGCTTACTAGTAACACTAAAGGCTTCTAGTCAACAATAAACCTAGAAAACTAGTAGCTTTGAGGGATATGGCTTAATGATAATCCCAAAATATAACAAAAAGGAAAGAACATGAGCTTAACTCTCAAGCTAGTAACTCTAGGGGTTCTGGCTTGATGTTAATCCTAGCTACCAATAACTCTAGGGGCTCTAGCTCAATGGTTATCCCTGAAAGGCTCCAAAACTCTACAACATGCATACTACAATACAAAGGCTCAATTCCTAACTAGTAACTCCTAGGGCTCTAGCTCAACACTAATCGGAGAAATAATTGGTAACTGTAGGGAGTTCGGGCTCGATGGTAATCCAAAACCCGGTAACTGTTCATGGCTAAGGCTCCCAACGACTATTCTCCGTATGAGTATGTGTACCTAATGAGACATGAGTCTGAATCCTTTGAAAAGTTGAAAGAATTTAGACATGAAGTCGAGAAACAATTGGGGAGACAAATCATAGCCCTTTGATCAGATTGATGAGGTGAATATATCTTTGATGAATTCGGGGACTACCTAAAGGACAATGGAATTATATCACAATTGTTTCCTCCTGCTACCTCACAATTAAATGGTGTATCACGGAGAAGAAATTGGACTTTATTAGATATGGTTCGAACACATATCGTCTATTTAGAGTAACCCATATCCTTTTAGAGGCATGTATTAGAAATTACGATCTACATGCTGAACCAAGTTCCAACCAAGTTGGTTCCTAAGACTATATGAGCTTTGGAATTGTAAGAAACCAAGTGTTAGACACTTTAAAGTGTGAATTGTCCAACATACGTAAAAGAGACAAATGCATACAAACTAGAATCCAAAACCAATCATTGCCTATTTGTAGGTTACCCTAAGGACTCCATTAGGTATCTCTTCTATGACCTAAGAAAACAAAAGGTCTTTGTTAGTCGAGATGCCCACTTCTTAGAAGAAGACTACACCCTCAAAAATCATTATCATGAAGTTATTCTTGATGAGTAGGGCTCAAGGGTAGAGGAAGATAACCTGTAAGTTCTAGATATCAATACTTAACCTAGAAGATCTACTCGGATATCTAACCTCTTGTACATTTCGGATACGAACAAGAAAGTTACTTGATGGAAGCCATTAATAGTAAGAAAGATCCCTTGACTTATACGAAAGCTATGTTAGACATAGACTCCTTGAAGTGGGTAGATGCCATGAAATTTGAGATAGACTCAATGAATACCAACAGAGTTTGGACTTTGGTAAATCCATCCCCTAGGGTGAAAGCAATTAGTTACAAGTGGATCTACAAGAGGAAGAAGGGCCCTAAATGGAAAGATTGATACCTATAAAGCTCAACTTGTTGTGAAAGGTTACATTCAAAAAGAAAGAGTCGATTATGAGGAAACCTTCTCTCCTGTGGCTATGCTTAAATCCATCAGGATACTATTAGCTATAGTTGCACACTACGATTATGAAATCTGGCAAATTGATGTTAAAACTATATTTCTGAATGGAGATCTTACTGAATAAAAGTTATCAAAATATTGTCAAAAGATCTTACTAAATAAAACATATCAAAACTATGTTCACGAAGAGGTTAATTGGATTATACCAATCTACTTACATTGACAAGGTTGTCAAAGATTCAACATGCAGGATTCATTACATACTAAAATATCTATGAAGAGCTAAAGACTATTGTCTTGTCTTTGATGGTAGTTCACTACAAATGACCGGTTATACAGATGCCGACTTTCAGCTTGACCTAGATGATAGAAAGTTTACATCTGGATATATTTTTATGTTGAGAATCTATGCAGCCAGTTGGAAAAATAACAAATAAGGGTCCACAATTTGCCATAAGTGAGGTTGACAAGGAAGTAGTATGGGTGAAGAAATTCACTTGGGAATTAGGAGTCATACCATCTAACACATCACCCATTCCATCTAGCACACTGGAGCCATTGCTCAAGATAAAGAGCCAAGTTGAAGAGCTAAGAGCCCACTTAAATTCAAAGCACATTGAGAAGAAGTATCACATTCTATGAGAGATTGTTGGTAGAGGAAGCATTCAGATTCAAAAGGTGGCATTAGCGGAAAATGTGGTAGACCTATTAAATAAGCCACTAATATAGAAAGTGTTTGAAGGACATGTGGATAGTATGGGACTGAGGTTAATACCCGATTGGACCTAAGTGTAAGTGGGAGTTGTTAGACAGTATTAACTCCAATTAGATTGATGTATGCAAACATTTATTAGTAAATGAATAAAGTACAATATTGTTTTATGTTTAAATTGGTGTGTTTTTGTGAATTACTCCTTAAATTGGACACTTATAAGACTCATATTAGTTTAGAATATTCTCAGCCATTGGATAAAATTGGGGAGTTTATCCTAACAATGATAACATTGGTATTTTGCCGAATTGGTGGAGTAGCTTATCTCAACTTCTAGAGTTAGGTCCCAAGCACAGCTAGTGGGTATTTAGAAGAAACATTGATCTCGGACCAATTTCCAATTATGCCTTGAACCTTGGAGATGGATGGAAAAAACTAGAAAGTTATGTTTAACCCTAGACTTGATTATGATACTGTACTAAGTTTTGGAAAATTACCTGAGTAGGTGATCACAATCATAGGGTTAACCTCTTTGTCAGACAAAATGAATATTATGGTTCACATTCTCTCTAATGGAAACCTAAACTGTCGGTAGTGAATTTCAACTATATTTGAAATCTGATTTGCAAAATATATTTATATGTTATATTACTATTTTATGAAAAAGGTTTACAAAAGGTTTTAATTCCAAAATCCATCTGAGTAGAGAGTTATGACACTGCATTTCATAGTTAGATAAGAGGTCATTCCTTATGGGCAGTGTTTTGATGATTATGGGTTGAGAGGTTAGGTGTAAGAGACCATTAGAAGGCTGATTACTTGATGGGCTTTATCTTAGATAAGTCCATTATCCGTGGGTCTTCATAGGGTGGTTGAATCCAATGATCATTTATGTGTAAATGTTGGGCCCAAATTGAGCCCAAGCTAATTGGGTCAAGGGTTCACTACCCCTGAGCAGTGAATTTGGCCTAACCTCTAACAGAGGTGGGGGCGAACCTTTATGGACTTGTGTGATACCTTTATGAGTTCCACTCCATACAATATTCAAGATCAAAGTGGCTATGCAACACCTTGGGATGTGAACCATTAGAGGAAATGGACCTAACGCCTATTACTAATATGATTAGTCAAGTTGTCATGTGATTTGGGTTGAAAGTGGGCATGAATCTAGGTATAGAGCGCCACCCATTCTTCTCTTAAGAAGAGAGTTTTTATCAATTAAAGATAAAGTCCTAATCCAAATTTGATTTGAAACAACTCCTAATTTGGTTAAGAGAGTGTTCAATATAAGGTACTAAGAGGGGAGAGGTGAATTCACCAATTTTCTCCACTCTCTTGCTTTCTTCTCTTCTCCCTTGCCTCCCAAAAACCCTAATTCATCCCAATTGTGATAGGGGCTGATTTCCATCAGTCTTCTACTGTGTTTTTGCAAGAAAACATTAAAGGATATTGGGTTCATGTACCCACCTCGATCCAAGCAAGTTGGAGATTGGTTTTGCTAAAATGGTGTTGTTGAATCAGTTTCACGTACACACTATGTCATCTTCAGTTGGAGGCCGATTTTGTGACTGATATTGGACATAAATTACCACTCTGGGAGCTGTGTATTGTGGTCTCCATATCATGTATAATTAATTTTTAATTTAGTTTCAAATATGGTCTAGTTTAGTGCAAGATCGATCCTATAATTTCATATTTCAAAATCACCGAAAAATCAGTTCGCGGATTGAATTAGAAAAATTTTAAAAATTTGGCCAGCCACCAAACCTAGTTTGGCCCAAGGATTAAAGTATCAGTATCGAGTATTGTATCGGATGACTCAGATACCAATACAAATACGCTTTGGAAACTCATGGATATGGACGAAAAATATGGATACACCAAAAAATGCATATAAATTCCATAAATATATTAATAACATTATATTTAAGATTAAAATAGCCACAATTAATGTATAAATATATAAAAAATGTATATTCTAAAGGTATATGTGAAAAAATATACTACAACTAATACAGTGGGATGCACAGAATTCATAAAATTTTATTGATAATGTATTAATAAAGAATCATAAAACATATTATATATATTTTTTACAAATTAATACATGCATAAAGCTATTATTATGTTATTTTCTATTGAATTTCAAGGCACAAAACATATGCAACTATTGTACATGAATTATTATATTGATTATTTTCTGTTTTATTATTTTAAATTTTTAATATTAACCAAAAGTCAACTAAGAATTAATTCTCAAATGTTTAGTTAACAATATTTTTATTTTTGTAAAAAGTAAACATGTTATTATAAAATGTAATTAAAATATCAATTAAAAATTTATAAAAATATATAATATTAACTTAAAATATATCAAATATATTAAATTTTCTAAGATACACATCATGTGCAAATTCATAATTTTTAACTACTAAAATAATTATTCCATTATTAACATTTTTTCCATAAATTTTGAGATAAAATATCATTTTTTGATATAAATGTAGAATAATGGATTTGACAAATTCAATTTATATTATATTCTTGAGTATTTTATAAATAACATTTTTATATTTGTAAATAATATATATACTTTTATTTAATCCAAATTAAAATAGTAATAAATAATTTATTCTATTATTAATATCTTTATTCGTATAAATTTCTTGAGATTAAAAACCACATTTTGATATAAATGTGGATTTAACAAATTATTTATTCTAGTAGTTTACAAAATGTTACTTCTGAATATTATTTTTTATTGAGTTGGACACAAATGTATGTTATTTGTCCACATTACATATGGACTCTAGAATTGATAAAATAATATTCTATTTCACTTGTTGTCATAGTGCGAAATATGGTCTAATGGATTAAACGTGTAGATAAGGCTTTAGCTCTGGGTGATTTGGGTTTGAATCACTTCAATCAAAGTTTTGCAACTAAGGCTTAGTTCGGAAGGTGTAGAAATGGAAATATGTAGAGTGCAAAACCTTATATTTTGTAATATTTTGTATGTATTTGCATTGTATATATTTGCACTTGTACTCTTTCCAAACTAAGCCTAACACGCGAATAAAAAGACATTATTCTGTATCGGTGCGTATTGACTGATACAACACAATACGGGTCGATACGAATTTGTATCGCTTTGATACGCACGACTTAGGAGATACATCCTGTATCTAGGGATGGAAACTTTCCCCATTTCCCCAATTCTCGTAGGGATCCGCCCCGAACACATATGTCTATATATTAATATTTTTAAAATTATGGTTGAATATGTTTGAATCTTTTCTAATAGGATTGTAAATTTTAATTATTTCATTTTATTTTTTTAAATAAAATAAAAAACAAAAACAAAATGGTTAGCATTATAAAAAATTACGGGGAATGGGGATCCTTGTCCCCCGTGGGGACGGGGATGGGGATAACCTTGTCCCCATTAGCGGGGACGAGGACGGGGATGAGGATGGGGATTTTCGCAGGGACGGAGAAGGGGAGAGGTTCCCCGTTCCTGCCCCGCCCCACCCTGTTGCCATTCTTACCTGTATCCCCTCTCGCCAATACTAATACAATACACCCTATATACGATGTATCGTATCGACATTTAAATCATTAATTCGGCCATGTGAAACTTGATTTCTAACCCTTCCAACAACACCACCATGTGTTACAACTTACAGATGAATGGGGTGAAATATTCAACTATATCAAAAGTGAAAGAATCACGAAGACAATTATATAAAGTTATCCCAAACGGTGCCTTAGTAATTTTATTTTCACCGTCAATCCGGTTAGCAAGTCGCTGGAACCCAAAAGCTAAGGGTGTAAGCGATGTATCACGTGTTCACATTTGCGTCCCATACAATGCGCCAAAAACGCCCCACATGGATGTCGGTTCGGATGTGCTGTGGGGCGCAGATGTGAATTCATTGGTAGGTGTTGATTCGGATGTACGGTGGGGCGCAGATGTGAATTCATGTATCACTACCCCTAATTACGAATTCGGATCAGCTGAACGGCCGGTGACAATGTTACTGTACAGCAGTAAAGCTTTTATAAACCTGATGAGAGTACGTGAATTCATCTGTTGTTTCTGCTTTATCTTCACGCACTGAGCCGATACTACCATCCATTGAAGACATGGGCGAAGTTACAGTAAAAGGAGGAGCTGAGTTCAATATCTCATTCCTTCTCTTCCTCCTCCTCCTCCTGCTAATACCCTTGTTTGTTTTCTTTCTCGGACACATCAAATTGTCACTATGGAAAGCCTCAACCCTTCCACCAGGACCATATCCATGGCCCGTCATAGGCAACATTCTGGACATGGGAAAGAAGCCTCACATCTCACTAGCTCACTTTGCCAAAATCCATGGTCCGGTTATCTCACTACGACTCGGCACACAACTCCTCGTTGTCGGATCTTCTCCTGCTGCAGCTGCTGAAATTCTCAAGACCCATGATGCTCTACTCTCTGCTCGTCATGTACCACAAGTGTCTCCCATGAAAGACCCAAAGCTTAACCATTTATCGCTTGGTGTCAGAAGACCATCGGCAAATTACAAGATATATGGGAAGGTTTAATCGAGGAAAGAAGGGTAAGCAACGGTTATGGTGTCAGAAGACCACAAGATTTCTTAGATGTTTTCATCGGCCATGGGTTCCAGGACAACCAGATCAGTAATTTACTTCTGGTATGCTCTCTCTCTCTGTCTCCATAAATATGGTTATGCTTGATTCGACAGAAAAAGGTAGAAATAAAATCCGGATTTGCTCCTCTTTTCATAAATTGCGCTCTGTGAGGTGCAAATCCAATTTCAAAATAAGTGGATGAAAGGAATTTTACAAAATTTCGAATTCACTTCAGCTGCCGCAAATTTCATTTGGGCAAATTTTTTAAATCATCCTTATGATTTAGTTAATTGACCAATTTTATCCTTATTGTTTACAATATTATCTTAGAGGACCTCTAAGGTTTTTAACAATTATCTAAAAACTCATCCTCATTAATGCCCCTTAAAAATTGATAAAAAAACTATTTTATCCATTATTTTCCTTTAAATTTTAAAAATCATACATTAACTTCAATTCAACCAATCCTCTACTTCGACAACATCAACTGACAGAATCCTCTACAGCTGCCACTGACGACATTAACCTTTAAGAGGTTCATCCTTCTCTGCACAATTCCAAAAGGAACATTAGAACCAAATCTTCCGTCTTGATGAATAGGTGGTCGGCTTACATAAATCTCCAATTTTCTTTGTTCAGTGCAACAACATCTGCTAACACTTTTCTCAACGATCAAACTGACCAATAGATTCCGTCTATGTTGCTAGATATAGGTGGTAGTATTCCTTTGGGAGAATGACGGTTTAACCCAGGGTTAGAATTTATAGGCACAAAGTACAGTTGGGATAGGTGCCAGATCAAAATTGATGTCAATTCACGGGAAGGTATAGATGCATAGAATATAGTTTTTGGACCTTTTGAATGTTTATAGATTTATAGTAGAAATCAGAAATCTGCATTAGGTCTGTCTGTACTTTTCAGTATTCATTTTATTAATAATAGTCCTGTAGTCCCTCCTGCAGTTCCTCATCTGAGCTCACCTCCTCCTTACCCCTAAGCTCGGGCAAGACGCGAGTAGCAGTTCGGCGAGCTTGTCGGTGCCTCCGCTGCTGCTTCGTCGGCTCAGCGTTGGTGCTGCTTGCTTTAGTATTACCAAGCTCGATGGGCACAGACTACTAGTAGTAGCTCTGAATCGAGGGGCCTTGCCTGTAGTCTGCGGCTAGGACCTCAAACGGGTTTTCTGCGAGCGGGTGCTCGAACTGAGAGTGCTGGGGCGATGCAGGCTTGGCCGGCTGGGAGGCTCCCGACCTGCCCACAGGCTGCAAGGCGGGGGTGGCCGTTCTCTCCTTTCTTCCATGGGATGAGGCTTGGCTCCTGGAAGGATTCTAGGCCTGAGAGGCTTCTCAACGGCGAGGTCGTTCGCTCCGACGGGAGGGCTTGACTTGCTTCGTGGCCGGGTTCCTAGGAGGAAGCGGCTGCTGGGCCTGAGGCAAGGAAGGGAACTGCTGTTGATACTGGTACTGAGAGACTTGATGCAGCACTTGTTGCTAGTAAAGCTGGAACTGTTGGAATTGTTGCATTTGAGCTTGCATGGCTTGCATGCACTGCACTAGGTCTTCCAACTGGTTCTGGTTGGTCACTAGGGGCACAACCGAAGGTTCAGCAAGGGTCTCTCCAACCGTGGAAGGGAGTGGAGCGTTCACGGGTGCCACTGTGAGAGGCACGTTCAAGTTGGGAATTCCGTCCATAGAGAGGGGGATGGTGAACTGTCTGATACAGACAATGGGGAGCTGGGGTTGCTCCCTAGAAGCGTTCTGGTCGGCACCACGTCCAACATTGCTGGAGGAGGCCATGAATGCTAAGTTCTTAGAGAAAAATTGTAAAAACTTAAAGGAAGGCTTTTTTGAAGCGTTTCCCATAGACAACGGCAAATGATGCTGCACAATCCGGGCACTCCTAGCTGGCAACTGACTGGCTCGTAGCTGGCGACGGACGGTACCTGAGAAGAAGACGGTGAAGAATTCCTGGGGGATTATCCCGGTGGGAATACTTCGATGCTTAAGTTAGAACGCTGGAGAAAGCAGTAAAGAGTGCAAAGAAGGCTAAGAGTGCAGGTCGCGCTAGATCACTGAATATTTGAGATTAGCTCGAGATAAAGTTCAGATATGTTCAAGATCCAAGATATGAGATACCTTTTTCCCTTCGACCGTGGGGCTCTTAAATATGAGCGTTCTTGTCAAATCGGGCGTAACCACCACTAGGCCTTTGTTGCAACCGTTATCTGCCAGGGCTGTGCAGGTGACCGTTGTAGAGTGCTACCCAATCGGATGAGTGACACGTCCCGGAAGGACAGACATGCCACCATCTGTTAAGAGATGTGGGTGCAGTCTTGTCGGGCTGGCAGGGACTGTGCCGTTGGTCAGGAGACGTGGTGCAGTCTGACGTGTACGATCTTGTCAGATAGAAGCTCCCTGAATACGTCGCGTTGCTTAGTAGCGAGTTGCCTTGCAGCGAGCTATCCCGTAGCGAGCTATCTTGTAGCGAGCTACCTTGTAGCGAACTACCCTGTTGTGAACTCCCGGGGGGTACTTCGAGGTGATTCCTCTTGAGAGGGCCCTTAAGGCAGTTTTTCTACCTAAGTATCGAAGCGAGATGGTTATCCTAACTCGCGAGCTGGGATAGACTTGTCTTGGAGTATTCCTTTTCAGTACGTCGGGGATTTTCGAGCTCATGCTGTAGCGAGCTGCAACGTAGTGAACTGTCATGCAGGCTTGTTACTTAGTCGCGGTCAGGCCATTGTGCTGAGCTGTTACTTGTGCTGAGTCATGTCCACGTGTCACCGTCTCAAGGGGTTGGGTCAAATCACCCTCCATCAATAATATATATTATTATATAAATATATTTTGCAAAACAAATCTCAAACAAGTTAGAAATCAACTACCGAAAGTTTTGGTTTCCATTAGAGAGAGTGCAGTCCCGATCATTCACTTTGTCCGACAAAGGGGCTGATCCTGTCACTATGATCACCCACTTGAGTGAATTCTCAGACTGCCCCAACTTACCCAAATTTTGACCCTAAAGGATCTCACTAATTGGCACATCAAAGACAACCCAATCCGACCCCCAATGCAGTACCATAATCGAGTCTAGGGGTTATGTGTAACTTTCTAGTTTTGCTCACCAATCTCCAAGGTCCAGGAAATAATTGGAAAGTAGTTCATGTTTAGTGTTTTAAACAAACACACACTACATGTGCTTCGGGTCTAACCCTACTAGTTGAGACAAACTACCCCAACCAACTTGGCAGCACATTAGTGTCAACCTTGACAAAATATACTTCCCCAAGCCTATCCAATGGCGGAGAACATTATAAACTAACACGAGTCTCATAAGTGTCCAGTTTAAGAATAATTATACGAAAACACACCAAATATAACATGAATTAATTATGTACTTTTATTCATTTACAACAAATGGATATGTACATCAATTTGATTAGAGCTAAGGGCATACACTATCTAACATTCCTTTCAGTCATGGAGTCACTCATTCCAAAGGAATGCCACCTAAGACCCCTAAGGAGATTGAGGACATGAGAAAGGTTCCCTATGCCTCAGCCATAGGGAGCATAATGTATGCTATGATGTATACTCAGTCAGACATTGCTCAAAATGTTAGTGTGTTAAGTCGACACCAATCTTACCCAGGACAAGAGCATTAGACTTTTCTGGAAAACATACTAAAGTACCAATGGAGGACTAAAGACTGTTGTCTTTGTCTTCAATGGTAGTTCACTACAGATGGTCGAGCATATTGATGCCAACATCTAGCCTGACCTAGATATTAGAAAGTTTATGTCTAGATACTTAGGGACCCTATGTAGAAAGAAAAATAGTCCATAATCGAGACCAAGCACATTGCCATAAGAGAGGCTTCCTAATAAGTAGTCTGGATGAAGAAATTCGTCCAAGAATTTGGAATCCAACCATATCACCCATTCCATTGTTGTGTGGCAACAATAGATCTATGGGAGATTGTTGGTAAAAGGGACATCTAGATTCAAAAGGTAGCATTAGCGGAGAATGTGGCAGACCCATTAACTAAACCACTAATACAGAAAGTGTTTCACAAATACGTAGACAATATGAAACTGAGATTTGTACCTGATTAGAGCTAAGTGTGAGTGGGTGTTGTTAGACAGCATATGCCCTTAGCTCCAATCAGATTGATGTACAGATACATTTATTGTAAATGAATAAAAATACATTATTGTTTCGTGTTGATATTGGCATGTTTCTGTAAAATTACTTCTTAAACTAGACATTTATGAGAATCGTGTTAGTTTAGAATTTTCTTAGTCATTGGAAAGATTTGGGAATTTATCCTGCCAAGTTGATTGGTGCAGCTTTTCTCAGTTACCAAGGTTAGACCTAAAGGACATGTAGTGTGGATTTGCTTGAAACTCTGAACTAGACCTTTTTTTCAGTTATGCCATGGACCTTGGAGATAGATAGGCAAAATTGGAAAATTACACCTTACCCATAGACTCGATTATGTTACTACACTAGGTGTTGGATTGAGCTATCTTTGATATGCCAATTAGTGAGATCCTTAGCGGGGGTCAAAACCTGGGTATGTTGGGGTAGTTTGAGAATTCACCTGAGTGGGTGATCATAGTGACAAAATCAGCCCCTTTGTCGGACGAAGTGAATAATAGGGGGACAACACTCTCTCTGATGGAAACCTAAATTGTCGGTAGTGGATTTCAAACTTGTTTGATATTTGTTTTGCAAAAAAAAAAATATATATATATATATATATATATTATGTTTTTATGAAAAATGTTTACAAAGGTTTTAATTCCCGGGATCCATCCGTGTAGAGAATGCAACACTATACCTTGAAAGCCGAGGGAGAGGTCATCTCTTGTTGGGTAGTGTTTGATCATTATGGGCTGAGAGGCTAAGTGTAAGACCATTTAGGGCTTATATACCTGATGGGATAATCTCAATTAAGACCATAGTCCTTGGGCCTTCATAAGGTGGCTGGACCCAAGGACCATTTAGTGTAAACGTTGGGCCTACTAAGAGCCCATACTGATGAACTTGGGGGTTCACTATGTTCAAAAGTGAATTCGCTAGGCCTTGTAACAGAGGCTAGGCTGAACATGTATGGCTTTTGTGGAGATCAATGTTAGGGTCTCACACCATACAAAGAGAGCCAAGCTAGCCAACAATTAAAAGGGAAAAGAACCTGATAGCTTAATAGGCCTAAAGCCCATTCCGAACTAGGTTAATGTGATTAATTAAAATGGGTGAATCTAGGTTTAGATCTGGATTTGGATCAGGAAAATGATAAGATAATGGAAGAATGGTGGGATCCATCGTATGGACGCCAAAACTGTTGCGGAATGGGTGGGCGAATTTTAAAAATTTCCTTCCATTCTTCCAATTGGGAATCGCATTCCCTGATTTTAGAATCAAAATTCAAGGATCCTACTTAAACCAAACCAAACCAGATTTGAACCAAAAGATAAGGAAGGGATTATACCTGATCCAGAGAAGTAGTATCTCCCAAGGTTGGTGTTCACGCCCAAAGAAGATCCCAAGATCAGCTCCCACTGAAGATGACATAGTGATGATGGAGCCAAACCAGCAATGTTCGTCCCACGAACCAGGTTCTTCTGAAGAACTCAATGGAAGACTGTGAACACCACATGAACAATCAAGAACCTTTTTTGATTTTCTCTAACTGAGAACTCAAACTAGCAGAAATGGTAGCGGCGGCTACTAGAGGAGAATGCTAGAGAAGAAGGTGGTGAACTGCTATTTTCTTCTCTAGGGTTATTTGAGATCATATCTCAAGAATGCAGAGTGTTCTGCTAAAAACCCTTAGGGTTCGAATTCAAGTAATTCGAATTAGGGTTTTCCTCCTCTTTCATAGAGATTAAGAAAACCTCCTAATCATATTAGGAGTTGCCCTTATCCAAATCTGTATTTGGATTATGACTCCTCTTAATCTTATCTGCAGATTAGATCAGCTTTTGGGCTTAACCTAATCTCAGATCCGCCCCTTTAAGTGATTGATCAAATCAGCCCAGAACGAAATAGGCTTTAGGCCCAATATGTATTAAGTGCTCAATTGTCTTCCAAACTGCTGCCCAGTTGGGCTTATTTGTATGGCATGGGACCCAAGCATTGATCTACACATCAGCCACATGGGTTCGGCCCAGCCTCTGTTACAAGGCCTAGCCGAATTCATTGGAAAACCCAGTGAACCCCTTGAGCCCAACACATGGACCCCATGGGCTCAACACTTACACTAAGTGGTCATTGGGCCAAGCTATCTTATAAAAACACAAGGACTGTGGGAAGATGCAAGATTAGCCCATCAGGTATTATCCTAAATGGCCTTACACTTAACCTCTCAGCCCATAATGATCAAGCACTGCCCGACAAGAGAGGACCTCTCCCTCGGCTGCAAAGAACAGTATTACACTCTCTACTCACATGGATCCCGAGAATTAAAACCATTTGCAAACATTTTGAAACCATATATAAGTATATATCATATATATAAATTTTGCAAAACAAAATTCCAACGATTGAAATCAATTGCCGGCAGTTTGGTTTTCATCAGAGAGAGTGCATCCTCGATCATTACCTTTGCCCGAGAAAGGGGCTGATCTCGTCATTATGATCACGCACTCAGATGAATTCTCAAACTGTCCCAACATACCCAGGTTTTGACCCCCGCTAAGGATCTCATTGATTGGCATATCAAAGACAGCCCAATCCGACACCTAGTGCAGTACCATAATCGGGTCTAGGGATCAGGTGTAACTTTCCAGTTTTTCCCATCAATCTCCAAGGTCCAGGGCAGTACTGGAAATCTGGTTTGGTTCAAGGATTCAAGCAATCCTACACTGTGTGTGCCTTGGGTCTCACCATGGCAGCTGAGACAAGCCACCCCAACAGTTGGTAGCACACCAATGTCAGCCTTGGCAGGATAAATCTCCCCAGACTTATCCAACGGCTATGAACATTTAAAACTAACACAAGTCTCATTAAGTGTCCAGTTTTAGGGTCTTACACAGAAATATACCATACAACATGAATCAAACATGTACTTTATTTATTTACACTAAATATCAAAAGTACATCAAAGATGATTGAAGCTAAGGGCATACAAAATTGTCTAACAGATAAGCCTTATCCACTTAAGAGTTCAAATCCAAATAAATATTTAGAGCAAAGAACTTTTTCCTAATAAGATTAGGAAGTTGATCTTGAAAGGTTATAAATAGAGGGAGAATTCCTTCAATTAAACACTTTTACAGCATTCAGTTCTCCCTCTATTCTTGCCACCCTACCCTCTTCGATCTCCAATTCTTGGGCTAATCAAGGTTAGATCTTGATTATGATTTTTACTAGAAAAATCAGATCTGATTCGTGCTCATACTCCCTTGCGTGATCCTTGTTGAAGGATTGCGGTTCTTGTTGAAGAACTGCTTTGTTGTGATCTTCCTTCATCTCAAGCTGTGTCATTTTCAATGGAGGCAAGATTTGGTGACCTCTTTAGGCATAAACACCTATGTTGGGAGCTACGTTTGTGGATTTCGTATTAGGTATAGCTCTCACTTATTTTGGTTTCAAATATAGTCTGGTTTGTTTTAAGAACAAACCTTGAAAATTGCAGTTTTTCTAAAACAGGGAATACGATTCCTAGAAAGGAGAAATAAATTTTTGAAATTTTGCCCAACCACCCTACATGGTTTAGCCATCTATATGGTGGATTTCCCTTCCCTTCAGTGGTATCAAAGCCAGGTTCAAGTCTTGAACCAAATTCATACTACATTTGAACCTACGCAAATGGGCAAAAACTGTTCTGCCTGTTTTACACAAACTAGCAGTTTTTTTGAGAATTCAGTTCTCAGCTTTGGGCCTTTGATCTGAAATTAATTCTTTATTATTTTGCAATAATTATGGAATGGTTCTGTGATTATTTTTTGAATATTTGGGTTGTTTGTGTGATGGAGATCGAATTCTTTAATGGCACCAAGATCTACACATCTTGCAATCTTTATTCTATTATTTTGGTCTGTAAATAATTCTTTTATTTTCTAGACAAAATGTATAGGATTTTATTAGATGTAATTAATAGGAAATTAGGGTTTTCTATTTTTTTACATTAGAATAAGTGTTGGAACACGTGGAGGAGAAGAAGAATTTTTGCAGATACAAGATCTACAATCTGTGATTTTTAGAAAATGAATCTGTTGTCTGTGATTAATATTTTTCATGCAAGTTGCAGATTATCCAAGATCATCACACTACAGCCCCATGATTATTTTTCTTGTTGTGTTGATTGTCAATTCGGTTGTAATTAATTTCAGATCATATTCTTGTTAATTGCATCATGTATTGGACACCAAACCCTAGGTCGATTTGACCAAGCTTGGTCCAAACCTATGGTTCGATGGAGTCTGTTCTCAGCCCCATGTGTCATGTTTTAGGTCACCCAAATTCAGTTATGGGCCAAGGTTTTGGTGGCCTATCACATGATGCAATTCGGCCCACCCCTATAACACCCTGTTTTCAGCATTACAGCTATATGGTCTGAATTGCTTTTTGCAGTTTAGCTCATATTCCTAGACGATATTATTTGATAATACATGGACCTTAATGGGCCAATAATGTGTTAACTTTAATTAATTAGGGTTTTACAATTTAATGAATTGATTGGATCAATTATATGCATGTGGATGTATGTGATGTGCTGAATGTGATTCACACATGGGGCATAAGTACTTGGTCCATGTTTAAACATTAGTGGCTCTTTACGAACACCATGGATGAATGCACTTCATTGCCATGATGTCTATAAGATCATTGGATGATTTCTCTTTTCAATGAGCACCAAATCATCTTCCTCCCCAAGAGGAACCGTGGGGATCCCTATCCCGTTTTGGGCTCATTTGAGTCTAACTTTAAGAAAGACAATGGGAACCACTCTGGTTTGACCTAAATTAGATCTAGGGACGTTTCGACTTGTTCTCTCTAGATATATAAGTGCATGTGATAGAGAAATTCATACGATGAATTCTCTAAAGG
This sequence comes from Nelumbo nucifera, assembly GCF_055504915.1. Taxonomy (NCBI): domain Eukaryota; kingdom Viridiplantae; phylum Streptophyta; class Magnoliopsida; order Proteales; family Nelumbonaceae; genus Nelumbo; species Nelumbo nucifera. The sequence goes on from NC_142652.1 coordinate 57,863,959, forward strand.
CCTTCTGTCTTTAGCATGAAGATGGGTTGTCTTAGTAACGAGGAGATGCACCATAAAATTGGGTTATCCATTTGTTGATCCAGTATATTTGATTGCTTCATAAGATGATAGGGGCATCATAGAACGATGTGGGAGGGGCTTATCCTAAAATGGAAGACTCTCTCATGGTACTTTGGGGTCCACGAATATGACGAGTCAACACTTATGGATAGAAAGGTTTAACCAAAAATGGCAATGAACCTTGTCTGACAAAGGCCAAAGGGAAAGCTCATAAGATGAGTGGATATGATCCTTCACAGAAAGTGGTGGGGTTTTGCAGCTGAAACAATTAGCTCCATGCACCTATGTGATTTTCCACATTTCAAGAGACATAACCACGTATCTGTCATTGAGATAGGAGAGAAATCTCAGAGATGAAGAAATGGAAATGGAGCATAGATAAAAGCCCTTTCTATGTGAATAACATGAATCATTTTTTAGGTCGTGGACTAATATTTTGCCTTTTATCAGAAATGGTAAATAGATAATTCGCCAAACTGTTGGATGATAACAAACTTAAGGGACTTAATTATGCTGACTGGTTCTGTAACTTTATGCTACGTCCGAGAAATTGGACAAGATAACCAAAAACCCTACACCAAAACATTTGGGTGACAGGGCTTCTGAGGCCCCTAAGAAGGAATATCAAGAATGCGAGGAGAATAACTCTCTTACTCGGTGTTATTTCATAGCCTCATTAGATAATTCGATATAGAGATAGTTCAATAAGATCGACGTGTCCAAGGATATCAAGGATAGTCTAAGGACAATGTATGAAGAGTAGAATCGTTCTACTCGATAGAAGGTCCTAAAGTTGTTTATAACCACACAGATGTCTGAGAACTAACCGGTTCATGACCATTGTCTTAAGATAATGGGCTATATTAATGAACTGGAGGCTCTCAGCTCTAGGCTAGATGATGACACCAAGATTGATGTCATCTTAAATTCTCTGCCTCTTTCCTTCAATCAGTTCATCCTGAACTACAACATGAAAATGCTAAAGGCAAGCCTTCAGGAACTCAACAATATGTTTTAGATGGCTGAAGAACTGATAAAGAAGGACAAACCGATAGCCATGCTTGTTGAATGTGGCAAGTTGGGTAAGAAGAAGAGGAAGGCTAAGAAGAAGCCTTAAAAGAAAGTTGGCAAACCTAAAAAGTAAAAAAGGGACAATGCATCGGATGCATGTCATTTCTGTAAGCAGACTGGTCACTGGAAGAGGAACTGTCCTCAGTATCTGGAGACCAAGAAGCAAGCTAATTTTGAATCTTTTATCATAGAGACCAATATGTTGGTCACTTCTATATCGTAGTGTATTGACTCTGGGGCTTCTACTCATGCATGTAACACATTGTAGGGGTTCAAGACAAGTAGAAAGCTGAGTGAAAGAGAAGTGATGCTCTACTTGAGGACCTCTGCAACAATTGCAGCTACAGCTATAGGAACTATAGACTTGTATTTTAGAGAAGGAATATGTACACTTTAAAGATTGTCTTTATGTACCAACTTTAAGAAGAAATTTAATTTCTATTTAAAAATCGTGCAAAGATGGTTATTCCATTTTGTTTAGTAATATGATTACTATTCAGCTGAATAACAAATTCCTCGCTTACGGAGAACTTGAGAATGGTCTTTATGTCCTCCATCATTCTCTGGAGACAAATATAACTGAAACTACATTGGAAATAATCCCCAAGAAAAAATCACATGATATGGTTAATCCCATGTGCCTATGACATTACTGACTTGGCCACATTAATATAGATTGTATCACAATGTTGGTAAATGATCATCATTTGGATTTTCTAACTATAAAAGATCTTCCAACCTGTGAACCTTGCCTTCAAGGTAAAATAATGAAACGGCCATTTACTGGAAAGCCTGAAAGATCTACAGGCACACTTAATCTGATACATACTGATGTATGTGGTCCTATGAATGTCAGGACACGTAACCAACATGTTTATTTCATAACATTTACTGATGATTTCTCTTGGTAGGGTTATGTGTACCTAATGAGACATAAGTCAGAATCCTTTAAAAATTTCAAAGAGTTCAAACAAGAGGTTGAGAAACAGTTGGGGAGACATATCAAAGCCTTTCGATCAAATCGAGGAGACAAATATCTCTCCGATGAATTTAGGGACTACTTAAATGGCAATGGATTGTATAACAATTAGCTCAACATGCTAAACTACAATTAAACGGTGTATTGGAGAGGAGAAATCGGACTCTATTGGATTTGGTCATTTTGGGGTTACGCATTAGAGACTGCGATATATGTGATGAACCGAGTTCCAACCAAATCCGTTCCCAAGACTCCATATGAACTTTGTATCGGTAATAAACCAAGTGTAAGACACTTGAAAATTTGGGGTTGTCTGACACATGTTAAAAGAATAAGTGTTAACAAATTGGAATCCAAGACCAGTCGTTGCCTATTTGTAGGTTACCCCAAAAGCTCTATAGGTTACTTATTCTATGACCCTAAAGAGAAAAAGGTGTTTTGCAGTCGAAATGCCTACTTCTTGGAAGAAGATTACATCATAAACAATCATCATCAGGAAATTGTTCTTGATGAGGAGAGCTCAGGAGTAGTGGGAGATGTCCCACAGGTTTCAAATAATACCTAACCTAAAAGATCTACCTGGGTATCTAGGCCTCCAGTTCGTTATAGCTATGATCAACTAAGTTACTTGATGGAATCCACGATCAATGAGGAAGATCCCATGACTTATATGGAAGCTATGTTGGACATAGATTCCTTGAAGTGGGTAGATGCCATAAAAGCCGAGATGGACTCGATGGAAACCAACAAGGCCTGGACTCTCGTAGACCCACTCGCTGGGGTGAAAGCAATTGGTTGCAAATGGATCTACAAGAGGAAGAAGGGCCCTGATGGGAAGATTGAGACCTATAAAGCTCGTCTTGTGACGAAGGGATACACTCAGAAAGAGGGAATCGATTATGAAGAAACATTTTCGCCAGTGGCTAAGCTTAAATCCATAAGGATCCTACTAGCTGTAGCAACACACTATGATTATGAGATTTGGCAAATGGATGTCAAAATTGAATTCCTAAATGGAGATCTTACTGAAGATATCTATATGCAGCAAGCGCAAGGGTTTATTGCTACAAGTCAAGAACGCATGGTGTGTAAATTTAACCGATCCATCTATGGACTTAAGCAAGCTTCTAGAAGTTGGAACATCCTATTTGACTCTATTGTCAAACAGTTTGACGTTGAGTAGAACCCGGATAAGCCCTATGTTTATAGGAAGGTAGTGAGAGATAAGGTTACGTTCTTGGTTCTGTATGTACATGACATTCTACTCATTGGGAATGGTGTAGAAATGTTAACTACGGTGAAGGTATGGCTTTCATAGCAATTCTCCATGAATGATCTTGGAGAAGCCTCATATATCTTGGGACTTCGACTCTATAGAAATATATCAAAACAGATAATAGGATTATCCCAGTCTACTTACATTAACAAGATTATCAAAAAATACAGTATGGAGAACTCCAAGAAGGGATTTGTCCCTTTTGGACACAGAGCCACTCTCTCTGAGGGTATGTCTCCCAAGACTCCCAAGGAGATTGAGGGCATGAGAGAGGTTCCCTATGCCTCAGCCATAGGGAACATCATGTATGCTATGTTGCACAATCAGCTAGACATTGCTCAGGTTGTTAGTGTGGTAAGTATATACCAGTCAAACAGAGGACAGGAGCACTAGACAGTTATGAAGAACATACTTAAATACCTTCAAAGGATAAAAGAGTTTTGTCTGGTATTCGATGGTAGTTCACCATAGATTGTCAAGTATACTGATACCGACTTCCAATTAGACCCAAATGATAGAAAGTATACATCTAGTTACATCTTTATGATGGGGTCCTGTGTAGTAAGAAAAATAGTCCATGACCCAAGCCAAGCACATTGCCGTAAGTAAGGCTGCCTAAAGAATGAAGTTGTTCATTCCAGAATTTGGAATCCTACCATATCACTCATACCACTATTGTATGACAATATTGGATTTACGAGAGATTGTTGATAGAAGGAACGTTCATATTCAGAAGGTAGCATCAGCGAATAATGTGGCAGACCCAATGACTAAGCCACTGACATAGAAAGTGTTTGAAAAACACATGGACAGTATGGGACTAAGGCTTGTACTAGATTGGACCTAAGAGCAAGTGGGAGTTGTTAGATAGTGTATGCCCTTAGCTCTAATCAGATTGATGTAACATTTGACATTTATTCTAAATGAATAAAAGTACATAATTGATTCATGTTATATCTGGTATGTTTCTGTGTAATTACCCTTAAACTGGACACTTATGAGACTCGTGTTAGTTTAGAATGTTCACATTCGTTGGATAGACCTGGGCAAGTTTATCCTGCCAAGGCTGACACTAATGTGCTACCAGGTCGATTGGGGCAGCTTGTCTAACCTACCAGGGTTAAACCCGAAGCACATGTAGTGTGGGTTTGCTTGAAACTTTGAACCAAACTTTTTCTAGTTATGCCCTAGACCTTGGAGACAAATTGAAAAAACTAGAAAGTTACACCTAACCCCTAGACTCGATTATAATACTAAATTAGGTGTTGGATTGGATTGTCTTTGATATGCCAATCAATGAGATCCTTAGCGGGGGTCAAAACCTGGGTATGTTGGGGCAGTCTGAGAATTCACCTGAGTGGGTGATCATAGTGACAGAATCAGCCCCTTTGTAGGACAAAGTGAATGATTAGGGACAACACTCTCTTATGGAAACCTAAACTACCGGTAGTGGATTTCAGACTTGTTTGAGATTTGTTTTGCAAAATATATTTATCTAAATATATATATAATTATGTTTTTATAAAAAAAGGATTGCAAAGGTTTTAATTCCTGGGATCCATCCAAGTAGAGAGTGCAACACTGTACCATGCAGCCGAGGGAGAGGTCATCTCTTGTCGGGCAGTGTTTGATCATTATGGGCTGAGAGGTTAAGTATAAGACCAATTTGGGCTTATATACCTAATGGGCTAATCTGACCTAAGACCATAGTCCTTGAGCCTTCATATGGTAGTTGGACCCAATGACCATTTAGTGTAAATGTTGGGCCCGCTAAGAACCCATACTAATAGGCTCAAGGGTTCACTGTGTTCAACAGTGAATTCGGCTAGGCCTTGTAACAGAGGCTTGGCTGAACCCATATGGATTTTGTGGAGATCAACATTAGGGTCTCACGCCATACAAAGAGAGCCAAGCTAGCCAACAATTAAAAGGGAAGTGAACCTGATAGCTTAATAGGCCTAAAGCCCATTTCGAACTAGGTTAATGTAATTAATTAAAATGGGCGTATGTATATAGGTTTAGATTTGGATTTGGATCAGCAAAAGGATAAGATAAGTCTTATCCACTTAAGACTTCAGATCCAAATAAAGATTTGGATAAAAAAACTCTTTCCTAATAGGATTAGGAAGCTGATCTTGAAAAGTTATAAATAGAGGGCGAATTCCTTGTGTGATCATATATGATTCATGCTCACACTCCCTTGTGTAATCATTGCTGAAGGATTGCAGTTCTTGCTGAAGAACTGCTTTGCTGATCCTGCTTCATTGCTACGTCATCTTTAGTGGATGCAGGATTTGGTAACATCTTTGGGCGTGAACACCTACATTGGAAGCTACGTTTGTGGATTCCATATCAGGTATAACTTTCACTTATTTTGGTTTCAAATCTGATCTGGTTTGTTTCAGGAACAGACCTTGAAAAATGTCGTTTTTCTAAAATAGGGAATACGATTTCCAGAAGGGAGAAACAAATTTTTGAAATTTCGCCCAGCCACCCTACATGGTTCGGCCATCCATATGATGGATCTCCTTTCCCTTCGTGATTTGGGCGTAAAGTTCCACCTTGGGATTTGTGTTTGTGGTATGTGTATCAGGTTTACATCTCTCTCTTTGGTTGGTTTCAAATATAGTTCAGTTCAGTGCAAGGCTGATTCTGAAAAAATGCAATTTTTCAAATCATAAGGAATTTGATTCCCGCAAGGATTAGAAAATTTTTGAAATTTCGCCCAGCCATCTAGCATGGTTCGACCATCCATATTATGGATCGTAACCCTTCGTTCACCATTTCCCCAACAAAGTTGTGTTCTTTTTTCCAATATTACCTCTAAACCTCTCCCTACTCCTTGCTCTTACACACTTCTCAATTAACCAAATGATCTTCCTTCCCTCACTAGGCTCCCACAAGAAATCTCTCATAATCCTCTCTAATTTTAACACGTCCCTTTGGCATCCTAAAGACTAACAAGTAATAGATTGGAAAGTTATCTAAAGTGGCTTTTATCAAAGTAATTTTACCCCTTAGAGATATAGTTTCTTTTCCATGCTACCAATCTCTTAAGACAACTTTCTACAATTGGACTATAGAACCTCCCCTCCCAAGTGTTGTCTACTAAAGGCATGCCTAGATACTTCATTGGCCAACAAGTAATAGTGCATAACATAGAATCATCTACTAAATTCAATTCCTCTTCATCTAAGTTGTCTCCATTTCAAAATTAATATTTAACACTGGTATATGTTAAAATAACTTCACCACCCACTTTACGTTCCTTGCCTTCTGGAATCCCCACCCTCCCAAAAGATAATTGTATAATCCACATACTACAAGTGTATAGCTACTATGCCAATTCTACCCACCCTTGGGTCTCTAAAGGCATCCCTATCAGCTTTCAAGATTAATCTACCGAATACCTCTGCTATCAAGGTAAAACGAAAGGGTAAGAGAGGATCCCCTTGTCTTAATTCTCGAGAAGCTAGGAAAAAAACCCTAACCACCTCATTAACCAAAGTTGAATAGTGACATGTTTTTAAACAACTTTCAATCCACCTACACCTCTCTCCAAACCCACACCTTCCCATTAGTTCCTAAAGGAAAGACCAATCTACGAAATCATAGGTTTTTTTCCAAATCTTACACATAAATTTTTTCCTTCCCCTTATTTTTAACTCTTCCATACACTCATTGTTTAAGGGGCTATTTATTAGGGCGAGGCTGTCGTATTTTGAGTCTGTTCTTGCTAGGTGATATTTTATCACCCTGTTATGCCCTCCATTTCCTTTCTCTCTTATAAAGTTTATTTTTTATTTATCTTCAGAAAAAATAAAGGTTCCTTGAAACTGACTTATTGGGAGGGTTGTATTTAAAAAAGATGGAAGTAGTTTTGCCACTAATTTATAAATGCTAGTCACTAGGCTTATGGGCCTAAAGTCTCGACTATGTGGCAACTCCCTTCCTAGTAACTAAGGCCACGGAAGTAGCATTAATACCTGATCTGATAAAATGCTCCTCTACTGCTCTACAACCATATTAGCATTGCTCATCAATTTTAGGTTCACAAACAATTAACCTTGCAGGGATAACAATGGATTGGATGATTGTTATTTGTAGATGAAAATCCATATTAACATAGATCAAAACTTAGTACTCATAATGGTACTCCAAGTTTTCATTAATCCCTTCACCTATAGAACCCTCATTTATGTCAAAAAAAAAAAAAGGCAGCCCACTGTATAAGACTCCTGCCAATGTTGGGTCTGGAGAGAGATAGATGTATGCAGCCTTACCCCTTCACATACAGAAAAGTTATTTCCAAGATTTGAAACCTGGTCACCCAGGTTGCAATGGAGCAATCCATGTTAGACAGTTGTATGCCCTTAACTCCAATCAGAATGATGTACATTATGAATTTATTGTAAATGAATAAAGTACATATTTGATTCATGTTTATGTGGTGTGTTCTATGTAATACCCTTAAACTGAACACTTATGAGACTCGTGTTAGTTTAGAATGTTCGCAGTCGTTGCATAAATCTAGGGAGATCAAGATTCGATCTTGACATCAGTTCTTTGAGAAAGAATTGATAGGAAGTTGTGCTCACGTGCCATCCTGCTGATTCTTGCGAAGGACAAAGTTCTTGGAGAAGAACACTGCTGATTCTACTCCATCCTGCACTGCGCCATATTCAGTGGGAGCAGTCTTTTGATCCTTCCTTGGGCATGAACACCTTCGTTGGGAGATACTATTTCTTCGTATCTGGTATAATCCTCTCCTACTCCTTTTGATTCAGATCTGGTCCAGTTTATGGTTCAAGAATGATCTTTGAAAATATGATTTTCTAAAATAGGGAATGCGATTCCCAGTTGAAGGGAGAGAAAAATTTTTGAAATTCGCCCCCTTATTCTGCAATCTTTGGGCGTCTATACGATGGACCTCTCATCCCTTCAATAGGCTACCCAAAAGATTTAGTGGGTTATCTATTCTATGACCCAAGTGAGCAGAAAGTGTTCTGCAGTCGAAACGCCCAATTCTTAGAAACCGAATACATCCTGCACACCCATCGTCAGGAAATAGTTCTTGATGAGGAGAGCTCAGGAGCAGTGGGAGATGTTCCACAAGTTCCAGGTAGCGACCAACCTAGAAGATCCACTCGGGTATCCAGGCCACCAGTCCGATATGGTTATGACTAGGATAGTTACTTGGTGGAAGCCTTGATTAGTGAGGAGGATCCCGTAACTTCTATGGAAGCTATGTTAGACATAGATTCCCAGAAGTGGGTGGAGGCCATGAGAGCTGAGATGGACTCGATGGAGACCAATGGAGTCTGGACTCTAGTGATGCCCTCCGGGGTGAAAGCAATTGGTTGCAAATGGATCTACAAGAGGAAGAAGGTCCCCAATGGTAGGATTGAGACCTACAAAGCTCGTTTGGTGGCAAAAGGGTATACTCAGAATGAGGCATCGATTATGAGGAAACCTTTTCGCCCGTTGCCATGCTTAAATCCATTAGGATCCTGCTAGCTATAGCAGCATACCATGACTATGAGATTTGGCAGATGGATGTCAAAACCGCGTTCCTGAATGGAGATCTTGGTGAAGATATCTACATGCAGCAGCCGCAAGGCTTCATTGCTGCTGGTTAGTAACACATGGTATGTAAACTTAATAGATCAATATATGGACTTAAGCAGGCTTCTAGGTGTTAGAACATTCGTTTTGATTCTGCCATCAAAACGTTTGACTTTGAGCAGAATCCGGATGAGCCCTGTGTTTACAGGAAGTCTAGTGGGGATAAGATCACATTTTTGGTGTTGTACGTGGACGATATCCTACTCATTGGGAATGATGTAGGAATGTTGACTTTGGTCAATGTATGACTATCACAACAGTTCTCTATGAAAGATCTTGGTGAAGCTTCATACATACTGGGTCTTCGACTCTATAGAGATAGATCGAAGCGGATAATTGGATTATCCCAGGCTGCTTACATTGACAAAATTGTCAAAAGATACAGCATGGAGAACTCCAAGAAAGGAAACATTCATTTCAAGCATGGAGTCACTCTCTCCAAGAAGATGTCTCCCAAGACTTCTGAGGAGATTGAGAGCATGAGAGAGGTTCCCTATGCCACAGCCATAGGGACCATCATGTATGCCATGTTGTGCACTCGCCCGGACATTGCTCAGGCGGTGAGTGTGGTAAGCAGATTCCAAGCCAACCCAGGGTAGGAGCATTGGACTGTTGTGAAGAACATACTCAAATACCTTCGAATGACAAAAGGGTTTTGTCTGGTATTCGATGGTATTTCATTACAAGTTCTAGGGTATACTGATGCCGATTTTCAGTCAGATCCAGATGATAGAAAGTCTACATCTGGGTATGTTTTCACGATAGGATCGTGTGCTGTTTGCTGGAAAAGCAGTAAATAGGGGTCCACTGCAGATTCCACAACCGAGGCTGAGTACATTGCCGCAAGTGAAGCTGCCAAGGAAGCCATGTGAATGAAGAAATTCATATACGAATTGGGAGTGATTCCATCCAGCACATCACTCATCCCGTTGTTGTGACAACAATGGAGCTATCGCCCAGGCTAAAGAGCCTCGGGCCCACTTGAAGTCAAAGCACATTGAGAGGAAGTACCACGTACTACGGGAGATCATTGGTAGAGGGGACATCCTAATTCAGAAGGTAGCATCAGCGGATAATGTGGCAGACCCATTGACTAAGCCACTGACACAGAAGATGTTTGAGAAATACGTGGAAAGTATGAGACTCCGGCTTGTACCAGATTGAACCTAAGTGCAAGTGGGAGCTGTTAGACAGTTTTGTATGCCCTTACCTTCAATCCGATTTGATGTACTTTTGTTATTTAGTGTAAATAAATAATGGGCATGTTTGATTCATGTTGTTTGGTATAATTCTGTGTAAGACCCTAAAACTGGACACTTATAGAGACTCGTGTTAGTTTTAAATGTTCACAGCCATTGGATAAGTTTGGGGGGATTTATTCTGCCAAGGCTGATATTGGTGTGCCACCAAGTATTGGGATGGCCTATCTCGGCCACCAGGGTAAGACCCAAGGCACATGCAGTATGGGATTACTTGAATCCTTGAACCGGACCAGATTTCCAGTATTGCCCTGGACCTTGGAGACAGATGGGCAAAACTGGAAAATTACACCTGACCCCTAGACTCGATTATGACACTTCACTAGGTGTCGGATCGGGCTGTCTTTGATATGCCAATCAGTGAGATCCTTAGCGGGGGTCAAAACCTGGGCATGTTGGGGCAGTCTGAGAATTCATCTGAGTGGGTGATCATAGTGACAGGATCAGCCTTTTTGTTGGACAAAGGTAATGATCGGGAATGCACTCTCTCTAATGGAAACCAAATTGCCGGCAGTTGATTTCAATCGTTGGAATTTTGTTTTGCAAAATTAATATATATATATTTGTACGATTTCAAAATGTTTGCAAACGGTTTTAATTCCCGGGATCCATGTGAGTGGAGAGTGCGGCATTGTTCCTTGCAGCCGAGGGAGAGGTCCTCTCTTATCGGGCAGTGCTTGATCATTAAGGGCTCAGAGGTTAAGTGTACGACCATTTAGGATAGTACCTGATGTGCTAATCTTGCACCTGCCCACAGTCCTTGGGTTTTTATAAGATGGTTTGGCCCAGGGACCACTTAATGTAAGTGTTGGGCCCATAGGGTCCATGTGATGGGCTCAACGGTTCACTGAGCTTTTCAGTGAATTCGGATGGGCCTTGTAATAAAGGCTGGGTCGAACCCATGTGGTTGGTGTGTAGATCAATGCTTGGGTCCCATGCCATACAAAGAAGCCCAACTGAGCAGCAGATTGGAAACTTGTTAAGCACTGAACAATTAATGGGCCAAAAGCTCATTTCGAGCTGGGCTGATATGATCACCCATCTATGGGGCGGATCTGAGATTAATGTTAGCAAAAGGATTGGGCCTTTAACCTTATCCAATATGGGAGACCAAATTCAAATCAGAATTGAATCTGGTAACCTCCTGATAAGATCAAGAGTGAGCTAACTTAATCTGGAGATAGGATTAAGATAATCCCCTATCCAAATACTGATTTGGATTGGGATAACTCCTAATTAGGAGGTTTCTTAATCATGAAGAAAGGAGGAAAACTCTAAGAGAGAAATCAATATCAGATTTCAAACCTAAGGGTTTTGAAAAAGCAAGAGTGCATCCTGCGAATTTAGATTGGATCTCATACAGACTCCAGAGAGAAGAAAAGTTGTTCAGCCATCTTCGTCCCAGGAGTTCTCCTCCAACCGCCGCCATCCTTTCTTACAAGATTCGATCTTTGAAGAAGAAAGAAATCAAGAAACTGTTTCTTGACATCAGCTTTGCAGAAAAGACTGAAAAAGATTTGGTGCTTAGAGTTTCCAGAGGATTCTTGCGAAGGATCCAGTGTGTAGGACGCACTCAGCTGGTTCTGTTCCACATACAGCTGTTTCATCTTCAGCAGGAGCGGATCTTGGTGTCATTTTTGGGCGTGAACACCAACTTTGGGAGATGCTGCTTCTCTGGATCAAGTATAATTCCTTACTTTCCCTTTTAGTTCAGATCTGGTTTGTTTATGGTTCAAGTAGGATCATTGAATTTTGTATTCTGAATTTAGGGAATATGATTCCCTGTTGGAAGAAGGTAGGAAAATTTTTGAAGTTCGCCCACCCATTCCGCAACCGTCATGGCATCCATTAGATGGATCCTACCATTCTTTCACTCGTCATATGAGTTTTCCCTTTGGCCTCTGTCAGACAAGGCTCAGAGCCGTTTTCAGGTAAACCTTTCTATCTAGTGAGTGCTCACCCATCATATTCGTGAACGCCAAGGTACCGTGAAAGAGTTCCCATTTTCTGGTGAAGCCTCTCCCACATCAGTCTATGACACCTCTATCATCTTATGAAACACTCAGACAAGCCCAACAGCAAATGGATAGCCCATTTTCTAGTGCGTTTCCTCATTACTGAAGGACCCATCCTCATGCTAATGATGGAAGGCCTTTAGAGAGTTCATCATATGAATCTCCCTATCACATGCTCTCATATTTGCTGGAGGGAACGAAAATTATGCCCTACTTTGATTTAGGTCAAACCAAAGTGGCTTCCATTAACTTTCATAAAGCCAGATTTCGGTGGGCCCAAATCGGCTAGGGTTCTACATGTATCCTTTTCAGGAGGTGTGGGGCCCACCACTGAGGGAGGTCATCCAATGACCAACAGGGACACCATGGCAATGATGTGCATTCAGCCATGGTGTGCACAAGAGCCACTATCGAATTAGCATGGGCCAAGCATTTATGGCCCATGAACGTTAGATTTCCAGTATTGCCCTGGACCTTGGAGATTGATGGGCAAAACTAAAAAGTTACACCTGACTCCTAGACTCGATTATGATACTACACTAGGTGTAGTATGCTTAAGACACTTTGCTAGGAGATAGATCATCTTGAGGCAGTACAGGCTGCAGGGGAAAGTCTTAAAGATGCAGCTACACATCAAAAGATGGTTGAGTGAAATAGGGTTTTGTGAGTTTCTAGCTAGTCTCAACCTTGAGTATGGCATAGTGAGGCAGAATATAGTTACACATGAGAGAATTACACTCTAACAAGCCTATTCATCGGTCCATGGAGAGGAAAGTAGGAGAGATGTGATTCTGAAGCCTTCATTGTATTGATTCTACATCATTAGTGATAGCTAAGCCCATATCAGTAGGAGACAGGTGGAGTAGTGGTGATAGATTGATAGTGAAAAGGAGGACAAGTAGGGGTTGGTATGTTATTATTGTAAAACGGCCAAACATATCAGGGAAACTTGTTGGAAGCTTCATGCTAATCTAATTGCTTGCTTGTCTAAGAAGCAAGAGGGGAAATGCATATAAGGTAACTCGTCATGAGAACAATAATATACAACCTAGAGAATCTGGAAAAGTCATCAACAAATAACAAGAAATATTTGTGCCATCCATAGCAAGAATATTGTATGGTCTCTTAACATTTTTTTTTGATCAATAACAAGATTTATATTAAAGATTTAAAAGATAGATACGTGATGTACAATATACAGACAGACATTGTGAGGCAAACAGATTTGTCTCTCCCCGACAACCTATAAGTATTACAACATTGCCCAGAACATATTCTCCCTCTCCACTCTTTGCTTGGCTAAACTATCTGCCATAGAGTTAGCAGACCGCTTAACCCATTGAACCTTTACTTCCATATCTTTTCTTAACCATTTGAATTTCTTCTTTGGAGAGTTAAAAATCCACATCCTTTGATCATTGCACCGCAACCAGCTCACCACCAGTTTAGAATCTCCCTCAATTACTAATTTTCTGATGTTCAACAAAGCTGCTCTTTGTATTCCTTCCATTGCAGCCAGCACCTCTGCTCTGAGGGAATCTCCTTCCCCTACTGTTCCTGAGTTAAGTGCTATAACAATACCTTTCTCATCTCTGAATACACCTCCTATTCCTGATGGTCCAGGATTACCCGTACAGCTCCCATCAAAGTTGAGTTTTGTGAATCCCCTATCTGGCGGGCACCATAGTGGATTAATTACTGATCTATTGGGTGGTGATTCAGTCACTGCCTTCCAGCTCCTAAGAAGATCGTCTATAGACACATTAGAGAATTTGTCCATGGATTTTAACCAAACTGCTGTTCTAATCAAGATAGTTTCAAATATAACCTCCTTGAAGCTTTCCTTATTTTGAAACAATCTTGCATTCCTCTCTTCTCAAATAGTCCAAACAAGTGCCGCCCTTATACATTTCCACATAATCCTACCTCTTTTGTTTGGCCATTCAAAGAATGTTGAGGCAAATAAGCTTTGAACGTTATTTGGAGGAGTCCACCTGCACCCAAATAAAGAGAAACACCATTCCCAAATACAAGTGGTAAAGGAGCAAGAAATTAGCAAGCGATGACAGTTCTTACCATTGGCCTTACACAAGAAACATCTATGAGGGGACAAACGCCACTATGGTCTCTTTTTTTGAAGTAAATCACAGGTATTAATCTTTCCATGAACAACTTCCCAACAATAAACACTAACCTTGGGTGGAATAGGCTTGCACCAGAGGGGGAGCAAGTCCAAATTCGGCCATCAGGTTTGGAAGGGTCCAGAAAAACATCTTTTAGAAGTTGTAACAGATTAGAGACACAAGGAGTTTCTGAATCCCTTAAACCCCTATGGAATCCCAGATCCCAACCAATACCATCAGCAGAACTAGAAGGAACAAGGAAATTAGAAACTAGCTTGTTCTTGAAGCGGCTGAGAGCAAAAAGAGATGGGAGTTGGTCTTTTAGCGGGGAGGAACCCAGCCACACATGTTCCCAGAATTTTATACGGTGTTCACTACACAGATCATACTTAACCAAGGGAAGGAAGGAAGGTAAGATACCATTAATAGCCTTCCAAGGAGATGCATGAGTTTCCCTATTTTGTGGTCCACTATCCCATCCATCAGCTGAGAGCCCATGTATACTTAAAACCACTCTTGTCCAAAGCTTATTTCTCTCTTCAGGTAGTCTCCAAAGCCACTTCCCTAACAAAGCTAGTTTCTTCTTTGTAAACACCCTAAGCTTAGCCCACCTTCCTCCTTAGACTTACTCACCACATCCCACCTAACTCTATGATCCCTTTTACCTTCCTCCAGATCCCATAAAAAATCTCTCATCAACTTCTCAATCTTCTTGCACATTGCACACTGACTAGTGCCTTGAAGATTGAAAAGTAATAGATTGGCAAATTAGTTAGGGTTGACCAGATTAGGGTGATTCTACCTCCCAAAGAAAGATACCCCTTTTTCCAACAATCAAGGCTCTTTGAAATCTACCATTCCTTCACCTTGTGGACTATCCTTGGATGGCTCAACCACATATTTTCAAACCTAAAAGGGGCGGGACCTCCACCCTGAATCTCTTCTTAATAAAGAGTAATAGGCCAGTGATCATATGTTACCCTAGGTAAAGCCCTCGATACGACATTGTTCCAATGCTCCTCCAAATCCACATAGAAAATAGGGATGGCAATTTTCCCCATCCCCGACGAGGACCCAACTTCCCCGACTCGATGGGGTCGGGGTGGGGATTGTTTTGGCAGGGCGGGGACGGGGACGGGGACAGGGATTAATAGGAATCCTTGGTCGGGGTCGGGGTCGAGGATGGGGATTGAGGTCCCCGCCTTGCCTCATCCCCAATTATATATATTAAATGTTACTTATATTAAATATACTATTATATTATTTATATTATATTCTATTATATATATCAAAACATTTTTAAAACATTATTTATAATTTAAATTTTTTAAGTAAATTTATTTAAAAAAAATATTGTTATCTGAATACATTTCGGGGATTCGGGTCCCCACAGGGAACCCATCCCCATCGGGGATCGAGGATGGAGGACAAATTTTATCCCCAACGGGGATTGGGGACGGGAATGGGGGTTTATTTCAGAATTGGGGTTGGGGACGGTGAATATGATCCCCGCCCCGAACCCACCCCGTTGCCATTCCTAATAGAAAAGAAATCTATCCAGTCTGGAGCAGCTGGGGTTGGGTTGGAGATTTGACTAAGTGAATTTATGATGGAGAGGTAAATCCTTGAGTTCATGGGAATTAATGAATTCATTGATTTTTTTTTTTTTTTTTTTCATTTTGGTACTAATCCTCTGTCTTGGATTGTTGGACTCTTCAGTAAATCTTATAGCATTAAAGTCACCCCCAATGCACCATGGTTCCTTCAAAAGTCCTCTAATGTCACTCAATTCTTTCCATAACTCATTTCTCTCCCTATGATCATTGGGTCCATACACATTGGTCAAAACCCATTCAAATCCGTCCTCCACCTGTTTAAACTTGATTGATATTGTTAACTTGCCCACCAACTCTTCAACCCCTTCCAGAGTTTCATTATTCCACAAAGTTAAAATACCCCCCGAGGCACCCCAAGAGGGGGCTGAGGCCCAACTTATTCCTCTAGCCTTCCATATGCTCCTGGTCCACCTTCTATCGAAATCTTCCACCTTGGATTCTTAAATTATAACTATATCCGTTTTTTCTTTCCTTAGCACCTCCTTAATCACACTGCTCTCTTCCTATCTCTTCCCAATTCTCTTACATTCCAAATTTAGAATTCGCATCACAACCTGTTTCAAATGCCCCTTTCTTTATTAACCTTACCTAGAGCTTCTTTTTCCTTCCCCTCTCCCATTAAATTCCTTGTTCCCCTCAATATCCTTTTTTGTCTTTCCACTTCACTTAACTTTCTCTTTCTATCTTTTCCCCCACCTTCTTTACCTCCTAGAAAGGCTTTCAAGTCATTTGGGTCTTTTATTTTGCAGCCTAGTTTCTCAATGAATTCAGCAACAGAATCCTCTACCTCTTCCCTAGCCCCACCAACAAGCTCCTTTCTGGCTGCACCTAGAATAGTTCCTTGCCCCTCCCCATTTTCTTGGAAGCTTGCCATTTCTTTGGCTTTTAAATCCTCAAATAAAGAACTGATTAGCTCCCAAATCTTTTCTCCTTTTTCTTTTTACTATTCCTCTACTCTCACCCCCTCAATCTCCACTACCTTCTTAAAACAACCACTTTCACCACATTCAGTACCAGGGGCTCTAATCTTAATGGAGTGGTTCAACCTTGGAGCACCTGTTTCAGGCAGAGAAGAAGGATTAGTACCACAAATTGAAATGACTAGTGTAAGTACATGTAGTCTACCATCATTGGGATTATGATGAGGACGTCAAAGGAAAGCCATGTGGAGAAATCCCAACCGAAACACCCCTACAATGGTACAGAAACATTTTGTCAAAGCAACGGAAGGTTCATGCACTTGATGAGCACAGAAAGCTACCCAAGGCATGTGATGGGCATAAAATGCCTTCTGGGACTTGTGATGAACGTAGAGAAGCTTTGGAGATTTGTGATGAGCAATGAACGTCATTGTAGACTACTAATGGACGCAATATGACATCACATGCTCACAATTAGCCCAACATGACAGCAGTATCCTGCGATGAGCATAAGAATGACAATTCATTCCATGACAAGCGGTAGAGGAAGTCCAAAACCAACAATACTCGCTTGCGGGTAATCCACGTCACAACAAACTGTGATGAGGCATCTTGAGGGTGACCGATGAGAGACTCAAATACGTCATCTGAGCCAAGATCTCATCCCGGACACGTGGCCGCAAGAGAACCCCCAAGGGGATGTAGCCAATATGTACCATGTGAGAATCCTCAGAAGAAAGGAAACTTTATTTCTAGAGGATCTCGCTGGACACGTGGCGGTCCTTCGATTACCGACATAAAGACAAAAAGTTCCCTTTCCTAATAGGAAAGGTCTTCTTTATGATCCTTCTCCCAATAACTTTGGGATCCTCCCTATAAAAAGGGACAGAGCACAACCCCCAGACATGACCGTCATCATTATCCGAGACTTCCTAGATCTCCTTGGGGACCTTGGCATACCCATAACTTTGACTCGCAACCTTGACCCAAGCCCTACTCCATCTTCGTCTTTCAAGGAGACCATCAACACTGCCTTACCACCGTACTTACAACTGGCATACCTGAAATTGAGGGGGAGAGACGTGGATCTGCCAATAGAACAGTCTTTGAATTCACAACCAATTTAGGGTGAGGGGTGCAGCCTTCCAGATCATCTCATGCGCTGATAGGGGAAGTTGACATGTCCTTAAACAACCTTTGCTCACTTCCAGACCTCTCTTGTTCAGTCCCTAATAGATGATCTGCATTTGGCCTCTGGTTGACAACAGCTATCTCTTCACCAAATCCTGAACACTGCTGTAGCATGGGTCCGGTCACCTCTTCATCCAGAGCAGAGCGGTCCTCCTCTGAAACCATCCTTAACACTATTGTATCCCCATTCTCTTTCTTGTCGGAAACAGCAGGGGTAGGGGTTGGAATAGCTTCACTCTCTTCTTGCCCAAACAATAAACCAGTATCTATATCGTGAATCTCTACCATAGTCACAATTTTTTCTCCTCCGGTGCTGTCAATGGAAGACCCTTCATCTGAAAAGGTATCTTCTGTATCTGAATCGTTGCAACTTTTTCTCCTCTGGTGCTGCCAATGGAAGACCCTTTGTCTGAAAAGGTATCCTCAAAGTCATATCCAAGACATAATCCCAATCATAGCTAAAAATGATATGTTCTGAGAGGCACTAATATTGGAGTAGAGACTATAGTGCCAACATTCAAAATTGTAGAGAACACTAATGTGGACCCCACTAAGGTGTTCCCCACTGTTCGTATGTCAGCAATAAGTTATGATTAGGATTAGTTCTTTATGATAAGATTATGACTAGTCTTTTATAAGATTAGGATAAGATTAGGATTAGTCTTTTTTCAGCTTTATCTTATCTTGTTATCTTATCTTATCTTACCATGTAAGCAATTCAGTCCTTTTACAAGTATGATACTATGTATATAAATTTAAGAGGGGGGCGGCTGTTTAAACACATCAACCCAACTCTCTTTTATCAAAATCTCTCTCTCACTCTCTCTCTTTTCTCCCTCTTCTTTTCTTATTTTTTTCTTCTCCTTTTGAGTGTCTGTTCAATCTTGAGCGACTACTTGGTATTAGAGCATTCGATCTAGGGTTTCTCATGTGGAATTAATTCAGCCGACCACATGAGAATTATTTAGGTCTGAGTTTTTTTTTTTTTTCATTCGACTGATTCTTGGAGATTAACAGAAGTCTTCAACAACTGTCCAAGGATTGGAAAGTGCTCCTTGTAATCAGGAAGAATCAGAGAAGAATTAATTGATCAAGGTTAGGTCTTTGGTCAAGATTGGAGGTGCCAATCAGATTTTTTGGTTCTCTCATCAAGATTGAAGTTGGCGATCAAGAAGATTTTTCTCCGAGATCAGTTCTGTTTCAGAAGTTTCTCGGATTGATCAGAATCAAGATCAGTTTTGAGCAAACTAAAGTTGGCGATCAGAATTTCAGCAAGTATTTTTTGAATCAAGATCAGTTTTTTTTTTCTCAGAAATTCCTGGGTAAGGTCTTATTCCTTCTTGAGGGCAGCAGCAAGGATAGCTTAATTTGTGTGGTACGGCTATATAGAATTTTTTTTCTTTTTCTCTTCTAGGGTTTTAAGAGAACCTTGAAATCCAGGACTGTTCTCTGATCTTTGTTTTTGGAGTTCTGTACCCAGGCCAACTGCTCTTAGTTCTCAGATTTAGTAGGCTGATTGATACAGTGATACAGTGATACAGTGAATTGGAAATTTTTTTTCTTTCTTTGAATCTGATTTCTGCTTCTAGACCTACTGTCGTTAGTTTTTTTTTTTTTTTTCCAGACCTAGTAGGATTATTGTTACAGTAAATAGAAGGTGTTTTTTGCTTAACCTCTAACCAAGAATGGAGTTCAAGCACCAACGGGAGGGTGGTTTTGGGACTGGTTCAGGTGGCATGACTGAAAACACCTTCCAAATTACAACTGTAAAGTTTGATGGTTCAAACTACTTAGAGTGGACCCGATCAGCCATGATGGCCATTGGGGGAAGAGGAAAACTGAACTATTTGTTGGGAGATGTGAAGGAACCAAATAAGGAGGATCCCACTTATGCTAAGTGGATTCAGGAAAATTATTTGGTGATGACATGGCTGTACAATTCCATGCAGCCACACATCAGCCGAAATTACTTATGGGCAAAAACAGCCAAAGAAATATGGAATGTTGTGAAAGAAACCTACTCTCAGCCCCTTAATGTTGCTAGGGCTTATGAGCTGAAATGTGAGGTTAAAAATCTCAAGCAAGGTGAGAAACAAGTTTTTGTTTATTTTTCAATCTTGAAATCCCTGTGGCATGAAATTGACCACCTTGAATCAATTGAATGGGAAAGTCAGAAGGATGCACAGATTTACAGAAAGTAGATTGAAACTAATAGAGTGTTTGAGTTCCTGGCTGGTCTAAATTCGGAATATGATATTGTGAGGTAGCAACTATTGACAGGAGACAGTGTAACTTTGTCCCAGGCCTATTCATTAGTGCACAACGAAGAGACTAGAAGAAAAGTTATGCTACAACAACAGCCTTTTGAATCAGCTCTGGCAGTAGTTAAGCCCAAATTTGGGAGTGATAAGAAAAGAGACATGAAGAAGGAAGCTAAGAAGGACCTAGTATGTGAGCATTGCAAGAAACCTAAACATACTAAAGAGACCTATTGGAAGTTACATCCACATTTAGTTCCAGCAAAACCCAGAAACAAAAAGGGGAATGCAAATATGGCTGTTAACACTGATAGTACAACCTCATCTGGCACAAGAGGCAATCCTCTAGATACTCTAGCTGCTGTCCGAGCTGCTCTAGTTCAGTTGGAAAATGAAGTTGGTAATTCAGCTCCACCTCCTCAAACACCATTAGCACCCCCTACCTCAGCTTTTGCTCATTCAGGTAATCGGGCCTCAGCTCACCATGCCTCAGTCACAGGTAATACAGATCATTCATGGATAATAAATTCTGGAGCATCTGACCATATGACTGGTTTGCCGTCACTATTTACTACCTATCACTTATCTTCAGGTAGAGACAAAGTATCCATTGCTGATGGCTCCCTCGTTCCTATTTCTGGCAAGGGAGACATCTAATGCTATTTCCTTATCTTCGGTTTTGCATGTTCCTAAGCTTAGTACTAACTTGCTTTCAGTTAGTAGCATTACAAAAAACCAGAATTGTTCAGTAACCTTTTTTCCGGATTGATGTGTTTTTCAGGATCTGGAGACAAGGAAGGTGATTGGGACTGGCCGTGAGGCAAATGGAGTCTATCTGCTTGGGGGGAGTCCTCATTGGGAAGATAGTGAGACTAAGAGGTCTTGTGTTTCTCAGTCTGTTGATCAGGCTATGCTTTGGCATAATAGGATGGGTCATTTATCTCTTCGGGCTTTGAAGAGTTTGTTTCCTAGTTTATTTGAATCTATCCAGATGTCTAGTTTGAAATGTGAGAGTTGTGAACTTGCAAAGTTCACCTTCATTAGATGATCTTGATCTTCCCATAGCTGTTCGTAAGGGCAAGCGTCGTTGCACCACATCCACAGCTCACAGCATTTCTCAATTCTTGTCCTACGATCATTTGTCTCCCTCCTATAAGTCTTTTCTCGCATCCATTGCCGATGTTCCCATTCCCAAAACAATACAGGAAGCATTGGAAGTACTAGAATGGAAAGATGCAATAAAAGCAGAAATGGATGCCCTCATTAGAAACAATACTTGGGAGATAGTTGATCAGCCTAAAGGTAAGAAACTGGTTGGATGTAGATGGGTATTCACTGTGAAACATAATGCCGATGGTTCTATTGAAAGGTATAAGGCCCGGTTAGTTGCAAAAGGATTTACTCAGACATATGGTATTGACTACTTGGAAACTTTTGCACCAGTAGCAAAGATGACCACAATCAGAGTCTTATTATCTCTTGCAGCCAGTTACTCTTGGCCGTTGTATTAGATGGATGTTAAAAATGCCTTCCTCAATGGAGACTTGCAAGAAGAGGTTTACATGCAGTTGCCTCTTGGATTTTATGGTACAGAGACAGGAAAGAAGGTTTGTCGGTTGAATAAAGCCTTGTATGGACTAAAACAATCCCCTAGAGCTTGGTTTGATAGATTTAGACAAGTCCTTGAAAGGTTCGGATATGTATAGGCCCAGTCAGACCACACCTTGTTTATTAAGAGAGTGGATTCTTCCTTAACCTTGCTTGTTGTATATGTGGATGATATTGTAGTAACAAGAAATGATAATACTGGGATTGAGTCCCTTAAGCAACTTCTTCAGCAAGAGTTTGATGTAAAAGATATGGGAGAACTACGATACTTCTTGGGCATTGAGGTAGCCAGATCCAAGCATGGGATTTTTGTTTCTCAAAGAAAGTATGTTCTTGACTTGTTGGAAGAAACAGGAAAGTTGGGTGTTAAGCCTGCTGACACACCCATTAAACAAAATCACAAGATCAGTGTAGAGGGTGGAGAAACCCTTGAAGATAAAGCTATGTTCCAACGATTAGTTGGAAAACTTCTCTATATTTGTGGTTAGTCAGTATATGCACTCTCCTAGGACTACTCACCTCCTTGCAGTTGAGAGGATACTATCATATTTGAAGAGGTGCCCAGGTAGAGGCATTTTATTCAAGAATAATGTTCACATGAAGATAGAAGTTTCCATAGATGCTGATTGGGCTGGGTGTGTTGATGACCGAAGATCTACCTCTGGATATTGTGCTTTTATAGGAGGTAACCTTGTCTCTTGGAAGAGTAAGAAACAAAATGTTGTTTCTCGTTCCAGTGCTGAAGCTGAATATAGGTCCATGGCAAATGGTGTAGCTGAGATCCTATGGTTGAGATCATTATTTGAGGAGTTAGGTATTGTTTATGAGAAACCCTTGATGTTGTACTGTGATAATCAAGCTGCCATCAATATAGCCCATAATCCGGTACAACATGACAAAACTAAGCATATTGAAGTGGATCGACATTTTATCAGAGAAAGGGTTACATCTCAAGAAGTATGTCTTCCATACATCACCTTCGACATGCAGCTGGCAGACCTTCTCACCAAGGCGGTTTCAAGGAAGAAGTTAGAAGCAGATTTGTGCAAGTTGGGAATGACAAACATCTATTCCCAACTTGAGGGGGAGTGTAGAGAACACTAGTGTGGACCCCACTAAGGTGGTCCCCACTGTTTGTATGTCAGCAATAAGTTATGATTAGGATTAATTCTTTATGATAAGATTAGGACTAGTCTTTTATAAGATTAGGATAAGATTAGGATTAGTCTTTTTTCAGCTTTATCTTATCTTATCTTGTTATCTTATCTTACCATGTAAGCAATTCAGTCCTTTTACAAGTATGATACTAGTATATAAATTTAAGAGGGGGCGGCTGTTTAAACACATCAACCCAACTCTCTTTTATCAAAATCTCTCTCTCTCTCTCTCTCTCTCTCTCTCTCTTTTCTCCCTCTTCTTTTCTTATTTTTTTCTTCTCCTTTTGAGTGTCTGTTCAATCTTGAGCGACTACTAAAATGACTCAAAAAATAATGTTGACACTTCTGGTACATTCATATGGATCAAATATGAGTGGTCAAACTTGCAAAAGAATGGCTTGATGGATTACATGAAACAAATTTGGAAGATCTGTATTTTCTCAAATTTTCACACGAGGAATTTTTGAAAATTCGAAAGTGGAGTGAAACTGCATTTGTTTCTTGCTTCAAAATTCTTCTAAAACCATACATTGTGCAATGGTATGGATTTCAGACTTTGAGGCTCCTATGGTCTGTATGACCTGCTTACATCATCTGACAACAATACAACATTATGACATCAGCAGGTTGCTCTGCAATGAATGATGAAGAGAGTGAGATGCTCTGGCTGGATAGCCAAGTTTATCTACAGCACTTGTTGTACATTCTATTAATAAAATTAGTAAATTACTTCTTCATGGAAGTGGCAGTGTTGCACTTCCAAACCATGTTAATCGTAGGTACTATTTCTCCCTTTTTTTCCTGTGCCTCCTGAATCCTCCTTCATGTTCTCTGGTCAGCAGCTAAAGGGCCATACTCAATTCTGGTCCTAGCTATCTGGGTCTTGGGAGTATTTGACCTAACCTCTGACACTTTTTTTTGCATGAAGTGGTTACTTTCCAATTTGAATCCACATCATCATTCTTGTCAACCTGGGTTTTTACTATTGCACCAAGCACTGACCCCTTTCCCTGGTCAGCAGTTGCCAAAAAAATTATAAGTTCCATTTATTGAAATTTATTAGTTCTCTTTTTGTACTTCAAACATTAAAGCATCTAGTTGGTTTCATTTTTTCTTTTTCTGCTGATGCAGTTTTGCAGAAACTTCTTCTGGAGATGGTTCTGCTGGTACTGATTCTGATGAATCCGAAGTGAAGGAAATGAAAGTTAGTGGGGAGCATAATGATGCAGTTAAGAGGCGCTCATTTAGAAATATCCACATTATACATGATTATTTTGTATATTTTTGTGTTAAATCAAAATTCCTTTTTCAGCATTGATGCACATTCAACAAAATAGCCTTTGCAAGAGTTTGTTGGTTCCCTTAAATGATAGCACAGGCTGAAGATTCTAGCTTGGTGGTCCACACCACTGATGAGAATGTGACAACAAAGACAAATTTCTCAGACAAAATTCAAGAGCATTCCTTGTCAGTTAAGAAGTCCAAAGAACATACTCTTAGTAAATCTGGTCCATTACTTCAAACTACTATATCCACCTTGTTTGAGAAAATGGAGGGAAAGGTAAGGCTTTAGAGCACTTCTCAAATTAGTAGAACTCTGAATGTATTGTAGCATGGATTCAATGGTTCTTAACAAAAGATATTCCTTATATTGAAAGTTGTTTTTTTTTTTATGGTATTTTTTCATCAATAACAAATAGCTTTTCATTAACAGAATTAAGGATTCAGTACATGAAAAGGGAGATAATCTTTCTTAAATCTCCCAACCAAGAAGTCCACCCAACAGGTGGGAAAAACAATTACAATTACAATTGATCCCAGAGAAGAGAAACCCTATTAACCCCTTGTTTAGCTAATCCATCCACAAAAGAATTAGCAAATCTTTTAATCCATGAGAATTTACATCAATATCCTTTGTTAGCCACTTGAACTTCTTTTCATTGCTGTATTTCTACAGTCCATTCATTTCTTCCTTCAACCAGCCCCACTACCACCTTAGAATCTCCTTCTATAATCAACTTCTGATGCCCAATTCTTTAGCTCTGTGTGCTCCTTCCAAAGCCACTAGTATCTCTACCCGAAGAGAGTCACTTGTTTCAATTGGTCCTGAAAAAAGCGCAATTACATTTCCTTCCTCATTCCTGAAATCTCCCCCAATGCCTGAAGGCTCAGGATTTCCAGCACTGCTACCATCAAAAATCGGTTTGAAAAAAGCCACTAGGAGAAGGAGACCAAATAGGACATGCATCCTCCTTTGCTGTTGCAGAAGTTGATGTCTCAATCCATTTCCTCTGTAACTCATCCATTGTAAATTCTTCAAACAAGTTCAAAGTCTTCAGACAATGTGTCACCCTTATTTGATTTACTTCCAGTAAAGTTTCCTGGCTTCTCTCCTTATCTGAGAAGATCCTTGAGTTCATTTCTTCCCATATTGCCCAGCATACAGCAGCCCTTTACGCACCTCCATATCACCCTGCCCTTTTTCTTTGGCCAACTAAAAGTTGTAGAAGCAAATAAGCTTTGCATATTAAGTGGGGGGGGGGGATCCACCTGCATCCAAACAAAGAAATAAACCATATCCAAATACTTTTAGCAAAATGGCAGGAGATTAATAAGTGGTAACCAATTTCACCTTCATCCTTACAAAGAACACACTAACGAGGAGATATACAGCTTTTGGGTCTTTTTCTTTGGAGCAAATCACTAGTGTTAATTCTTTCTAGGAATACTTCCCAACAGAAACACCCAACCCTTGGTGGAGTAGGCCTACACCAAATTTCTTTTACAGTGAAAGACAATCCAAGATTAAGAGTTGGTTTAGTTAAAGCACTAAAGATGGAAGCACATGTGAACAACCCAGAGGAGGAAGGTGTTCGAATCTGGCTATTAGGCTTTGTAGAATCTAGGAAATCCCCTTTTAGGATGCCCAATGGAGTCAAAGTGCTATCTAATTCTGTGTTCCTAATGGCCCATCCCAAACCCAAATTCTAACTAATGCCAGAATTAGAATTGGAAGATACCAGAAAGGAAGAAATAGGTTCATTCTTGAAATTAGACGTAGCATACAAGGAGGGAAATTGCTCCTCCAAAGGAAAATCCCCAACCCAAACTTGCTCCCAGAATTTAATGAGATTACCTGAATGCAAATCATACCTGATCAAAGGAAAGAAAGAAGGTAGAGTAGCTTGGATTGCTTTCCATGGTGAGGCTCTTGTTGTCCTAGCCATATAATTCTAGCATCTTGTCCATTGCCCGGAAGCCCATGAATACTTTTTATTTATCCTAGCTCACAGCATCCCATCTATTGTCTTTAAACCCCCACACCTATCTTTTCTGATGATATGAATGTTATTCATATTGCCTCGAATCCCATCTTCCATGAACATGTAACATATCAAGGTTGACTGTCACTTCATTCATGGTCAGTATCTTTCCAGCATAACTATTATCTCTCACATAGCTTCTGATCTTCAATTAGTTGATATTTTTACTAAAGATATGACTTGCAATCACCATGACTTGCAGACAAATTGATATTGTCACCACATCAGCTTGAGGACTATGAGCAAAGGGATAGTAGATAGGTTTTTGTCCTAACAAAATACTATATGATCTACTACACTATTATATATTGTTATTGTATTTCTTTTCATTTTCGCTTAGAGTGGCATTGTACTAGTTGTATGTATTAAGATCCACTTATAATGTATTATCCTCTAGGGATGGGGTCCATGTCTGACAACACCCCTTTATTTTTATTTATTGTTTTTATTACTGTGACCATGAAGTGTAGCGATCTCTCTAGGGTAATAGACACCTGTGTAGAGTCAACTGTTTGAGTCCATATGTTATGGTAGAATAATACTTCTTGTTAGTATATTGTTAGTTTTATATTGTTTTTTATTAGTGGTAGAGTCAACTGTTTTTTATTGTTAGTTTTCTATTGAGTCGCCAGGGTTATTGCTGTAATTTCATCTTTTATTTTGCCTCTCTATTATAAACAAAGAAAAGGGTGCCACCAGTCCAACCTTTTTTTGGATCTTGATTCATTCTGTTCTCACTCTCTTTTCAATTCTCCACTGGTTCTTTTGTTTTTTTGTGTTTTTTGGACTATATAGAGGAGACAACTTGATCAAACTGGTTAGACCTACAGATTCTCCCTTCCTTTGCTTTCTCTCTTAGCCATAACACCAAGGAGAATATTCTGGTGGCAAGTGCTGTAAAGGAGTTGTGCAACTCCTAGTAGGGATGTACTGTTCCCTGTTATCCCATGAAGTGTATTGACTGTTTTATCAGTGGAGGTTGCTTAGTGGGTGTTTGAGCAAAGATTTTGTGTTCCTCCAGCAGTTCAGCTACATCTTGGTGTCCTATCTTGACGTGAGTAGTGGGAGAGGTGTGCGATTAGTTTTCTTTGCCTCAGCTTTACTCCTTGGTGCTTGTAAAAGCTGTCCTAGTGGCAACTGATGAATGTACCACTTCCGGAGTTACTTTGTCACAAGGAACAGTTGGTGTTGGGGCTGAAAGTATGGTTTTCCCTATGCCAATCACACCCTTGAATGAGTTGAATAATTTGGAATGGTCTAAGGACATCAAGCTCTATGTTACAACAAGAGCAAAGTCTGGATATATTAATGGGAAGGTGAAAGAACCTAAAAGTGGGATTGATGAACATGAAGATGGGACTAGGAGAACAATATGGTGATGTCTTGGCTACTTGTAGCTATGGAATATGAAGTGAAAAAATTTCATGTAGGCAGATATGACTAATGAGATATGTGAGTAGGCAAAATCAACCTACTTTGAGAAGAGTCATTATGCCAAAATTTATCAATTATAGGTGGAGTCCTCAACCTGTAAACAAGGGGACCGCAGTCTAGCAACCTACTATTCAGCTCTTACTTTTGTATGGAAGGAGTTGGACCATTATCAGGCCATTGAATGGAAAAATGACAAAGATGCTAAGGCATATAAGAAGTTAGTTGTTGCATTCTTGTTGGGACTGAATCCTGTGTATGAACCCCTTAGAGTTGAATTTTTGGGGAGTAGTGAGCTACCTTTTTAGTACTAGAGGTGTATGCCTTGGTTCAGTTTGAGGAGAGTAGGCAGAGTGTGATGGTTATAGCTGAGGGGGAGCAACAAATTGCTTTAGCTGCAAAAGGTGGTTACAATGTGATGAAGGGGATAACAAGAAGTATGATGATAAATTAACATACACATTGCCTACACCTTAGGCAGACTCTTGATACTTGTTGGGACCTTGTTGGAATGACGAAGTGGGCACCAAAAAGCCAGGAACAGAACAAGATGCTGATGCAGGGACAAAAGTAGCTTGGGATTCTCAAGGTAATAATGTGCCTACTAGTATTACTCAGGAGCATCATTGCTGGTTTTGACCTCAAGGAGGATATCAATAACTCCTTCCATGATCATTTGGAGTCTTATGGCAGGGCTTTGTGCTAGATGGATAGTGCAGCTATTAGTATTCCCTCTACTTCATTTGCGTCTACATTAGGTAGTGGTGCCTCTGCCATGTATCCACTGATTCCCCCCTCATGATTGGTAAGTCCAATCTTTTTCAGTCCTATTAGTCCTCTGTTTGGAAGAAATAAAGTGAGGCTTCAAATGGATTGTTCTCTTCCATTGTAGGTCACGGATCAATACTCCTTCCTCATGGCCTTGCCCTTGCTAATGTGTTGCACATTCTGAAACTTCTTTTCAATTTTCTTTCCATTAGCAGTATTACCCATTCCTTGAATCGATAGAGGAAGCATGGTAGATAGTCTCTATATTCTTGATAATATGACTGGTTTTGTGGCATCAGCGTTAGAGTTAAGTGGTCAGTCAAGTTATTCAAATAAGAGTCAGGTGTTTTTATGGCATAACAACCATCTAGGTCATGTGTCCTTCAAGTTATTAATATTTGTTTCCTTCGTTATTTAAGTCATGTTGAATGTGTAACTTTCAATGTCAAACTTGCCAGTTAAGGAAGCAATGCAGAACATCTTTTCCTTCATGTAATAGAAGATCCAGTTTTCCATTTCATATTGTGCATTCCAATGTGTGGGGGCCTACTACTATTAACATCTGAGGGTGGCTACCGATACTTTATTAGTTTAGTTGATGGGAAAAGGGCCTTATAGTGGAGCAGTTTGATACCTTAGCATTTTTTGAAATATGTAATTGGTCTACTTTTAAATCCATATGGTATAACAATTCTTATAGTGGAGCTGTTGGGTACCTAAGCATTTTGTGAAATTTGTAAATAAATGGATGACAACTAAAGTTATAAGTAAAATATTATCTTTAGTTTTAAGTGTGACTTATGAAAAGTTGTTTTGTTTTCAGAAATCCTCAAGAAATTCAAGTAAATCCTTAAAATCACAAGGTCTATACTTCTCCTGACTTATTTCTTTTAGCTTTAAATGATCAATGTAATCTGAATGACCTGAACTACTGATGCCTTCCAGTTTCTCATCACAAGTTGAGGCATGCTGATTCAGAACAACAGACTGGTCAAGTTAAGGTAAGATGCTGACTTAGTCCATACAATATATATCTTGTACAACTTATCTTCTGGTCTGTTAGTGATGACTGATGAAGATGAGTTTAATATGAGAGAAGATCCTTTTTCCTCTTTATCTGTTATTTGTGTGTGTGTGTGTGTGCTGGCACTTCTTTAAGTGTTTCTCCTGCAGGATCAGGGACCAAGAAAGAAAGCGAGAATAGTCAATGAAAGAAAGCCCGGTCAGTGTTTAATTTAGTATTATAAGATTTGCTTTAATTACCTATAAACAGCTAATTAATATAGGTACTAGAAGCAATCCATGTAATGCATGGATTGGTGTCAACATGCCCCATATGATTTGGATTTGGCTTCCTGGTAAAAAAGGGCAGTAAAATGGTTTTGTTTGAGCTTCAGTAGTTACATGTAGATAGATCATCCGAATAATTTGTTTTAATTTGACTCTTATATTTAAATCCATTAGTTTTTAAGTTTGTCATGGTAGATGAAGTTTTCCTTGTTATTTTTCTTTATAAAATGTTTTTCTACATAACTTGATGAAATATAGTCAATGCATTAACATAATAAGCTATTGCGAAAGGATCAAACCCCCCCTCCCCCAAGGTGAATTTTAATGAATACCCACCTGATTCGTTACCACTACTAATCCAGTTGATTGCTTATAAGTCTTTCTGATATCATTGTCGATCATAGTTTTCAAGGCGCCATGGCGAGGCTAGGCAATTGGGGAGCACCTTGTCGCCTAGTTGCCTAGGCAATGGATTTTTTTTAAGCAAAAAACATATATCCTAGGGTACTTCCCTCGGTTCCATAACCATATTTTCTTAATAATTAATTATCCATAGTTTTCATAAGAAAAGTATAAACTTCATGTTTAAGTATAGAAAATCAACATATTCATAAGAAAAAGAATAAAGAAAAGAAAATTCAAAAAATATGGGGGCTGAACCCCTATTTTGTTATAGGAAAAGAAGAAGAAGAAAATATAGCATTTAGCAATGTTTCTGTTGATTAAACCCTACCAAATAAGAAAATAATAAAAGGAAATTAGTATATAAACACATTCATAAAAAAAAAATAGTATATAAACACACAAAATGAATATTTTAGTTTAGTACTGTCCATTTTATAATTATAACCTCAAAATTAAGAATATAGAAGTATTTTATCACACGATGTACAAAACTACTTGGCGATTAGGCAAGGTGAGCCTCCAAGGGTGCCTTGTTGCCTAGGCGTCACCTTGACAACTATGTCATCAATCATTATCTAAGCCTTGTCTCAACTATATTGTGTTGGCTACATGAATCTTTTTCTGCCTTTCCATTCTGTTCAGTGCCAAATGCATTGATCCATTGTTAAATTATGGGACTGGAATCATAACTTCCATGTTAAATAAAATATAATAAGTTATATTTATAACTAAGAATATCAACACTGAGTGCTATATAACAATTATTGTGTATATTAACTTTATCCAAAGTGGAGGAAGAGGCTTGCTTGAAATAATCATTTAAAAAGTACCATTTTTATCTTTTATAACAAATATAATTATTTAAAAGATTGTGTCATTTTATAATTCCAAAAAATGTTAAAAATGGTTTTTTGTAGATTAATATTTTGCAACAAATCTGCATGAAATTTCTGATATTTCTGACATATTTCATATTTTTATGTGGTTGACATTTCCATTGAAATCAAATTTTTTAACTTTTTTTAAATAATATTCATCCTTATAGTTATTGTCAAATCAAGCTCTTTCTTGTTAGAGATTTTAATTTATAAACGAGGCATGTAAACTTATGCATGTACTACCTATGCATGCTGAACCATTGGCATATTAACTCAATCTGTGTGACTTATATGAAAGTGCAGGAACAAGAAAGATAACAATGCAAAAGAAGGTTCAGGTATTGGCATTTGTGAACAAGTGTAAATTGCTTTTACTGCTTTCCTGTATATGGGAATTTCTTTTTATTTTTGATAATTAATTGCTTTGGTACTTGGTGATAAACTAATGCCATCTTCAAACTTTGTAGGTTGAAGATGATGATATAGAAGAGTTCTCGAGTGAATCACAGGTCTGGTTTCCTGCTAGCTTCATGAAGCTTAATTTAATAAGATTGTTTTTCTATCATGTGTTATATGGCATTGCCAACGAATTGAAAACAAGAAGGCGAGGTGCACTTTGGTTCTATCATATGTGTTATATAACATCAAATTCAAAGTTAATTCATCAAGCATATTAACAATCAAGGCGAGGTGCACTTTGGTTCACATGTCATTCATCATCATCATTGAAGCCTTATCCCGACTATATGGGGTTAGCTACATGGATCCTGTTTCGCCATTCCATTCTTTTTAATGCCATATTCATTGTTAAATTATGAGCACTTAAAACATTTCTTACTACGACCCATGTCCTTTTTGGTCTACCCCTAGCCCTTCTAGCCCCTTCAACTTGCAATAGATCACTTCTTAGGTGTGCTTTTAATGGTCTTCTATGCATGTAATCAAACCATTTTCTTCTACTTTCTCTCATTTTATCACTTATTCAAACTACCTAGGTTCCTTTGAACGACATCAATTCTGACCCTATTTAGTATTCTAGTTTTTCCACTCATCCATCCTAGTGTGCACATTTCTGCTACACTTGGACCTACTCCTAGGTTCAGGCCAGGTGACCTAAAATAAGCCTCACTTATGAGACAAAACATGCCTGACGTGGACCTTTTAAAATACTGGGTATAATAAAAACAAAAGTTACCTTTTTAATTTTTGGTAGAAAAGATGAAAAAGAAAACAAAAGTTACCTTCGATCATGAACCATGGTGGAGTTTTTCCAGTCATTCATCCCAATATATGCATTTCTGCGACACTTGGACCTACTTTTAGGTTCAGGCCAGGTGTACCTCACAAAATTAGCCTCACTTGTGAGTTGTGATAGAAAAAATGCCTGAGACCTTTAAAAATACTGGGTGTAATAAAAACAAAAGCTACCTTTTCTTTTGGTACAAAAGATGAAAAAAAAAAAACAGAGGTTGCCTTTGATCTCAAACCATGCTGGGATCTGAAATCCACTGAAAAACATGCAGTAATGCTGGTCTTCATCCAACTTGCACACCATACAGTCATGATTCATGTCAATGTTTTTCATTTGCCATCTTTCCATAGGTCCTACCAAGTCTTCAGAGCATAGATGATAGAACTTGAGTGATACACCAAATGTCCCCTGTTAGAATTGCTCAATTCTGTCAATGCATTTCATGTTCATGATCATTCACTTCTTTCAGGGTACTAATGGAAGTGATGATGACTGGGAAGCTTAACAATGCAACATCTGTGAGGAAATGAACAATTGACTTTGGTTTTCAATAAACATGAAGCAAGGAGTTTTTATTTGTGGAAATATACAGTGAGGTAGTGGCTTCATGTAGTGAAGATGATAATATTCTATGCAAAAAAGAAAAGAACATGTATAAATCTATTCACTCAACAGTTGACTGATGTATACTGAGGCTTTTAGTCCAATTGAATATGCAGATTAACCATTTTACACAATTTTATTGCTTATCAGCATGCGCCATTCCTTCATATTTTGGTCAATGGGCAGGAAAAGCAATGCATCAGCTTTAAAAATACTGATTATGGTATAAAACTACTGCATGCTAACTGATGTATATGTTTGAAATTAGTAATTTTGGATGCACAAATAGTTCTTTGTTTTTATACTAGAAGTGGCCCCTGCAATGTCTACCAAAAAAAAAAAGTTTGCAATGCATAAAAAAGGATACTGAATTGGTTGTGAGCAAGTAGTTTTCCATATGATATTTTTTTATTTTTTTTTGCAAAATTTGAAAAAAATAACCACAAAATTTAGGAGTAATGAACACCGTAGAGGAGTTAATATCTAACAAAATCCTTGGTTTCTAGGCCTTATTGCCTTGCTGGATCTAGACCTTTTTATCCAGTAAATGTGTTTATACTAGTAGGGACCTGTGTGATGCATGGGATTTATCAAGAAAAGTGAAATAACCAAAACTTATAACTTAGGAAAGGAATCAATGTTCTTAAAATAATTAAATATTTATTTTAATAATTTGTTAAGAAAATGTTTTACTAATTAAGTAATTAAGTAATTTGGATTAATTATATTGTTAACAAAAATAATAAATTATTGCTACTTAATAAAATAATTTTTTCCATATTATTTGTTAGTGTTCTATTTTATATATTTTACTTTATTAATGATTAAATGTTTAAAGTTTTTGTAAATATCACTTAAATATTTAAAATAATTAAATATTAGAAAATATATAAAATTAGGCTATAGTCATAATTAAATTAATCTATAGTCAACTTTTTTATTCATATTTAAATTAATCTATGCCTAAGGTTTAAAGTATCGTATACGTTTAGCGTATCGGGAAGGTTATTTTAAAATCCGTACCGATATACGCTTTGGATACGCGTACGCGCCGGAGAAAAATTAAGATACGCATAGGAACACTATAAAAACTTCTATATAACATAAAAATACATCAATAACATTAATTATAAGGCTTTAATAAGATATATACATTAAATAAATATATTTTAATAGAATTTATGAGGAATTGCATCATACTCAACATATGTGAACATCTAAATAATGTTTATTAAAATTATAATCACATCAACACTTAATAATTCAATTCACATATGAAATCTCTCATCATACCCACTTGACCCTATGATCCTTTTTCTCTTCTCTTGGTTCCCATAAGAAATGTATCATTAATTTCTCCAAAATTTTACATACTCCTTTGGGCATTTTAAATACCGAAAAAAGTACACAGACATATTTGCCAATGTGGACTTAATTAGAGTTATTCTATCTCCCATGGATAGGTAATTTTTCTTCCAAGATGCTAACCTCTTATTGAATCTCTCAATCACTGAGTTATAGAAACTCTTTTTACTAGGGTTATCCCCTAGTGGCAGCCCCAAATAGGTCAATGGCCATTGGACAATCTCACACCCCAAAATTCGGGCTCTATTCTCCACCTCACTTTCAT
The DNA here is from genome assembly GCF_055504915.1 of Nelumbo nucifera. NCBI lineage: Eukaryota > Viridiplantae > Streptophyta > Magnoliopsida > Proteales > Nelumbonaceae > Nelumbo > Nelumbo nucifera. Next base: position 57,898,697 of record NC_142652.1, read on the forward strand.
TCAAATTAATGTCAATCACACAACTCTTGTCTAGATTCACTTTAAGATTAGTTACCTGTTCGAAAACATTGATCACTTGCTTCAGATTATTCACCCAACTGTTAGACAGTGTATGCCCTTAGCTCCAATCAGCATGATGTACATTATGACATTTATTGTAAATGAATAAAGTACATATTTGATTTATATTATGGTGGTGTGTTTCTGTGTAATACCCTTTAACTGGACACATATGAGATTTGTGTTAGTTTAGAATCTTCACAATCGTTGGATAGATCTGGGGAAATCTATCTTGCCAAGGTTGACACTGATGTGTCGCCAAGTTGGTTGGGGTGACTTGTCTCAACTACCAGGGTGAGACCTGAGGTACATGTAGTGTGTGTTTTCTTGAAACCCTGAACTAGACCAAAATTCCAGTATTGCCCTGGCCTAGAAGACAGATGGGCAAAACTGGAATGTTACACTTGACCTCTAGACTTGATTATGATACTGCACTATGTGTCGGATTGGGCTGTTTTTGATGTGTCAATCAGTGAGATCCTTAGAGGGGGTCAAAACTTGGGTATGTTGGGACAATCCGAGAATTCATCTGAGTGGTTGATCATAGTGACAAGATCAACCCATTTGTCGGACAAATTGAATGATCTGAAAAATGCACTCTCTCTGATGGAAACCTAAACTACCAGTAGTGGATTTCAAATGTGTTTGAAATTTGGTTTTGCAAAATATATTTATATAGAGATATACTTATATATATTATGGTTTCAAAATGTTTACAAAATGTTTTAATTTCCGGAATCCATGTGAGCATAGAGTGCAGCACTGTACCTTGCAGTCAAGGAAGAAATCATCTCTTGTCGGGTAGTATTTGATCATTAAAGGCTGAGAGGTTAAGTGTAAGACCATTGAGGGTAATACCTGATGGACTAATTTTACATACGCCCATAGTCCTTGGATTTTCATAAGATAGTTGGAACCAATGACTGTTTAGTGTAAATGTTGGGTCCATTAAGAGCCCATAGTGATGGATTCAGGGGGTTCACTGTATTCAGCAATGAATTCGGCTAGGCCTTGTAATAGAGGCTAGACTGAACCCATGTGTCTGATGTGTAGATCAATGGTAGGGTCTACGCCATAAAAACAGAGCTAAGCTAGCCAACATTAAAAGGAAGTGGGCTTGAAAACTTAATGGGCTTAAAGCCCATTTCAAATTATGTTAATTAGATTAATTAAATATGGGCAGATCTATGTTTGGATTAATAGATAAGGATAATAGGATAGTTCTTATCCACTTTAAGAGTCCAGATCCAAATAAAGATTTCATTAAGGGAACTCCTAATTTGATTAGGAATGAGCTGATCTTGAATTGCATATAAGATAAGGCTATAAATAGAGAGCAGGGCAAACCTGAAAAAGATACACAGACATTTTAGAAGACAACTAAATTTGATCGATTTTGCCTTCAGTTCTTTTTCTCTCTACTCTTGCCACCCTATCCTGTTCGATCTTTAATTCTTGGATCTGATCAACATTTGATCTTGATATTGTTTCTTGCTAGAAGAAATAATTTTGAAGCTGTGCTCACTTCTCCATTTGATTCTTTCTGAAGAATCACAAGTTATTGGTGAAGAATTACCCGCATATCTTGCCTCATCCTAAGTTGTGTCATTTTCAGTTGAGGGAGGATTTAGTACACTCTTTGGGCGTGAACACCTACGTTGGGAGGAGCTTTTTCCGTGGATTCCATATCAAGTATATCTCTTCCTAATCTTGGTTTCAGATTTGGTCTGATTTGGTTACAAGAACGAACCTTGAAAATGCAATTTTCTAAATTGGGAATAGGATTCCCGGATGGGGGTAAAGAAACTTTTGAAATTTCGCTCAACCTTCCTACAGGGTTCGGCCATCCATATGATGGATCTCGCATCCCTTCACCAACTCACCTCATCCCCACCACAGAAAAGAATTGTGTTGTCAACAAACTAAGTTTGAAGTAGGATCGATAAGAGTCTGGACTTCCTAGGCCTGATTCACACTCATAGTTACTTCCAACGCTCTGTCATTTGTCCCCCTCTGTTATACCTTTATTCGAAGTATGAGGATTGACTGATATTAATTTTAAACAAAACCATTAGTATCATAATAGACGAAACCATAAGATCCCTTAGTAATTTATTGGTTTATAAGGAGTGATCTATTGACAATTCAAACCACTTGAACATGCAAAAGAAGTTATTTGAAAATCCAAAAATGTAGATCTTATGGTTATAATGAGTCAATCCAAACAAAATTGTTGCTCTTAAAAGATAACATTATTCCTAGCCATCCAAATATAATAACATGCAATAGCCATACAAGCCATACAATTTATTTTATCATGACTAGAATTAAATAAATTTAGTATCTCCAAAATCAAACTAAAAGAATCCCCTCGAGAAAGAACCTCAGTCCAAATGCCCCAAGGAGAAGAGACCAGATTGCTTTAGCAATGGGATACTTGAAAAAAGATGTGAAGTCTAATTGTTACTATGTTAGATTTCAAAGAAGGCTAGAAAGAATGCATTGATTGAATATGGTAATTACATCATATTTAAGACTAAATTAAGTCAAACATGTTTATACACAAACTCTTAGACTCTATCTAGGACTTTATGTAGTCTATCTCAATCCATCTCAAACTCTATCATAATATAACAAACTCAATCCATATCCTTAATATGCCCCCTCAAACACATGCGGATCAATGATCATCATGTGTTTGACCAAAACAATTGTAAATTGATGATGATAGCTTCCAACCCTTCAAGTCCTGATGTGATTCAAAAGATGTTTAAAATATGGCATTACTTCAACCTTGCTGCAATGATGATGATGCGTTCACATCTCCCAACTATGATATGATGTGGTGAGGAGGTGATGATGTGCATATATCCAAAACTTGAAGTTACGGTGATGACAATGTGGCAAGTGGTCCAGCTGTGAAGATGGTGTGGCAAGTAATGGATGACTGGCTATGACCAAGGTTCAAAGTATCGATACGATACGCCCCGTATCGTGCATATCGTATTGTATCTTTTAGTATCAATACACCTATTTATAGGTGTTTTGAGACCCTCATTTATTTTGGTAAAAAACCATTAAAAAACATCTTTAAAAAATCAAATTTTGAAAAAAAAACTAAAAAAAAACCCATTGAACGGGTATTTTTTAGTACCGATACGCCCCTGCCGATACACAGGGGCATATCGACACTTTGAACCATGGCTATAACAATCACATATCATAATGACAAGAACCTGTTGCTTCTTCAAAGACCTCATTGGGCCAACACAAACCATATTGAAGTTAGGCCAAAATAGGCCACTAATAGACTTTCATTGGGTCAATTAAGATGCCTCATCGGGTTGGCTTTTGGAGCCTATCTAAAATGGGCCAACAATGGCCATATACAAATAGAAATAGAGAGGGAGACAAGTAGAAGAGAGAGAAGAGAGAGGTAAAGAAGGTAAGTTGTGTAGCAAGATGTCCAGTAGCAAGGAGTCAATGAAGGTAATCTCAAATGCAGAAAGTGTCCGAACCAATAGGATCCAAAGTTATGTTGGAATAGGGATTTGAATCTGATAGGTGAGCTTGTCTCTAGAAGTCAATAAATAGAAAGATGGGAGAAACTAAAAGTAAAACTAAAAATAGAACTAGAAGAATAAAGATAGCAACAATATTAAGAACAAAGGAAACTAAAAAAAAAAAAAAGACTAAATGGCAAACATAACAAGTAAACAGAGAGAGTAGCCCTGGCGGGTGGCTAAACTAGTGAAGAGAAATACGTGACTAAATGGGAATCTAGTATGTAAACAGAGATAGCGGACTTGATGGGTGGCTAAGATTCCGGCCACCCATCGGAAACACTAGAAACACGGTGGGAGGCCTCTAGGTTCAGACCTTTTGGCTTTGATACCCTGTTAGATTTCAAAGAAGGCTAGAAAGAATGCATTGATTGAACATGATAACTACATCATACTTATAGAATAAAATAGATCAAACCTATTCAAACTCAAACTCAAACTCTTAGACTCTATCTAGGTAGGAATGTGTTGTGTGACGTTGTGGGGGGCAATCTTGTGGGGGGTTAATTTGGTCTCTTGCGAGACAGATACCAATTTTTTGATCGATTCCAAATAAAACACTTATCTTGAGGGTTCCTAAAAATATACATCTCACTGACTGCATGAACCCAACTTTCTTCCATAACTTGGACATTTTATCAGAACTCCAACCACTAGATTGGTCAAAGAGGTCACTGAAGCAAACATTCCTAAATTTTCGATCAACAGAGGCCCCATAGGAAACATATGCCCGGAACCAAGCATTTTCAGAAAACTAATAAAACACAAAGTGACATGTTTTGGGCCCATTTGGGTGTGTGAAAAGAGAGTCCCTCTACCGTGTAATTCATGTGACCCATAACCCTCTTTAGCTAATCTTCAAATGTAATGTGACCAGACTGATCTGGGCATATGATCCCAGACATGCAAGCCCTTTGTCGAAAATAATAAAGTAACTCGAAAGACAAGATAATCACATGGGAATAATAAAATAAGGCCTTTTATCAACAAGAAAGTTCTAGAACTTCTACAAATAACTCAACTAAAAAGGCATATTTATCAAATACATTTCAAATAAGACAATGAGCCTGGGTGAGAGAAAGCACTTTCAACACTCATCTCACCTTTTCGGTGCAGATTTTGAGGGAAATTCTCATTTCCTATTCTTTTTTTTTTGAAAATATTTATTTAGGTAAGTGTATTTATTAATGTTTTTTTACTTAATTTACTATTTAATTTAATTTATTCTTTATTTTTCTATGTTCTTTTACAACACCCATTTTTCTGGGTAAGTTGTTATTTTCTTCAGCTCTTGTCATTTTTATATCCTTTGGGCCCAAATAAATGTTTTTAGGGCTTTTTGTATTAGTAACACAACCTGTCCAAATAACAGGCTCAACCGCTCAACTATAACTTGTCCAAACAATAATATGTTCAATAACAAACCGAGGAAAGATCAATAATAACATAGTATACAATTGTGCAAATTATAAATATCTCTCCTACAAAGGCAGTAAATATGACTTTCAATGGCACCAAAAAAAAAGACTATTGGTGATGTAGGCGCATTCGGCTGGCCAGTATGGGGCCGACACTTGTCGGCTAGTGGGCGTCAGTAGAGGCCCATTGTGCGGCGCGCGAAATCGTTCTGTGTGGACCAGGTGAAGGGATGAGAGATCCATCCTATGGACGCCCAAAAGATTGCGGAATAAGGGGCGAATTTCAAAAATTTTTCTCTCCCTTCAATTGGGAATCGTATTCCCCATTTAGAAAATCATATTTTCAAAGATCAATTCTGAACCATAAACTGAACCAGATCTGAACCAAAAAGGAGCGGGAAGGATTATACCTGATACGGAGAAGTAATATCTCCCAACGAAGGTGTTCACGCCCAAGGAAGGATCCAAAGACTGCTCCCACTGAAGATGGCGCAGTGCAGGTGGAGCAGAATCAGTAGTGTTCTTCTCCAAGAACTCTGTCCTTCGCAAGAATCAGCAAGATGGTACGTGAGCACAGCTTCCTTTCAATCCTTTCTCAAAGGACTGATGTCAAGATCCAATCTTGACTTCTCCCACAAGTGGAGATCGAACTGGCAAACAGGGCGGCAAGAACAAGGAGGCGGCAAGAGAGTATTTGCAGGGAGCAGAATTCTCTCTTCTTGATTTCAGCACTAAAGAAAACTAATGATCTGTGTGTTGTGTGTCTAAAGGCTGCCGCCCCCTTCTTCTTTTATAATCTTAAAGGGATCAGCTCCTAATCAGATTATGAGTTGCTAATCCAAATCACATTTGGGTTAGGAGTCCCTTTAAGTGATAAGGGATAATCCTTATCTTATCTGGAGATCAGATCAGCCATCTCCTAATCTGATTAGGAGGTTTCTAGATCTAAATAAGATTTAGATCTTGGACTCTCTAAGTGGATAGGGTTTAAGCCCAATCCTATTAGCTGATCCACTTTAGATTTCGCCCCTTTATTAACTAAATAAACAGCCCAGTTCGAAATGGGCTTTAGGCCCATTAAGCTCATGTGCTCACTTAACCCTCTTAACTGCTGCCCAGTTGGGCTTCCTTGTATGGCGTGGGACCCAAGCATTGATCTACACATCAGCCACATGGGTTCGGCCCAGCCTTTGTTACAAGGCCTGGCCGAATACACTGTTAAAGACAGTGCACCCCCTGAAACCCATCAAATGGGCTCTACGGGCCCAACACTTACCCTAAGAGGTCCCTGGGCCAAGCCACCTTGTAACACCCAGGGACTGTGGGCAGATGCAAGATTAGCCCATCAGGTATTATCCTCAATGGTCTTACACTTAACCTCTCAGCCCATAATGATCATACACTGCCCGACAAGAGAGGACCTCTCCCTCGGCTGCAAGGAATAGTGTTGCACTCTCCACTCATATGGATCCCGGGAATTAAAACCTTCTTGCAAACATTTTAGAAACCATATATATACTTTTATTTCTTATATAAAATATATTTTGCAAAACAAATCTCAACGGTTGAAATCGGTTACCGGCAGTCTTGGTTTCCATCAGTGAGAGTGCATCCCCGATCATTACCTTTGTCCGACAAAGGGGCTGATCCTGTCACTATGATCACCCACTCAGATGAATTCTCGGACTGTCCCAACATACCCAGGTTTTGATCCCTGCTAAGGATCTCACTGATTGGTACATCAAAAATAGCCCAATCCGACACCTAGTGCAGTATCATAATCGAGTCTAGGGGTCGGGTGTAACTTTCCAGTTTTGCCCATCAATCTCCAAGGTCCAGGGCAATAATGGAAATCTGGTCCAGTTCAAAGATTCAAATAATCCTACACTGTATGTGCCTAGGGTCTCACCCTGGCAGCTGAGACAGGCCACCCCAACCGACTTGGTGGCACTACAGTGTCAGCCTTGTCAGGATAGGTCTCCCCAGACCGACCCACTGGCTGTGAACATTCTAAACTAACACGAGTCTCATTAAGTGTCCAGTTTAAGGGTATAACACAGAAACATACCAAGGGGACATGAATCAAATATGTATCTTTATTCATTTACAATAAACTCATAAAGAACATCATTCTGATTGAAGCTAAGGGCATACAAAACTGTTTAACAGCTCCCACTTGCACTTAGGTCCAATCAGGTACTAGCCGGAGTCCCATGCTTTCCACGTGTTTTTCAAACACTTTCTGTGATAGTGGCTTTGTCAATGGGTCTGCTACATTTTCCGCTGACGCTACCTTCTGAATCAGGACGTCCCCTCTACCAACAATCTCCCGCAGTACGTGGTACTTCCTCTCGATGTGCTGGGACTTCGAGTGGGCTCATGGCTCCTTAGCCTGAGCAATGGCTCCATTGTTGTCACACAACAATGGGATGGGTGATGTGCTGGACGGAACAACTCCTAACTCGTGAACGAACTTCTTCATCCACACAGCTTCTTTGGCAGCCTCACTTGCGGCAATGTATTCGGTCTCGGTCGTGGAGTCTGCAGTGGACCCCTGTTTGCTGCTTTTCTAGCAAACAACACACGATCCTATCGTGAAAACATATCCAGACGTAGACTTTCTATCATCTGGGTCTGACTGGAAATCGGCATCTGTATACCCTTTGATCCGTAGTGAGCTACCGTCGAATACTAGACAAACTCTTTTGTCCTTCAAAGGTACTTAAGTATGTTTTTCACAGCAGTCCAATGCTCCTGCCCTGGGTTGGCCTGAAATCTGCTTACTACACTCACTGCCTGAGCTATGTCAGGACGAGTGCATAGCATGGCATACATGATGCTCCCTACGGCTGAGGCATAAGGAACGTCTTTCATGCCATCAATCTCCTCAGAAGTCTTGGGAGACATCTTCTTGGAGAGAGCGACTCCGTGCCTGAATGGAAAATTTCCTTTCTTGGAGTTTTCCATGCTGTATCTCTTGACTATTTTATCAATGTAAGCAGATTGGGATAATCCTATTATCCGCTTCGATCTATCTCTATAGAGTCGAAGACCCAGTATATAGGAGGCTTCTCCGAGATCTTTCATAGAGAATTGCTGTGAAAACCATACTTTCACCGTAGTTAGCATTCCTACATCATTCCCAATGAGTAGAATGTCATCTACATATAGAACCAAGAAGGTAACCTTATCTCCACTGAACTTCCTGTAGACACAGGGTTCATCCGGATTCTGCTCGAAGTCAAACGATTTGACAACAGAGTCAAAACGGATGTTCCAACTTTTAGAAGCTTGCTTAAGTCAATAAATGGATCTATTAAGTTTACATACCATGTTTTCCTGACCTGCAGTAATGAAGCCTTGCGGCTGCTGCATATAGATATCTTCAGTAAGATCTCCATTCAAGAATGCAGTTTTGACATCCATCTGCCAAATCTCATAATCATGGTATGCTGCTACAGCTAGCAGGATCCTAATGGATTTAAGCATGGCTACAGGCGAAAAGGTTTCCTCATAATCGATGCCTTCTTTCTGAGTGTACCCTTTCGCCACTAAACGAGCCTTGAAGGTCTCAATCCTGCCATCGGGGCCCTTCTTCCTCTTGTAAATCCATTTGCAACCGAATGCTTTTACCCCGGAGGGTGGATCTACTAGAGTCCAGACTCCATTGGCCTCCATTGAGTCCATCTCTGCTCTCATGGCCTCCACCCACTTCTGGGAATCTATGTCCAACATAGCTTCTGCGTAAGTCATGGGGTCCTCCTCACTAGTCAAGGTTTCCACCAGGTAACTATCTTGATCATAACCATAACGGACTGGTGGTCTGGATGCCCGAGTGGATCTTCTAAGTTGGTTACTACCTGGAACTTGTGGGACATCTCCCACTGCTCCTGAGTTCTCCTCATCAAGAACAACTTCCTGACGATGGGTGTCCAGGATATAGTCGGTTTCCAAGAATTGTGCATTTCGACTGCAGAACACTTTCTACTCACTTGGGTCATAGAAAAGGTAACCTACAGAGCCTTTTGGGTAGCCTACAAATAGGCAACGGCTGGTCTTAGATTCCAACTTGTCTGCACTCGTTCTTTTAACGTGTGCTGGACAACCCCAAATCTTCAAGTGTCTGACACTTGGTTTCTTTCCGGTCCAAAGTTCATATGGAGTATTCGGAACCGATTTGGTTGGAACCCGATTCAGCACGTAAATCGCAGTCTCTAATGCGTAACCCCAAAAGGATGTGGGTACCTCTGAGTGTATGAGAAGCGACCGGACCATATCTAATAAGGTCCTATTCCTCCTCTCTGAAACACCGTTAAGTTGTGGTGTAGCAGGAGGAGCTAATTGTGATACTATCCCATTGTCCTTTAAGTAGTCCCTGAATTCGTCAGAGTGATATTCGCCACCTCGATCTGATCGAAGGGCTTTAATTTATCTCCCTAACTATTTCTCGACCTCTTGTCTAAACTCTTTGAACTTTTCAAAGGATTCAGACTTGTGTCTCATTAGGTACACGTAACCATATCGTGAAAAATCATCTGTGAAGGTGATGAAATACACGTGTTGATTTCGTGTCCTAACACTCAGGGGACCACATACATCAGTATGTATTAGGTCAAGTGTGCCTGTACATCTTTCAGGCTTCCCGTTAAATGGCCGTTTCGTCATCTTGCCTTGTAAGCAAGGCTCACAGGTGGGAAGATCTTCTACAGCTAGAAAATCCAAAGGACCATCCTTTACCAACCTTGTGATTCGGTCAACACCGATGTGGCCAAGTCGGTAATGCCACAGACACGTGGGATTAACTGTATCACGGGCTCTCTTCTTGGGGATTTCAGCCGACGTAGTTTTGGTTATGTTAGTTTCTAGAGAAGGATGTAGAACATAGAGACCATTCTCCAGTTCCCCGTATGCGATGAATCTGTTGTTTCTTTTAATAGTAATCGTATTACTAAAGAAGACAGAATAACCATTTGCACACAGTTTTGAGACAGAAATCAAATTTCTTCTTAAATTTTGTACATAAAGACAATCTTTCAGTACAATTATTCATTCTCTAAAATATAATTCCACGGTTCCTATGGCCGCCGCTGCAACAGTTGCAGTAGTCCCCAAGTAGAGTGTGACTTCTCCTTCACTCAGCCTTCTGCTTACCTTGAACCCCTGCAGTGAGTTACACGCATGAGTTGAAGCCCCGGAGTCAATACACCATGAGGCAGAAGGTACCAACAAATTGGTTTCTATAACACAAGTTTCGAAGTTACCTTTCTTGGATTCTAGGTAAGCAGGACAATTCCTTTTCCAGTGGCCGGTATTCTTGCAGAAGTGACAGGCATCCGATGCTTTGTCTTTCTTCTGCTTCTTGCTTTTAGTGGCTTTCTTCTGAGGCTTCTTTGCCTTCCTTTTTCTCTTGCCTGTCTTGCCAGCTTCAACAAGCATGGCTACAGGCTCATCCTTTTTAATCAGTTCTTCAGCTCTTTGCAACATATTGCTGAGCTCTTGTAAGCTGACATTCAGCTTGTTCATGTTATAGTTCATGATGAACGGATTAAAGGAAGGAGGCAAAGAGTTAAGGATAGCATCTATCTAGGTTGCAAGGTCCAGCCCAGATCCAAGAGCCTCTTGTTCATTGATGTATCCCATCATCCGAAGACAATGGTCGTGAACTTGTTGACCCTTGGACATTTGTGTGGTCATGAACTGTTTCAAGACCTTTAGTCGAGTAGAACGATTCTGCTCTTCATACATTGTCCTGAGACTGTCCAATATGTCTTTGGCAAGTTCGATCTGATCGAACTGCCTCTGTATCGGATTGTCCAAGGAGGCAATGATGTAACATCGGGCAAGGGAGTTTTTTTCCTCCCATTCTTGGTAGTCTCTCCTTCGGGCCTCAGAAACCCTATCTCCCGGACGCTCCGGGGCAGGATTCTTTGCCACTTTGTCAAGTTTTTCAGAAGCAAGGACCAGCATAAGGTTTCTATACCAGTCAGCATAGTTTGGGCCCTTCAACTTGTTGTCATCAAGTAGCTTTGCAAAGGATCCGTTTGCCATTTTCTGATAAAAGAGCAAACATCAGTCCACGACCTAATTTGATTCATGTTCATTTCATAGATATGGATTTTAATCTACGATCCATTTCCATTTATTCGTCTCTGAGATTTCCCTCATTTCTCAGTGACGGAGACCACGGGTTGTCTCTGGAAATGTGGGAAATCACATAGGGTGCATGAAGCCAACTGTTTCAGCTGCATAACCCCACCACCTTTCTGTGAAGGATCATATCCACTCATCATATGAGTTTTCCCTTTGGCCTCTGTCAGACAAGGTTCAGAGCTGTTTTCAGGTAAACCTTTCTGTCCAGTGAGTGCTTACCCATCATATTCGTGAACGCCATGGTACCGTGAGAGAGTTCCCATTTTTTGGTGAAGCCCCTCCCACATCGGTCTATGACGCCCCTATCATCTTATGAAACACTTAGACAAGCCCAACAACAAATGGATAGCCCATTTTCTGGTGCGTTTTCTCATTACTGAAGGACCCATCCTCGTGCTAATGATGGAAGGCCTTTAGAGAGTTCATCATATGAATCTCCCTATCACATGCACTCATATTATCTGGAGGGAACAGATAATTACGCCCTAGTTCTATCTTTAGGTCAAACAAAAGTGGCTCCCACTGACTTTCATAAAGCCAGATTTTGGTGGGCCTAAATCGGCTAGGGTTCCTCACGAGACCTCATGATGAGGTATGGGGCCCACCACTGAGGGAGGTCATCCAATGACCAAAAGGGACACCATGGCAATGATGTGCATTCAGCCATGGTGTGCGAAAGAGCCACTGTCGATTGAGCATGGGCCAAGTACTTATGGCCCATGTACGTAGCACATCACACATCCATACATCACATGCAGGGATAAATTGATCCAATCAATTAATTATCTGTAAAGCCCATTTGAAGCCCATTTTAAATCCATAATATTAACCATTAATATTATCTAGGTATATGGGCCGAATGGTTCAACCCATATAGCTTGTAAGGGTTAGGTGGGCTTTTAGCAGTTTTAACTGTTTAAAATTGGGCCTTTACAGGTTGGGCCGAATTAACCATTTAATTAAATATCAATCCTTAGGCCCATTAGTGGGAAATTAGGGCTGACTTTCAGCCTTGATTAAACCCTAGATTCGGTCCAAACAGTTTGAACCAATCTTGGTTCGAATGGGTCTAGGGTTTGATATTTATTTAAATCTTTAATTCAAGAAAATAATCTGAAATTAATTACTGATAAAAGAAAAACAACAATCAATAAATCAGGGCTGTTCGCACAATCCATCATGCAAAACAGAGGTTAGATCACAGAATGCAGTTTCACAAATTGCAAATCGCAGATGGCGATTCTCCCATCTGTGAAATCTTCTTCTCTGCGAAATCTCCCTTTCTGCGCCGCCATCTTCGATCCATAATTAAAATAAATAGAAATCCTATTTCTATTAATAATTACATCAAATCGAATACCTATACATTGAGTCTAGAAAATAAAAAAAATTATTTACAGACCAAATGTAATAAATAAATCAAGAAACTGCAAATCTTGCAGGTTCCCTGCGCAAACCAAGATTTCGATCTCATCTTGTACGAACAGCCCATAAATCAAGAAAATCATAAAGAACAATTCTAAATAATAATCAGATTTATATAAAATTAATTTCAGATTATTCACCCATTAATTTTGGGAACAAAATTTCCCAAAACCCATATCTGCGCAAATTGGGTAGAACACCTTCTGCCCATTTTCGCAGGTTCAGATCTGAAACAAACTGGTTCAAGATTTGAACCATGGCTCTGATACCACTGAAGGGATGAGAGATCCATCCTATGGACGCCCAAAAGATTGTGGAATAAGGGGCGAATTTCAAAAATTTTTCTCTCCCTTCAACTGGGAATCGTATTCCCCATTTAGAAAATCATATTTTCAAGGATCAATTCTGAACCATAAACTGAACCAGATCTGAACCAAAAAGGAGTGGGAAGGATTATACCTGATACGGAGAAGTAATATCTCCCAACGAAGGTATTCACGCCCAAGGAAGGATCCAAAGACTGCTCCCACTGAAGATGGCGCAGTGCAGGTGGAGCAGAATTAGCAGTGTTCTTCTCCAAGAACTCTGTCCTTCGCAAGAATCAGCAAGATGGTACGTGAGCACAGCTTCCTTTCAATCCTTTCTCAAATGACTGATGTCAAGATCCAATCTTGACTTCTCCCACAAGTGGATATCGAACTGGCAAACAGGGCGGCAAGAACAGGGAGGCGGCAAGAGAGTATTTGCAGGGAGCAGAATTCTCTCTTCTTGATTTCAGCACTAAAGAAAACCTGATGATCTGTGTGTTGTGTGTCTAAAGGCTGCCGCCCCCTTCTTCTTTTATAATCTTAAAGGGATCAGCTCCTAATCAGATTAGGAGTTGCTAATCCAAATCACATTTGGGTTAGGAGTCCCTTTAAGTGATAAGGGATAATCCTTATCTTATCTGGAGATCAGATCAGCCATCTCCTAATCTGATTAGGAGGTTTCTAGATCTAAATCTTATTTAGATCTTGGACTCTCTAAGTGGATAGGATCTAAGCCCAATCCTATTAGCTGATCCACTTCAGATTTCGCCCCTTTATTAACTAAATAAACAGCCCAGTTCGAAATGGGCTTTAGGCCCATTAAGCTCATGTGCTCACTAAACCCTCTTAATTGTTGCCCAGTTGGGCTTCCTTGTATGGCGTGGGACCCAAGCATTGATCTACACATCAGCCACATGGGTTCGGCCCAGCCTTTGTTACAAGGCCTGGCCGAATACACTGTTAAAGACAATGCACCCCCTGAAACCCATCAAATGGGCTCTACGGGCACAACACTTACCCTAAGAGGTCCCTGGGCCAAACCACCTTGTAACACCTAGGGACTGTGGGCAGATGCAAGATTAGCCCATCAGGTATTATCCTCAATGGTCTTACACTTAACCTCTCAGCCCATAATGATCATACACTGCCCGACAAGAGAGGACCTCTCCCTCGGCTGCAAGGAACAGTGTTGCACTCTCCACTCATATGGATCCCGGGAATTAAAACCTTCTTGCAAACATTTTAGAAACCATATATATACTTTTATTTCTTATATAAAATATATTTTGCAAAACAAATCTCAACGGTTGAAATCGGCTGCCGGCAGTCTTGGTTTCCATCAGTGAGAGTGCATCCCCGATCATTACCTTTGTCCGACAAAGGGGCTGATCCTGTCACTATGATCACCCACTCAGATGAATTCTCGGACTGTCCCAACATACCCAGGTTTTGACCCCCGCTAAGGATCTCACTGATTGGTACATCAAAGATAGCCCAATCCGACACCTAGTGCAGTATCATAATCAAGTCTAGGGGTCGGGTGTAACTTTCCTGTTTTGGCCATCAATCTCCAAGGTCCAAGGCAATACTGGAAATCTGGTCCAGTTCAAAGATTCAATTAATCCTACACTGTATGTGCCTAGGGTCTCACCCAGGCAGCTGAGACAGGCCACCCCAACCGACTTGGTGGCACTACAATGTCAGCCTTGTCAGGATAGGTCTCCCCAGACCGACCCATTGGCTGTGAACATTCTAAACTAACACAAGTCTCATTAAGTGTCCAGTTTAAGGGTATAACACAGAAACATACCAAGGGGACATGAATCAAATATGTATCTTTATTCAATTACAATAAACTCATAAAGAACATCATTCTGATTGAAGCTAAGGGTATACAAAACTGTCTAACACCAGGCAGGCCCAGTCATAGGGTGCCACGTGGCTCCGCCAGATCCTTGTGCGTAGCCCTCGTACGGCTCGCATCTGGGCTATTCGAGCCTAACTACTCCCGGGCAGCTCTGGCTATAAATACAAGGCACCTCCCACAAGATAAATCTCTCTAGAACCTTTGAGACTCTTGGTATTCTTTCTACCGAGGACTTAGTGCTTACTAGTGACATCGTCTGGGTGCCTCTACACCGAACCTTCTACTTGCCTTGTGCGGATACTAACTTGATCGTCTGAGTCTGCGCCTCGGGTCTTCACCTGAGGCCTCTAATACTTCCTTCCTTGCAGAGCGAACTCTTCGGGCCCCTTCGGACCCCTCTTTCGTCCAGGCGAGCATCCCAACTTCCACACCAACTCTTCCGAGATCATCCACCTCGGCCACTAGTCCTCGGTCTCTTTAGTCCTCGAGGAGGTACTTTGCCTTGGCATCCAGTCCTCAGCCTAGACACACCCCTGCAATCTTCAACCAGCCTTCAGCTTTGGCTCCCTCTGGAAGCACCTCGGAGCCTTGAAGCCCTTGACCGTGTCCCAGATTTTAGGAGTGAAATTACTGTGTTGCCCTTGGCCAATCCGAGCGACAAAAATTGGTGCCGTCTGTGGGAAACGTCACTAAGACACTCTCCCATTCAACTTAAATCTTGAAACACTCCTAAGTGCCGATCTACATGGTACGAAGAGCCAGGAACGCTCCAAACCTGGTCACCAAAGGGCAGTTCCAAGCGGTCCTCGATCGTCTGGACTACCTCACTCAACGCGTTGAGTAAGTCTGCCCCCAGGCAGGAGGCCAACCTCGAGGGGACTGCCCCGCAGAGGGGTTGGGACTTCAGAGCCAACGCAAGTCCACAAAACCACAAGCCCTCAGCCCTACTGACCCTCGGCGGGCCTAGCCCTCAGAATTCGGAAACAGTCATTCCGCCAGCCTGCCTCGGAGGAGTGCAAAGCCTCCCAGCAAAAGGGAGGAAGAGCTAACGCGATCCGAAGATAGCCGCCAACCCTTTGAACAGCACCACTACCGTAGAAGGGAAAACCCCAGGGATGAAGACGGGCACTTCAACAGTCGTAGCACCCACTCAAGGGTCGAGGACCGACGCTGCGCCTCTCCCCTGCTAGACGGGAGGCGCGCGGTCCGGCCTCGGAGTACTCCAGAGTTCGTGCTTGTTAGATAGTGTATGCCATTAGCTCCAATTAGATTGATGTACTTATTGACATTTATTGTAAATGAATAAAGGTTTATAATTGATTCATGTTATTGTGGTATGTTTCTGTGTAATACCCATAAACTGAACACTAATGAGACTTGTGTTAGTTTAGAATCTTCATAGCCATTGGATAGACTTGGGGATGTTTATATTGCCAAGGCTGACACTGATGTTCTGCCAAGTGGGTTGGGGTGGCTTATCTCAGCTACCAGGGTGAGACCTGAGGCAAATGCAGTGTGGGTTTTCTTGAAACCCCGAACCAGACCAAATTCCAGTATTACCCTGGACCTTGGAGACAGATGGGCAAAACTAGAGTGTAGAACTGTTTCTTGCAGCCGAGGGAGAGAGGTCCTCTCTTGTCGGACAGTGTTTGATCATTATGGGCTGAGAGGTTAAGCGTAAAACCATTTAGGGATAATAAACCTGATGGGCTAATCTCACATCTGCCCAAAGTCCTTGGGCCTTCATAAGATTGCCGGACCCAAGGATTATTTAGTGTAAATGTTGGGCCCATTAAGAGCGCATACTGATGGACTCAGGGGTTCACTGTATTCAGCAGTGAATTCAGCTAGGCCTTGTAACAGAGGCTAGGCTGAACCCATGTGGTTGATGTGGAGATCAATGATAGGGCCCCATGCCATACAAGCCATACAAAGAGAACCAAACTGGCTAGCACTTAAAGGGAAATGAGCCTGAATGCTTAATGGGCCTAAATCCCAATTCGAACTAGGCTTAATATGATTAAGTAAAAGGGGACGAATCTGGGTATGGATCAGCATAATAGGATAGGAGATTAACTCTTATCCACTAAAAGAGTCCAGATCCAAATAGAGATTTAGATCAGGAAACTTCTAATTAGATTAGGAGTAGCTGATCTTGATCTACAGATAAGATAAGGGATTATTCTTATCACTTAATGAGTTCAGATCCAAATAAAGATTTAGTTGAAGAAACTCCTAATCAGATTAGGGAATTAACTCTTTAAAGATTATATATAAAGAGGAGGGTGAACTATTAAAAGGTTACACAATTCATCTGCAATCTGCTCCAGTTCTCTCCCTTTGCTCTTGCCGCCCTACCTTGTTCGATCCCCACATCTTGGAGTGATCAAGATTTGATCTTGATATTGTTTATTGGTTGAAGAAACAATCTTTTAGCTCTGTCTAGTGAGTTCTTACCCATTTTCTGGTGAAGCCCTCCCACATCGGTCTATGACGCCCCTATCATCTTATGAAACACTCAAACAAGCCCAACAGCAAATGGATAGCCCATTTTCTAGTGCGTTTCCTTATTACTGAAGGACCCATCCTCATGCTAATGATGGAAGGCCTTTAGAGTGTTCATCATATGAATCTCCCTATCACATGCACTCATATTAGTTGGAGGGAACAATAATTACGCCCTAGATTGATCTAGGTTAAACAAAAGTGGCTCCCACTAGCTTTCATAAAGCCAGATTTCGGTGGGCCCAAATCAGCTAGGGTTCCGCACGTAACCTCTCCATGAGGGGTGGGGCCCACCACTGAGGGAGGTCATCCAATGACCAAAAGGGACACCATGGTAATGATGTGCATTCAACCATGGTGTGCGCAAGAGCCACTGTCGATTCAGCATAGGCCAAGTACTTATGGCCCATGTACGTAGCACATCACACATCCATACATCACATGCATGGATAAATTGATCCAATCAATTAAATATCTGTAAAGCCCATTTGAAGCCCATTTTTAATCCATAATTTTAACCATTAATATTATCTAGGTATATGGGTTGAATTAGGGTTGATCAGTTCGGCCCATATAGCTTTATCTACGAAGTGGGCTTTTAGCAGTTTTAACAATTTAAAACTGGGCCTTTACAGGTTGGGCCGAATTAAGTATTCAATTAATTATCAATCCTCAAGCCCATTTTGGGAAAAAATTAGGGCTGACATTCAGCCTTGATCGAACCCTAGATTCGGTCCAAACAATTTGAACCAATCTTGGTTCGAATGGGTGTAGGGTTTGATCTTTAATTAAATCTTTAATTCAAGAAAATAATCTGAAATTAAATACTGATAAAAGAAAAACAAGAATCAGTCAAACAGGGTTGTTCGCACAATCCATCCTGCAAAACAGAGGTTAGATCACAGGCTGCAGTTTCACAAACAGCAAATCGCAAATAGCGATTCTCCCATTTGCGAAATCTCCTTCTCTGCGCCGCCATCTTCGATCCAAAATAATAAAATAAATAGAAAACCTAATTTCTATTAATTATTACATCAGATCGAATGCCTATACATTCAGTCTAAAAAATAAAAAAAAATTATTTTACAGACCAAATGTAATAGAATAATCATGAAACTGCAAAATCGCAGGTTCCCTACGCAAATCAAGATTTCGATCTCCTTTTGTACGAACAACCCATAAATCAAGAAAATCATAAAGAACAATTCTAAATAATAATCACATTTATATAAAAAAATAATTTCAGATTATTTGCCCATAATTTTGAGAACAATTTCCCAAAACCCTTATCTGCGCAAATCGGGTAGAACGCCTTCTACCCATTTGCGCAGGTTCAGATCTGAAATAAATTGGTTCATGATTTGAACCTGTGCTCTGATACCACTGAAGGGATGAGAGATCCATCGTATGGACGCCCAAATCTTGCAGAATAAGGTGGGCAAATTTCAAAAAAAATTTCTCTCCCTTCAACTGGGAATCGCATTCCCTATTTAGAAAATCATATTTTCAAGGATCAATCTTGAACCATAAACTGAACCAGATCTGAACAAAAGCAGTAGGAGAGGATTATACCTGATACGGAGAAATAATATCTCCCAATGAAGGTGTTCACGCCCAAGAAAGGATCCAAAGACTGCTCCCACTGAAGATGGCACAGTGTAGGATGGAGCAGAATCAGTAGTGTTATCTCCAAGAACCTAGTCCTTTGCAAGAAATAGCAAGATGGCACGTGAGCGCAGCTTCCTATCAGTCCCTTCACAAGGAACTGATGTTAAGATCGAATCTTGATTTCTCCCAGTGAACTGGAGATCGAACTGGTAGGGTAGGCGGCAACAGGAAGGAGGCGGCAATAAAGAATTTCGCAGGGTTGCTTAATTCTTCCTTCTGTGATTTCAGCTTTAGAGAGGATGTGAATGTATATCTTCTAAAGACTGCCGCCCCTTCCTTCTTTTGTAACCTTAAAGGATCAGCTCCCAATCCCATTAGGAGTTTCTGATCCAAATCATATTTGGATCAGACATCCCTTTAGGTGATAAAGATAAACCCTTATTTTATCAGCAGATTAGATCAGCCTTCTCCTAATCTTATTAGGAGGTTTCCAGATCTGAATCACATTCAGATCTGGACTCTCTGAGTGGATAGGGTTAAGACCCTATCCTATCTGCTAATCTATTCCAGAATTTGCCCCATATTTAACTAATTAAATTAGCACAGTTCGAAATGGGCTTCAGGCCCATTTAAGGTTATGTGCTCACTTAGCCTTCCTAACTACTGCCCAGTTGGGCTTCCTTGTCTGGCGTGGGACCCAAGCATTGATCTACACATCAACCACATGGATTCAGCCCAACCTTTGTTACATGGCCTGGCCGAATACACTGTTATGGACATTGCACCCCCTAAAACCCATCACATGGGTTTTATGGGCCCAACACTTACCCTAAGTGGTCCCTGGGCCAAGCCACCTTGTAACACCCAGGGACTGTGGGCAGATGCAAGATTAGCCCATCAGGTATTATCCTCAATGGTCTTACACTTAACCTCTCAGCCCATAATGATCAAAACACTGCCCGACGAGAGAGGACCTCTCCCTCGGCTGCAAGGAACAGTGTTGCATTCTCTGCTTATATGGATCTCGGGAATTAAAACCTTTGCAAACATTTTAGAAACCATAATATTTATATACTTTTATATCTTGTATAAAATATGTTTTGCAAAACAAATCTCAACGATTGAAATCGGCTGCCAGTAGTCTTGGTTTCCATCAGAGAGAGTGCATCCCCGATCATTACCTTTGTCCGACAAAGGGGCTGATCCTGTCACTATGATAACCCACTCAGATGAATTCTCAGACTGTCCCAACATACCCAGGTTTTGACCCCCGCTAAGGATCTCACTGATTGGTACCTCAAAGACAGCCCAATCCGACACCTAGTGCAGTATCATAATCGAGTCTAGGGGTCGGGTGTAACTTTCCAGTTTTGCCCATTAATCTCCAAGGTCCAGGGCAATACTAGGTATCTGGTCCGGTTCAAAGATTCAATTAATCCTACACTGCATGTGCCTTGGGTCTCACCCTGGCAGTTGAGACAAGCCACCCCAACTGACTTGGTGGCACATCAATGTCAGCCTTATTAGGATAGGTCTCCCCAAACCGACCCACTGGCTGTGAACAATCTAAACTAGCACGGGTCTCACTAAGTGTCCAGTTTAAGGGTATTACACAGAAACATACTAAAGGAACATGAATCAAATATGTACTTTTATTCATTTACAATAAACTCATAATGTACATCATTCTGATTGAAGCTAAGGGCATACAAAAACTGCCTAACATGTTGTATGTGTGATGGAGATCGAAATCTTTAATGGTGCCAAGAATTGCGCACCCAACAGTTTTCTATTCTATTATTTTGGTTTATAAATATAAATATATATATATATATATATATATTTATTTAATCAAAATTTATAGGATTTGATCTGATGTAATTAATAGAAAATTAGGGTTTTCTATTTTTTTACATTGGAAGAAGTGTTGGTTCGCATGGAGGAGAAGAAGACATACCGTAGATACAAGATCTGCAATCTATGATTTGCAGAAATTAAATTTGCAACCTGTGATTAATCTTTCTTTTGCAGGTTTGCAGATTGTCCAAGAACATCACACTACAACCCTCTGGCTTATTTTCTTTCTGATCTTGATTGTCTTTTTCGGCTATAATTAATTTCATATCATAATCTTGAATTGGGTCTTGCAATGGACACCAAACCCTAGGCCGGTTTGACCCAAGATTGGTCCAAACTTGTGGTTCAACAGGGGTCTATTCTTTGCCCCAAATTCTGATTTGGTCCAAGGATTTGATGGTCCATTATAAGATACAATTCGGCCCACCCTGTAAAATCCAGTTTTGATTGGTTAAAATTGCATCAGCCCTAATTCAGCATAAATGGTATATGGGCTGAATTGCAATTCAGCCCGTATTCCTAGATAATGTTATATGATAATGTTATGGGTTTTAATGGGATGATACTGATTTAACCTAATTAATTTAGGGTTCTACAGATGTTTTAATTGATTGGATCAATTTGTTTCATGCATGTGATGTATAGATGTATGATGTGCTACGCACATGGGCCGTAAGCACTTGGCCCATGTTAATTCGATAGTGGCTCTTTCGCACACCATGGCTGAATGCCCATCATTGCCATGGTGCTCATAAGATCATTTGATGATCTCCCTTCTTGATGGGTCCCACATTAGCTTCCTCCCCAAGAGGAACCATTTGAATTTGACTTTGAGAAAGTCAGTGGAAGCCACTTTGGTTTGATCTAAATCAGAACAAGTGCGTAACAATTTGTAACCCCCAGCAAAATATAAGTGCATGTGATAGGGAGATTCATATGATGAACTCTCTAAAGGCCTTTCATCTTTAGCATGAAGATGGGTCCATTAGTAATGAGGAGATGTGCCACAAAATTAGGCTATCAATTTGTTGTTGGGTTTGTCTGATTGTTTCATAAGATGATAGGGGCATCATAGACCGATGTGGGAGGGGCTTATCTTAAAATGGAAGACTCTCTCACAGTACCTTGGCCTTCACGAATATGATGGGTTAGCACTTACTGGACAGAAAGGTTTAACCTAAAACGGCAATGAACGTTGCCTGACTGAGTTCAAAGGGAAAGCTCATAAGATGAGTGGAAATGATCCTTCATAGAAGGTGGTGGGGTTATACAGCTGAAATAGTTGGCTCCATGCACTATATGTGATTTTCCACATTTCCATAGACATACATCGCAGTCTCCTATTAGATAGTGTATGCCCTTAGCTCCAATCAGCATGATGTACATTATGACATTTATTGTAAATGAATAAAATACATATTTGATTCATGTTATTGTAGTGTGTTTCTGTGTAATAACTTTAAACTGGACACATATGAGACTCGTGTTAGTTTAGAATCTTCACAGTCGTTGGATAGATCTGGGGAGATTTATCTTGCCAAGGCTGACACTGGTGTACTGCCAAGTTGGTTGGGGTGGCTCGTCTCAGCTGCTAGGGTGAGAGATTATGTGTAAGATCATTGAGGGTTATACTTGATGGGCTAATCTTGCATTTTCCTATAGTCCTTGGCCCTTCATTTGATGGCTAGACGCAATGACCATTTAGTGTAAATGTTGGGCCCATTAAGAGCCCATAGTGATGGACTCAGGGGTTCAATGTATTCAGCTGTGAATTCGGCCAGGCTTTGTAACAGAGGCTAGGCTGAACCCATGTGACTGATGTGTAGATCAATGTTAGGGTCCCACGCCATACAAAGAGTGCCAAGCTAACCACCATTAAAAGGAAGTGAGCCTGAAAGCTTAATGGGCCTAAAAGCCCATTTCGAACAAGGTTAATTGGAATAATTAAATAGGGGCGAATCTGAGTTTGGATCAATAGATAAGGATAAGCGGATAACTCATATTCACTTAAAGAGTTTAGATCCAAATAAAGATTTGGATCAGGAAACTCCTAATTTGATTAGGAGGTTGTCTCTTTAAGGCTATAAATAGAGAGCAGGGCGGACCTGAAAAAGGCACATAATTCAGAGAAAAGACAACTCAGTTAGACTGATCTTGCCTTCAGTTCTTTTTCTTCCTGCTCTTGCCTCCCTACCTTGTTCAATCTCCAATTCTTGGATTTGATCAAGATTTGATATTGATATTTTTCTTGCTAGAAGAAACAATTTTAAAGCCGTGTTCACTACCCCATTCGATTCTTGTTGAAGAATCACAAGTTCTTGGTGAAGAACTACCTGTTGATTTTGCCTCATCCTAAGCTGTGTCATATTCAGTGGTAGGAGGATTTGATACACTCTTTGGGCGTGAACACCTACGTTGGGAGGAGCTTTTTGCGTGGATTCCGTATCAGGTATATCCCTCCCTAATTTTGGTTTTAGATTTGGTCCGGTTTGGTTACAAGAACGAACCTTGAAAATGCAGTTTTTTAAATTAGGAATAAGATTCCCAGATGGGAGTAAAGAAATTTTTGAAAATTTGCCCAACCTTCCTGTAGGGTTCGGCCATTCATATGATGGATCCCCCATCCCTTCAGTGGTATCAGAGCCAGGTTCAAGTCTTGAACCAAATTAGATCAGGTCTGAATTTGCGCAAATGGGCAGAAGGCGTTCTACCCGATTTGCGCAATTAGCATTTTTTCTAGGAGTTGGTTCCCAGATTATGGGGCGGATGATTTGGAAAATAAATTTTTATTATTCTGTCATATTTATAGAATTGTTCTGTGAATGTTTCTTGAATTTTTGGGCTGCGCATGTGATGGAGATCGAAACTTTTTGGTGCCAAGATTGGCGCACCCTGCTATTTCTTTTCTATTCAATTTGGTGTGTAAATAATTTTTTTTTGACAAATTGTATAGGAATTCGATGTGATGTAATAATGGAAAAAATTAGGTTTTTCTTTTTTATTTTTTTCTGGAGATTGCTGGAGTGCGCAACAGAAGAGAAGAAGATTTCGCAGAAAGAAGTTTTGCGATCTGCGATTTTGCAGATATCAATTCTGCAATCTGTGATTAATTGTTCTTTGTAGGTTTGCAGGATGTCCAAGAAAATCACAGTGCAACCCTCTGATTTCTTTTTCTTGATAATTTGATTATCTTGAATTAATTTATTTTCAGATCATTATTCTTGAATTAAATCTTGAACTGGACACCAAAACTTGGGCCGATTTATACCAGATTTGGTCCAAACTGGTTGGACCAAATTGTTGGTTCAATGGGGTTGGTTTTTTCTAACCTTAATTCGATTTAGGCCAGAGGGTTGATGGCCCACTTCAAGTTTTAATTCGGCCCACCTTTGTAAAAACCTAGTTTTAATATGATAAAACTGAATCAGCCCTGATTTAGCTACATGGGCCGAACTACTTTTTGCAGTACAACCCATGTACCTAGATAATGTTATATGATAACATTATGGGCTCTATTGGGCTGATACTGATTGGACCAATTTGTTTCATGCATGTGATATGCTACGTACATGGGCCATAAGTACTTGGTGCATGATTAATTCGATAGTGGCTCATTCGCACACCATGGCTAAATGGACATCATTGCCATGGTGTCCATAAGATCATTGGATTATCTCCCTATTTGATGGGCCCCACATCAGCTTCCTCCCCAAGAGGAACCGTGCGGAACCCTAGCCGTTTAAGGCCCATATAAATCTGGCTTTGAGAAAGTCAGTGGGAGCCAATTTGGTTTGACCTAAATAAAACTAGAGTGTAATATTTCGTTCCCTCCACTGAAATATAAGTGCATGTGATAGGGAGATTCATATGATGAACTCTTTAAAGGCCTTCCATCATTAGCTTGAAGATGTGTCCTTCAGTAATGAGGAGATGCACCATAAAAAAAGGGGCTATCCATCTGCTTTTGGATCTGTTGGATTGTTTCATAAGATGATAGATGCGTCATAGATCGATGTGGGAGGAGCCTATCCTAAAATGGAAGACTCTCTCACGGTGGTACCTTGGCGTTCATGAATATGATGGGTAAGCACTCACTAGACAGAAATGTTTAACCTAAAATGGCAATGAACCTTGTCTAATAGAGGCCAGAGGAAAAAACTCATAAGATGAGTGGATATGATCCTTCATAGAAAGGTGGTGGGATTATGCAGCTGAAACAGTTGGCTCCATGCACCCTATGTGGTTTCCCTCATTTTCGGAGACATAGTTTGCAGTCTCCGTCACTGAGATAGGAGGGAAAACTCAGAGATGAATAAATGGAAATGGAACATAGATTAAAAACCATATCTATGTAGATAACATGAATCAAATCAGGTTGTGGATTAATATTTGCTTTTCTTTTATCAGAAATGGCAAATGGACAATTCGCCAAACTGTTGGACGACAATATGCTTAAGGGCCCAAATTATGCTGGCTGGTATCATGACCTTATGCTGGTCTTGACATCTGAGAAATTGGACAAGGTTGCTAAAAACCCTACTCTGGATCATCTGAGTGATAGGGCTTCTGAGGCCCGTAGGAGGGAATATCAAGAATGGGAGGAGAAAAACTCTCTTGCCCAGTGCTATATCATAACCTCCTAAGACAATCAGATACAACGATAGTTCGATCAGATCGAAGTGTCTAGAAATATCTTGGATAGTCTAAGGACAATGTATGAGGAGCAGAATCGTTCTACTCGTCAGAAGGTCCTAAAATAGTTTATGTCCGCACAAATGTCCAAGAACCAGCTAGTTCATGACCATTATCTTAAGATGATGGGGTACATCAATGAACTGGAGGCTCTTGGATCTAGGCTAGATCATGTCACCAAAGTTGATGCCATCCTAAACTCTTTGCCTCATTCTTTCAATCAGTTCATCATGAATTACAATATGAATAAGCTAAATGTTAGCCTCCAAGAACTCAGCAATATGTTGTAGAGGGCCGAGGAACTGATAAAGAAGGATGAGCTGATTGCCATGCTTGTTGAAAGTGGCAAATCAAACAAGAAGAAGAGGAAGGCAAAGAACAAAACTAGCAAGCCTAAAAAGCAAATGAAGGACAAGGCATCAGATGCTTGTCACTTCTGCAAATAGGCTGGCCATTGGAAGAGGAACTATCCTTAGTACCTGGAGACCAAGAAACAAGGTAATTTCGAATCATTTTTCATAGAAACCAATATGTTGGTGACTTCTGCTTCCTGGTGTATTGACTCTACGGCTTCTACTCATGCATGTAACACATTGCAGGGGTTTAGGACAAGTAGAAGACTGAGTGACAGTGAAGTGATTCTTTACTTGTAAACTTCTACAAGCGTTGCAGCTACAACCATAGGAACTATAGAATTGTATTTCAGAGAAGGAACAATTACATTAAAACATTGTCTTTATGTACCCAGTTTGAGAAGAAATTTGATTTTTGTTTCAAAACTGTGTGTGGATGGATATTTTGTTCTCTTTAGTAATATGATTACTATCAAAAGAAATAACAAATTCATCGCATATGGAGAACTTAAGAGTGGTCTCTATGTTCTCCATCCATCTCTAGAAACAAATATAATCAAAACTACGTTGGATAATAACTCCAAGAAAAGAACCTGTGATACAATTAATCCCACGTGCCTGTGGCATTACTGACTTGGCCACATTAACATAGATCGTATCACAAGGTTGGTAAATGATGGTCCTTTGGATTTTCTAACTCTAGAAGATCTTCCAACTTGTGAACCTTGCCTTCAGGGTAAGATGACAAAACGGCTATTTAACGATAAGCCTAAAAGATCAACAGGCACACTTGACCTTATACATACTGATGTATGTGGTCCCATGACTGTTAAGACACGTAACCAACATGTTTATTTCATAACATTTACCAATGATCACTCTCAGTATGGTTACGTGTACCTAATGAGACACAAGTCTGAATCCTTCGAAAAGTTCAAAGAGTTCAAGCAAGAGGTCAAGAAACAATTGGGGAGACACATTAAGGCCCTTCAATCAGATCGAAGAGACGAATATCTCTCTGATGAATTCAGGGACTACTTAAAGAAAAATGGGATAGTATCACAACTAGCTCCTCTTGCTACACCACAATTAAACGGTGTGTCTGAAAGGAGGAACCGGACTTTATTGGATATGGTTCGATCACTTCCCGTACACTCGGAATTACCCATATCCTTTTGGGGTTATGCATTAGAGGCTGAGATATGCATGTTGAACCGGGTTCCAACCAAGTCCATTCCGAAGACTCCCTATGAGATTTGGACCAGTAAGAAACCAAGTGTAAGGCACTTGAAGATTTGGGGTTGTTCGACACATGTTAAAAGAACAAGTGCTGACAAATGGGAATCTAAGACCAGCCATTGCCTATTTGTGGGTTACCCAAAAGGCTCTGTAGGGTATTTATTCTATGACCCAAGAGAACAAAAGGTGTTCTGTGGTCGAAATGCCCATTTCTTGGAGGAAGATTACATCCTGAACAATCATCGTCAAGAAGTTGTTCTTGATGAGGAGAGCTCAAGAGTAGTGGGAGATGTCCCACAAGCTCCAGTTAATAACCAACCTAGGAGATCTACCCGAGCATCCAGGCCTCCAGTTTCTTATGGCTATGACCAATAAAGTTACTTAGTGGAAGCCACGACCACTAAGGAGGATCTCGTGACTTATACGAAAGCTATGTTGGACATGGATTCCTTGAAGTGGGTAGATGCCATGAGAGCTGAGATGGACTCAATGGAGACCAATGGTGTCTGGACTCTGGTAGATCCGCCCCTTGGGGTAAAAGCAATTGGTTGCAAATGGATCTATAAGAGGAAGAAGGGCCCTGATGGTAAGGTTGAGACCTACAAGGCTCGTCTTGTGGCAAAAGGATACACTCAGAAAGAGGGAATCGATTATGAGGAAACCTTTTCGCCCATGGCCATACTTAAATCCATTAGGATCCTGCTAGCTATAGTAGCATACCATGACTACGAGATTTGGCAAATGGATGTCAAAACCACGTTCTTGAATGGACATCTTACTAAAAATATCTAAATGCAGCAACCACAAGGTTTTATAGCTGCAGGTCAGGAACACATGGTATGTAAACTTAATCGATCCATATATGGACTTAAGCAAGCTTCTAGGAGCTGAAAGAAACAATCTAGCTGCTACTGTTTGATCTCTAGTTCTTAGATTGGATCAAGTTTAGATCTTGATATTGTTTCTTTCCAGAAGAAACAATCTAGAAGTTGTTCTCACTGTCCTATTCGATTCTTGCCGAAGAATCACTTGGTGACGAAGTACCTGCTGATCCTACCTCACCTTAAGCTCTGTCATCTTCAATGGAGGGAGGATTTGTTACTCTTTGGACGTGAACACCTATGTTGGGAGGAGCATTCTTGCGTGGATTCCATATCAGGTATATCCGTCCCTCATTTTGGTTTCAGATTTGGTCCGGTTTGGTTTCAAGAACGAAGCTTGAAAATGCAGTTTTCTAAATTTGGAATAGGATTCCCGGATGAGAGTAAAGAAATTTCTGAAATTTCGCCCAACCTTCCTGTAAGATTCGGACATCCATATGTTGGATCTTCCATTCCTTCATATATCTCTATATAAATATATTTTGCAAAAACAAATTTCAACGGTTCAAATCAATTGCTGGCAATTTAAGTTTTCATCAGAGAGAGTGCATCCCCGATCATTCACTTTGTCCGACAAAGGGGTTGATCCTGTCACTATGATCACCCACTCAGATGAATTCTCGGACTGTCCCAACATACCCAAGTTTTGACCCCCTCTAAGGATCTCAATGATTGGCATATCAAATACAGCCCGATCCGACACTTAGTGCAGTACCATAACTGAGTCTAGGGGTCAGGTGTAACATTCCAGTTTTGCCCATCTATCTCCATGGTCTAGGGCAATACTAGAATTTTGGTCCGGCTCTGGATTTCAAGAAAACCCACACTACATGTACCTCAGGTCTTACCCTGGCAGTTGAGACAAGCCACCCTAACCAACTTAGTGGTACATCAGTGTCAGCCTTGGCAGGATAAATCTCCCCAGATCTATCCAATGGCTGTGAAAATTCTAAACTAACACGAGTCTCATAAGTGTCCAGTTTAAGGGTATTACATAGAAACACTCCTCAATGACTTCAATCAATTATGTACTTTATTCATTTACAATAAATGTCAAAAGATACATCAATTTGATTGGAGCTAAGGGCATAACTGTCTAACATCTCCTACAGTGAATTCAACCAGGCCTTGTAACAAAGGCTGGGCTGAACTCATGTGGCTGATGTGTAGATCAATGTTTGGGTCACATGCCATACAAAGAGAGCCAACTGGGCAGCAGGTTAAGAGGTTAAGTGAGCACATAAACTTAATGGGCCTAAAGCCCAATTCGAACTGGGCTTAAGTTAGTTAATTAAAAGGAGGCAAGATGTGATTTATAATCTGATTAGGATTAGCTGAAGGATAAGATAAGTCTTATCCATTCAAGAGTCCATATCCAAATATTAGATTTGGATTAAGAAAGTCTCTCATAATTAGATTAGGAGGCTGATCCTGAGACGACCATAAATAAAGGGGGCAAATTCCTCAACAACACAACACAATAATCTGCAGAGTTATTCCCTGTTCTTGCCGCCCTACCCAGTTCAATCTCCACTTGTGGGAGTGATCAAGAGTTGTTCTTGATATTGCTTTTTGGTAGAAGAAGCAATCTGAAGTCGTAATCATCAGCCCTCTACTCCATTCTTGCTAAAGAATTCGGTTCTTGCTGAAGAACCGTCCTGCTGATCCTGCTTCACTACACATTGTGTCATCTTCAGTGGAAGTGGGTTTTGGTTTTCTCCTTGAGCATGAACACCTTCATTGGGAGTTACTACTACTTCGTATCATGTATATCCCTCTCCTCCCTTTTGGTTTCAGACCTGGTCCGGTTTTGGTTCAAGATTGATCATTGAAAATGTAGTTTTCTAAAATAGGGAATGCGATTCCCAGATGGGAGAGAGAGAAATTTTTGAAAATTTTCCCTACCTTCCTACAACTACAACTGTAGGAACTATAGAACTAGTTTTCAGAGAAGGAACAATTGTACTTAAAGATTATCTTTTCATACCTAATTTAAAAAGAAATTTGATTTCTGTCTCAAAATTGTGCATGGATGGTTATTCTATCTTATTTAGTAATGTGATTACTATTAAACGGAATAACAAATTCCTCGCGTACGGAAAACTTGAGAACGGTCTCTATGTTCTCCATCCTTCTCTGGAAACAAACATTACCGAAACTATGTCGGAAATAATCCTCAAGAAGAGAACTCGTGATATAGTTAATCTCACGTGCCTGTGGCATTACCGACTTGGCCACATCAACATAGATCGTATTGGTAAAGGATGGTCCTTTGAATTTTCTAACTGTAGAAGATCTTCCAACTTGTGAATCTTGCCTTCAGGGTTAGATGACGAAGCGGCCATTTACGAGAAATCCTGAAAGATCTACAGGCACACTTGACCTAATACATATTGATGTATGTGGTTCCCTGATTGTTAGGACACGTAACCAGCACGTTTATTTCATAACCTTTACTGATGACTATTCTCGGTATGGTTACATGTACCTAGTGAATCCTTTGAAAAGTTCAAAGAGTTCGGACAAGAAGTCGAGAAACAATTAGGGAGAGAAGTTAAGACCCTTCGATCAGATCGAGGCAACAAGTATCCTCTGACGAATTCAGGGACTACATAAAAGAAAATGGAATTGTATCACAACTAGCTCCTTCTACTGCACCACAATTAAATGGTGTGTCAGAGATGAGAAACCGGACTTTATTAGATATGGTCCGATCACTTCTCGTCCACTCAGAGTTACCTACATCATTTTGGGGTTTCACATTAGAGACTACGATTTACGTGTTGAGCCGAGTTCCAACCAAATCTATTCCTAAGACTCCATATTTGCTATGGACTGCTAAGAAACCAAGTGTGAGACACTTGAAGATTTGGGGTTGTCCAGCACATGTTAAAAGAACTAGTACTAACAAATTGGAATCCAAGAGCAGCCGTTGCCCATTTGTAGGTTACCCCAAAGGCTTTATAGGTTACTTGTTCTATGATCCAAAAGAGCAAAATGTGTTTTGCAGTCGAAATGCCCACTTCCTAGAGGAAGATTACATCTTGGATAATCATCATCAGGAAGTTGTTCTTGATGAGGAGAGCCTAGGGGTAGTCTATGTCCCACCAGCTCCAGAAAATAACCAACCTAGAAGGTCTACCCGGGTTTCTAGGCCTCCAATTGGTTATGGCTATGACCAAGAAAGTTACTTGGTGAAAGCCACAACCAGTGAGGAGGATCCCATGACTTATTCAGAAGCTATGTTGGAGATAGATTCCTTGAAGTGGGTAGATGCCATGAGAGTTGAGATGGACTCAATGGAGACCAATGGTGTCTGGACTCTGGTAGATTCACCCCTTGGGGTAAAAGCAATTGGTTGCAAATGGATTTATAAGAGGAAGAAGGGCCCCGATGGTAACGTTGAGACCTACAAGGCTCGTCTTGTGGCGAAAGGTTACACTCAAAAAGAGGGAATAGATTATGAGGAAACCTTTTCGCCCATTGCCATGCTTAAATCCATTAGGATCCTGCTAGCTATAGCAGCGTACCATGACTACGAGATTTAGCAAATGGATGTCAAAACCGCGTTCCTAAATGGAGATCTTACTGAAGATATCTATATGCAACAACCGCAAGGTTTCATAGCTGTAGGTCAGAAACACATGGTATGTAAACTCAACTGATCCATATATGGACTTAAGCAAACTTGCAGGAGTTGGAACATCCGGTTTGACTCTACCGTCAAATAGTTTGATTTTGAGCAAAATCTGGATGAGCCCTATGTTTACAAGAAGACAATGCAAGATAATGTTACGTTCTTGGTTCTGTATGTAGATGACATTCTACTCATTGAGAATGATGTAGGAATGTTAACTACGGTGAAAGTGTGGCTTTCACGTCAATACTCCATGAAAGATCTCGGAGAAGCCTCCTACATATTGGGTCTTCAACTCTATAGAGATAGATCGAAGAGGATAATATGATTATCCCAGTCTGCTTACATTGACAAGATTGTCAAAAGATACTGTATGGAGAACTCTAAGAAAGGAAATGTCCCTTTCAGCTCACTCTCTTCAAGGCTATGTCTCCCAAGACTCCCGAAGAGATTGAGGGCATGAAAGAGATTCCCTATGCCTCAGTTGTATGCCATGCTGTGCACTCATCCGGACAATGCTCAGGTAGTGAGTGTGGTAAGTAGATACCAATCTAACCCAGGATAGGAACACTAGACAGCTGTGAAAAACACACTGAAATGCCTTCGGTGGACAAAAGGGGTTTTGTCTGATATCCGATGGTAGTTCACTACAGATCATCAGGTATACTGATACTGACTTCCAGTAAGATCCAAATGATAGAAAGAATATATCTGGTTACATCTTTGAGATGAGGGTCCTGAGTAGTACTAAATAGTCCATAACCCAAGCCGATTGCATTACCGTAAGTGAGGCTACCTGATGAAAGAAGGTGTTCATTCTAGAATTTGGAATTCAGCACATCACCCACTCCACTGTTGTGTGACAATACTAGATCTACGGGAAATTGATGTTAAAAGGTAGCATCAGTAGAGAATGTGGTAGACCTATTGACTAAGCCACTAACACAGAAAGTGTTTAAGAAACACGTGGAAAGTATGAGACTCCGGCTTGTACCCGATTGGACCTAAGTGCAAGTGGGAGCTGTTAGACAGTTATGTCTTTAGCTCTAATCAGATTGATGTATCTTTTGACATTTATTGTAAATCAATAAAGTACATAACTGATTCATGTCATTTTGGTGCATTTCTGTGTAATACCCTTAAACTGGACACTTATGAGACTCGTGTTAGTTTGGAATCTTCATAGCCATTGGATAGATCTGGGGAGATTTATCCTGTCAAGGCTGACACTGAATCGAACCAAAATTTTAGTATTGCCTTGGACCTTGGAGATAGATGGGAAAAACTAGAATGTTACACCTAACCCCTAGACTCGATTATGATACTACACTAGGTGTTGGATTGGGCTGTCTTTGATGTGCTAATTAGTGAGATCCTTAGAGTGGGTCAAAACCTGGGTATGTTGGGACACTCCGAGAATTCATCTGAGTGGGTGATCATAGTGACAGGATCAGCCCCTTTGTGGGACAAAGTGAATGATCGGGGATGCACTCTCTCTAATGGAAACCTAAACTGCCGGCAGTTGATTTCAACTGTTGAAATTTGTTTTGCAAAATATATTTATATAGATATATACATATATATATATATATATATATATATTATGGTTTCAAAACATTTGTAAAAGGTTTTTAACTCCCGAGATCCATGTGAGTAGAGAGTGCAGCACTGTTCCTTACAGCCAAGGGAGAGGTCATCTCTTATTGGGCAGTGTTTGATCATTATGGACTGAGAGGTTAAGTGTAAGACCACTGAGGGTCCTTGGGTTTTCATAAGGTGGCTAGAACCAAGAACCATTTAGTGTAAATGTTGGGCCCATTAAGAGCCCGTAGTGATGGACTCAGGGGTTCACTGCCTCCTACAATGAATTCGACCAGGCCTTGTAACAAAGGTTGGGCTGAACCCATGTGGTTGATGTGTAGATCAATGTTTGTGTCCCACGCCATACAAAGAGATCCAACTGGGCCGCAGGTTAAGAGGTTAAGTGAGCACATAAACTTAATGTGAGTAGAGAGTGCAGCACTGTTCCTTACAGCCAAGGGAGAGGTCATCTCTTATTGGGCAGTGTTTGATCATTATGGGCTGAGAGGTTAAGTGTAAGACCACTAAGGGTCCTTGGGTTTTCATAAGGTGGCTAGAACCAAGAACCATTTAGTGTAAATGTTGAGCCCATTAAGAGCCCGTAGTGATGGACTTAGGGGTTCACTGCCTCCTATAATGAATTCGACTAGGCCTTGTAACAAAGGCTGGGCTGAACCCATGTGGTTGATGTGTAGATCAATGTTTGTGTCCCACGCCATACAAAGAGATCCAACTGGGCCGCAGGTTAAGAGGTTAAGTGAGCACATAAACTTAATGGACGTAAAGCCCAATTCGAATTGGGCTTGAGTTAGTTAATTAAAAGGAGGCAAGATAGGATTTATAATCTGATTAGGATTACCTAAAGGATAAGATAAGTCTTACCCATTCAAGAGTCCAGATCCAAATATCAGATTTGGATTAAGGAACTCTCTCTTGATTAGGTTAGGAGGCTGATCCTAAGATGGCTATAAATAAAGGGGGTGAATTCCTCAATAACACAACATAGCAATCTACAGAGTTCTTCCCTGTTCTTGTCGCCCCTGCTTAGTTCAATCTCCACATGTGGGAGTGATCAAGAATTGTTCTTGATATTGCTTCTTGGTAAAAGAAGCAATCTGAAGTCGTGCTCACCAGCCCTCTACTCCATTCTTGCTGAAGAGTCGTCTTGCTGATCCTGTTTCACTACACAATGTGTCATTTTCAGTGGAAGTGGGTTTTGGTTTTCTCCTTGGGCGTGAACACCTTCATTGGGAGTTACTGCTACTTTGTATCAGGTATATCCCTTTCTTCCCTTTTGGTTTCAGATCTAGTCTAGTTTTAGTTCAAGATTGATCATTGAAAATGCAGTTTTCTAAATTAAGGAATGTGATTCACAGATGGGAGAGAGAAATTTTTGAAATTTCGCTCTACCTTCCTACAAGGTTCGGCCATCGATGTGATGGATCTCTCATCCCTTCAACAATAACATCCATAGTCAAATTGACATTTGGTTTCCCATGTCTTTCTTCTTTCAGTACCGATAGTCTTTCTTGTAATGCATGGGTTTGCCACATACAAAGTACTTTCCTTTCTTTTGTTGTTTCTTGAATTTTTGATCATTTTTTACATTCAAGTTCCTTTAGAATTTTGTAGTCATTTCCTCCACCACATTGGTTTTGGAAATCTAATTTTTATCATCTTCATCTTTCTTTCTATCATTTTCTTCTGTTTTAATTGAGACCACTACTTGGTCCAAAGTAGTGTCATTTCTCTTATGCTTCATACTTATTTTGAAATCATTCCATGTATATGACAATTTCTCTACAAGAGAGCCGACAATAAATTCATTTGGTAGTGTCATGCTTTGCTTTGCTAATTCCCCCACAAGCACCTGAAACTCATCTATTTGGGAAGACACGTCCATGTCTTCTTTCATGGTAAAATGCAAGATATTGGCAATCACATATTTTTTATTCCCAACATTTTCCAGAGTATACTTGTTGTCCAATGCATTCCAAATTTCATAGGCAAAGTTATAGGAAGAGTAGACATTGTACAGTTCATTAAACAAGCAATTGAGGATATGGTTTTTGCAGAGGTGGTCAGCCGTAATCCAGTGTTCTGTAATAACAAAACGGGTTGGTTCCTCCATGTTTAGTGGGTTCGGTTCAGTCAAAATAGAGACTATCCCTAACTGCTCTAAGGAAAACAAAAGGCGTTGTCTTCAATGCTTGTAGTTAGTTCCATTGGAAGGTTCAATTTAGAGAAATCGAGAACTATTGACAGTATCTGGTTCCTCATGATGGGATTAGCAGAAATGGGTTCCATAAAAGCAATTTTAAGATTGTTAAAAAATAATGATAATAAAATGCAGAATGAAACTTATCAATAATCGCTTTCCAAACCGATTAATTATAGAACTATAGCGTTGCAGAATTGTAAATCTGAGAAATTGCAAAGAGGAGGGCTGGATATAATGCTCATCACAGGTTCTATTGTGGTTGCCTTTGTATTATTATGGTCTTCATTGAAATCTCTATGACGATGATCTATATGTACTTACATTGTCCATTCTTCTTCTTCGCTAGTACCACATTTGCAAGGTTATTAGTGAAGTTATTGAGTACCTTTGAGTAAATTTATTAACTTTTCACGTTCATTTGCACTTAGGTTTGTAGAGATAAAGATAGGCTTTTTCTCCTTTTGGATTATCTGAAATGTCAATCTCCTCTAATTTTTTCTTCCACAACCTCATTCTCTTCCTGTATGTTTGGGTGCGGATGGACCTCCTCCACATACTCTAGGGTATCTACTTGAGTGACTATGAGATTTTAATTTGTTGAAGAATTAGTCTTTGGAATTTTAGATGTTTGGGTTTGTATTAAATTTTAAATTTTATGTTTGAAAGTACCCTTTTGTTCTTGTGCTTGTTCTTTGAGTTTATCTTTCCTCCCATTTTCTAAGCCTTGTTCATGGTGTAACAGTGCTGAAAACATTGTATATTCCTATGCTTAGTACAGATACGATAAATGTGTCATGCATATGCATGTATACTATCTTTATATGCATTATTATTGTATCACCCATGGGCTGAGATTTTTTAAATATCTGTGCCATATGTATGTATGTCCGGATACAAGGTTGTTTCTGTGTATGCACATCAACTTTGACGGGATTCAATCAACATTACTTCGAAAGAGGATTCAATTAACATTAATAATCAAGTATGTTGGACAATCTAATTATAAGAGCATTGCATGCTAGCTGTAACTAATTTTAACTAACATATTACAAATAGGAACTAGCTTTAAGAAACAAGCATCTATCTTTAATATCTTCAGAGTGGCATGCAGGTAGGCAAGTAGTTTAGTTAAAGCACTAAGGAGCTGTCTGGAGTTTAGGTTTCATAGTTTTCCCCCCTCTCTATGAGGAGGAATGGGTCCTCGCTAGAAGTGTTTGAGGATAGTTGTTGAGATTGGGGTTGTGTCTCTGTTGTCGAGGATGGTTGAATACATTATTTATGAATACAAGATGTGGGAGTGGGCGTCTCTTCTTATTGTTGACCTTTCTCTCTCAGGTAAATAACATTTTGGCCTTCATATGCATCCTCTAGCACCAATATATAGGTTGCCTTTGAATGAGATGTAAAAGTAAAATTATACTAATGGAGTTGTACACTAATCAATTAAAATTTCTGGACTGTTGTTAATGGAAAGTGTGATTATCGATGTAAATACTTACATCAATTTTTATTGAAGTTGTATTTACATTATCAGTGTAAAACTCGATTTTCGATGTTTAGCCTTGCAAGACTTGACTAATGAGGTTAAGTTGGTAGATCTGACCTTGCATGGAAAAATTAAGGGAAAAGTATGAAAACACACGATGCAGAATTCTGAATTCCAGCCCCCCCTACAACTAGCCCTCTGCCCCCCTATAAATCACATCCTGCCCATGAATTTGGCACCAATTCACGGTCAGGATGCATTCCCCTTGTACTTTGGACCTAGTAAATTCTGATCTGGGCTGATTGGTACTTCTCCCAAAAATTAATCTGGCTCCACAGGCTTGTCTCCTGAGGTTTCATCTCTTTACCATTGAATGTATAATCCACTATCCTACACAAGTAAATTGCTAACTACCTATCATCATTCGAACTTGTTCTTGTAATAAAATTGAAGTTGCCCTTGTCGCATGTTCCTAAAAGTCTCAGAGACAAAAAAAGGTGGAGTTAAAGAGGGAATTCTAAGCTAATCAAAAGACTTTTTAGATGATGGTCCACATGGAGATGGCACATATAGTGGAAGTAGAGGCCTGGCTCTGCAACTCATGAAGAAAAATGATATCCCATCCTTCATACGTGTATGTGGATATCAAAGCGTAATAACTATTTCTCACAGGTGTTCTTACCTTGATGCACCTAGTCTCCATGATCTTTTGCTTCTTCTTTAGTGGTTGATCCTCTGGTGCTAGGTCCACGGGGGTGTACTTAGTGATGCCGGGTCCTTATAACCTTATCAACTTTGCTTCAGCTTTCGACACTGTCTTGGTGTAGTATACAACATCGTGGAGATGGGCCTCGATTGTTACAAAGAGCCCTCATCCCCACAATGCGGATTTTCTTTCCATAGTGCATGGCCTTTGTCCACTAATAATGAGTTGAAGGTATCAACTACAATCTATGTATGAATGGTCTCCTTAGAAAAATATGGCATCTAGTCCTTGCGTTTATAAACACTGAGTTGAGGAGCTTCTTGCGTTTATCAACATCCACTACACTTCATAGCGGTTAAGGCATCCTATAACATACAAGGGGCAATTGTGATGTTAGTCCTTTGCCATCATATCCTCAAGGCCAATGGTGACTATCCCAAATCTCTATCTTGTGCCTTCTTTGTCGATTTCTGTTAAAGAATAAAACCTATTCAAGGACCTCATTTAACAGCTTAAGATTTTAGGTTGAATGGTTTTTTGAGATGGTATCAGAGCCACTTTGACCAAGTGGTTTAGTCGTCACCCCATTATAATTAATTAAATTTCAGTACAAGGTATGGATGGGCTTTTGCTGTCCACGCTTCAAGCCCAATGGGCTTTCTTGTGAGGGGGAATGTTAGAAAATAAAACCTATTCAAGGACCTCACTTAACAACTTAAGTTTTTAGGTTGAATGATTCTTTGAGAATCTCTACTATAACACATATAACCTATAGTGATGTACTTCTTCTAGAACACTTAATTTCCACTTGGAAAAACCACTGTAGGTGTTTGCTTTGAAGAAACCTCGTTGCTAGGACTGTTGGCGAGGCTAGGTTGAAGATGATTCAACTTATGACATTTATATTGCCTAAGGGAGGGTGGGGGGGGAGTAGTTGATCCTCCACTACCCCAGCTATAGATGCCCTTTTAAAATCTTCTAGCCAAATGAACTCTTCTAAATATTTTCGCAATCTGTAGTGTAGTCCATTATGTCGTGAAAAATTGCCTAATCAAACTCATAGAAATACTTACTATTATGTTCTTCCTCGATGGATGCTTGGATTGTGAGATGTGTGGCTTTTCTATCTTCCCATCCTTCAATAATTTATTCATTATGATTATGATTATGACCTTTTCCATGGGAGGGATATCTTCCTCTAGTATTCTCCATCGCATACACTTCCTTGGTTTTGGGTTCCCACCTTTTCTCGTCTTGTAGTCTCTTGAACGTCTACATGGTTCTTCTTGCACATTCTCATAATTTGCCAAAGTCTTGTAGGTATAAGTTGAAGGGATGAGAGATCCATCCTATGGACGCCCAAAGATTGCGGAATAAGGGGGCGAATTTCAAAAATTTTATCTCTCCCTTCAACTGGGAATCATATTCCCCATTTAGAAAATCATATTTTCAAGGATCAATCTTGAACCATAAACTGAACCAGATCTAAACCAAAAGGAGTGGGAGAGGATTATACCTGATACGGAGAAATACTATCTCCCAATGGAGGTGTTCACGCCCAAGGAAGAATCCAAAATCTGCTCCCACTGAAGATGGCGCAGTGCAGGGTGGAGCAGAATC
Organism: Nelumbo nucifera; assembly: GCF_055504915.1. NCBI lineage: Eukaryota > Viridiplantae > Streptophyta > Magnoliopsida > Proteales > Nelumbonaceae > Nelumbo > Nelumbo nucifera. Next base: position 57,937,874 of record NC_142652.1, read on the forward strand.
AGCAACGTTCTTCAAAAGAACTTGATCCTTCGTAAGGATCAACTGGACGACTTGAGTACAGCTCCAACCAATCTTTTCACAAAAGATTGAAATCAAGATCCAATCTTGATTGCTCCCAAGAACTGGAGATCGAACTGAAGGAATGGCAATGGCAGGAAGGTGGCGGCAGGAGAGAATTCGCAGTATGCAGGAAATCTCTCAATCTCTCTTTCTTTAAGAGAAGAATGCTTTTGATGATGTAAAAGGCTGCCGCCCCCTTTCCCTTTTATAATCTCAAAGGGATCAGCTCCTAATCAGATTAGGAGTTGCTAATCCAAATCATATTTGGGTTAGAAGTCCCTTAGTGATAAGGGATAATCCTTATCTTATCTGCAAATCAGATCAGCTGTCTCCTAATCTAATTAGGAGGTTTCCAGATCTAAATCTTATTTAGATCTTGGACTCTCTGAGTGGATAGGGTCTAAGCCCAATCCTTTTAGCTGACCCACTTCAGAATTCGCCCCCTTTAAATGACTGATCAAATCAGCCCAGTTTGAAATGGGCTTAAGGCCCATTAAGGTTATGTACTCAAAAACCTTCCAAATTGCTGCCCAGTTGGGCTTCCTTGTATGGCGTGGGACCCAAGCATTGATCTACACATCAGCCACATGGGTTCAGCCCAGCCTTTGTTACAAGGCCTAGCCGAATGCATTGCTGAAGACAGTGTACCCCCTGAAACCCATCAAATGAGCTCTATGGGCCCAACACTTACACTAAGTGGTCCCTGGGCCAAGCCACCTTGTAACACCCAGGGACTGTGGGCAGATGCAAGATTAGCCCATCAGGCATTATCCTAAATGGTCTTACACTTAACCTCTCAGCCCATAATGATCATACACTGCCCGACAAGAGAGGACCTCTCCCTCGGCTGCAAGGAACAGTGTTGCACTCTCCACTCATATGGATCCCGGGAATTAAAACCTTCTTGCAAACAATTTAGAAACCATACATATATACTTTTATATCTTATATAAAATATGTTTTGCAAAACAAATCTCAACGGTTGAAATCGGCTGCCGACAGTCTTGGTTTCCATCAGTGAGAGTGCATCCCCGATCATTACCTTTGTCCGACAAAGGGGCTGATCCTGTCACTATGATCACCCACTCAGATGAATTCTCGGACTGTTCCAACATACCCAGGTTTTGACCCCCGCTAAGGATCTCACTGATTGGTACATCAAAGACAGCCCAATCCGACACCTAGTGTAGTATCATAATCGAGTCTAGGGGTCGGGTGTAACTTTCCAGTTTTGCCCATCAATCTCCAAGGTCCAGGGTAATACTAGAACTCTGGTCCAGTTCAAAGATTCAATTAATCCTACACTGTATGTGCCTAGGGTCTCACCCTGGCAGCTGAGACAGGCCACCCCAACCGACTTGGTGGCACCACAGTGTCAGCCTTGTCAGGATAGGTCTCCCCAGACCGACCCACCGGCTGTGAACATTCTAAACTAACACGAGTCTCATTAAGTGTCCAGTTTAAGGGTATTACACAGAAACATACCAAGGGAACATGAATCAAATATGTATCTTTATTCATTTACAATAAACTCATAAAGTACATCATTCTGATTGAAGCTAAGGGCATACAAAACTGTCTAACATAAGTTGTCCAAATTTTCCCTATAGTATGGGTGCATGTTCCTAATGCACTCCTCCACCAAGTCTACTTCTTGTACTCTGTCATCATGAAACTCCCAAGTTGCGTGTTGGAACCTTTACACATAATTTCTTAGATCTTTTGTCCTTTCTTACTTGGCATTCCTGTTGGAAGGGTTATAAAATGAGTTTGACATGGCCAAATCAAGTTTGGTGGCTAACAGAAAGTTTAATAATTTTCTAATCTAATATGGGAACTGATTTTCCGATGATTTTGAAATCTGAAATTTCGGGATTGATCTTCTATTGAATTAGACCAGATTTGAAAATCAAATTAAAACTAATCATACCTGACATGGATACCACAATGTGTAGCTCTTATAGTGTTAGTTCACGCTCAATATTAGTCCCAAAATCGACATCCAATTAAAGATAATGTAATATGTATGTGAAGCCGATTCAGCAACATCATTTCAGCAAAAACTTGTCTACAACTTGTTTGGATCGAAGTGGGTATGTGAACCTTATATGCTCTGGTGTTTTCCTGCAAAAGCACAATAGAGGACTGATGGAAATCAGCCCCTATCACAAATGAGTCGAGTTGGGGTTTCTAGGAGGCAAAAGGAGAAGAAGGGAGAGCAAGAGAGTTCTTAGTCCCTTATATAGAGAACTCTCTAACCTAATTAGGAGCTAATCGAAAATCGAATTTGGATTAGAACTTCATCTTTAATCGATAAGAACCCTCTTCTTAAGAGTATGAGTGCTACATTCCCAGATCCATGCCCATTTTCAACCTAAATCACATGAGAATTTAAGTTATTGTCATGTGATCACTTAACTAATCATATTAATAATGGACCTTAGGCCCATTTTCTCTAATGGTTCATGTTCCAAGGTGTTGCATGGACACTTTGGGCTTAAATATTGTAGAGTGGGACTCACGAAGGTCTCACACAAGTCTATAAGAGTTTGGCCCCAACCCTAGTAGAGGTTAGGCTGAATTTACTATTCAGGGGCAGAGCCCTTGACCCAATCAGCTTAGGCTTAGTTTGACCCCAACATTTACATATAAATGATCTTTGGATTTAATCACCCTATGAAGACCCAAGGATAATGGGCTTATATAAAATAAATCCCATCATGTAATTAGCATTGTAATGGTCTCTTGCACCTAACCTCTCGGCCTATAATCATCACAACATTGCCCATAGGGAACAACCTCTTCATTGGCTGCAAAATGTAGTGTCACACTCTCTTCTTGGATAGATCCGAGATTAAAAACTTTTACAAACCTTTTTTATAAAATAGTAATATAACATATAAATATACTTTGCAAATCAAATTTCAAATAGCGTTGAAATCCACTACCGACAGTTTAGGTTTCCATCAGAGAGAATGTAAACCTTGATATTCATTTTGTTTAACATAGGGGCCAATCCCTATCGCTACAACACTACAAGAAAAATGATTTTTAGCGACAGTCAAAACTACCGCTAAAAGTCCTAAAAACTGCCGCTAGAAGTTTTATTGACAATCAACGAACTGCCGCTAAAAGATTTGTTGCTAAAGGTTTCTAGCGACAGTTTTGGTGACTGGCAATAAAACTTAGAAAACTGCTGCTAGAGATAGGGCTTATAGTGACAATCACAACTGCCGCTAAAAGAATGCACCGACTATCGCTAAAGGTTTAGCCCATATATTTCAGTTGTAGTCAGGACTGCCACTAAATCTCTAATTTGTGTTTTTCACCTAACCAAATAAGCTCGAAATTTGTTCCAAATTTTAGTTTTTAGTTTTTAAACTCATTCTTTAAATAAATTTTGCAAAATTACTTTTATGATTGAATGATACATTTGAGTCCATAAGGTAGAATCAACTATGGGGTCTATGATAAAATTGGATAAATTACAAAACCCCTCTATACTATGGGGTCTATGACAAAGACCCCTGTATTTTGTTTTTCAACAAAGACCCCCCTATACAAAGACCCCTTAACCGTTAAGTCAAATAACGGAATGCGTTAAATTACTAAAATACCACACTAAACTTTTTTTGCCCTTTTTCTCTAAAAACCGTTCTATTTTCTGTCGTCCGAACTGGGCGGATTACTAGATCTATGATCGGAAATTCCACCATTGATTAAAGATACTATACCTGAAACGCAACTCACTTTACTAGTCTCCACATTATCAACCACGACGTCCATTCCTGTGTGAAGGCGATCAGTCTAAAGAAAATGCTCTGTCGACATCCCCTTGTTGCAGCATCCGGTTTCAGGTGAAATCCGACTTAGATCTCCCCTGTTGCGGCATCTCACACCAAGCTACAGCACGACATATCTCCGCTGCTGCCACCATTTCCGTCATCCCCCCTCCCATCCTGTCGACTCAAATTGCCCAAACTCTTAATCAACTCCGAATCAAATTCACCTACCTCAAATTCCTCCGACATCGTCCCAGTCTCATCCAAAATCCCCGTTTTATCCATCGCAACCTGCGGTGGTGGCGGCGGCAACGTCAATGTCGGTAGCAGTGGTGGTGGCGGAGGATTCGTCTCTAAAGTTTGATTGGATGTGATAGAAGCAAGACCAAGCGTTTTATTAGCCTTGGGAGAAAGAGTCACAGATGGGGTTTGAGCAATAACTGGGTTTTGCTGGCGGGAGCTGAAGAAGATGAGCGGTTGGTACCCATCTGAGTAGTGCCTTCCGAGGTAAATCAGAGTAAAGGAAATGAGAGCGAAAGCTGAGACCTTCATGAAAAACGAACCTCTCAGGAATTCCGGGATGTTAAAGCCTTTCATGGCTTCAAAAACCCTTCTTCCAGAGAAGAAGAAGAAGAATTAGAGAGTGCTTGTTCAGAATATTTTCTGATCTCTTTCGATCCGAAGTTTTGTTCGCGTGAGAAGAAAATTAGAGAAGAGAAATCTGTTGAACGGCGTGGACGAAGAGGAGTAGAAAGGGTTGCGGCAGCGTTCGACGATGTAGCTCGGGCTCATCTTTGCGACAGCAGCCGTAGTGAGCACTTGGCGGAGAGGAGCTTGAACGACGTCGACGAAAATCTTCTTTTCCCATTCGGAGGGTAACTCCAGCACTCCATTTTGCAACAACAGCGCTCGACGACACCATGAACGCCATGAACGGCTAATCTGAGTTGGCTTCAAGGATCTCATAGAGAATAACTCAGAAACCGCATGTTAAGTTAGGATGGTTATCCAGATACCAGTCCAGAGCAAAATGACAGAGAAAAACAAAGCAGAGAATACGGAAAATAACAGAGGAAGATGCGGTAATAATCAAGCTTACCTGATCTTATTTTTGTCCTAAAAGAATGAACGCTGCAACAAAGGGAAATACGTCCAGGTCGTTAGTTTCACCTTTCAGATCATGCTCGCATTAATTACTTGTCATAATTACATGTGATGCGGCACGATCCGGGCACTCCTAACTGGCTGATGACTGGCTCCTTGCTGGCAACGGATAGCATATGAGAAGACGAAGAAGAAGGATTCCCAGGGATTTGCCCGGTGAGAATACTCCGATGCTTAAGTTAGTACTGTGTATGAGGAGTAAAGAGAGAAAAACGAAAGCTAAGAGTGGAGGTCGCGCTTTTTCACTATATTCGAGAGGTTTTAGGTCTCAAGAGAGCTTCTCCTCTGCCCTGAGGGCTTTTATAGGAGCGCTCTTGCGAGATCGGGCATAACCGCCACTGGGCTCCTATCACAAGCATTACCTGCCAGGTCTGCGTAGGTGATCGTTATAGTGTACTATCCGCTTCGATTGAGTGACACGTCCCAAAGGGGCAGGCACGCCTCCATTTGTCGAGAGACGTGGGTACAGACTGTCGAAAGGACAAGGACTGCGCCGCCAGTCGAGAGACGTAGCGCAGTCTGTTCGGTACGGTCTTGTCAGATGGAAGCTTCCTGAGAGCGTCGCATCACTCAGTCGCAAGTTACCTCGTAGTGAGCTATCCTTGCCGCGAGCTACTTTGTAGCAAGCTCTTTGGGGTACTTCGAGGTGACCCTCATCAAGGTTGGTCTTTGGGGCAGTTCTTCTGCCCAGGTGCTAGAGCGAGCTGGTCTCCCTAGCTCGCGGGCTGAAATAGTCTTGGAGTATTCCCTTATTGGTAGCTCGGGGAACCTGGAGCTCGCGTTGTAGCGAGCCTCTCCTTTACCTCGCTACCGCGTAGCGGGCTGCTTTATGGGCTTATCACTTAGCCATACTGGAACACAATGTTGAGCTGTCGCTTACGCTGAGTCAGCGTCCACGTGTCGCCGTTTCATATGTTAGGTCAAATCATCCTTCATCAATTGCCCCCCACTCCTTGGGCTAAGAGTGCCGCCTTAGCGCGGGGAGTTTATGAAGCGCGATGGACTGATTTGACCAAAATTCAAACTTGATTGACCGTAATAAATGCATTTGCGGGAATCAAGAGATCTTCTGACTTCTCCGACTTCTCGGATTCCGAAAATGTGCTGAGGTGGCCTTTAATTCTGAATGTTGTGCGGTTGCGACTACCTTAATCATGGAAGATGTGCCGCCAATTGCCTTCGGTTTTAAGATGGCGTGCGGTTAGGGCGCCCGCGGGCCGTTGGATCTGTTTTGATCCAGGCCATCGGTTTGAGAGGGCGAGGGCTATAAATGGGGAGCCCCCCTCGGCCCTACCTCCGTCCACACCATCTTGCTTTGGATTCTGAGGTTGCGTACTTCGCTTGGTCTACTTGAGTTTCTCAGTCCGCCCCGTTCCATCTACTTTGGTGAGTCCCGATCGCCGTCAGCCATGTCTGGGTACCCACGCCATACCTACCACAGGGGCAATGGTCAAGATGATGATGATGCTCACTCAAGCTCGGGGGGAGCTTGGGAGCATATCCCGGAGGCTCGGGAGGCCTCTGGCAACATGGCGTCCACTTCTAGGGGGAGGGAGCCTGATACCTTTGGCCCTTCCTTGATGATAGCGGAGAGGCTCAGGTCTCTGATCCGCTACTTTCGCCTTCCTGGGGACCTGGTTTACAGCCTCCCTACTGGCAACTTCCCTTGGGAGCATGGTCCCAATGACATAGTGATCTTTCAGGAACAGCTCGAGGCTGGCCTGCGTCTTCCCCTGCACCCCTTGATAGTGGAGGTGCTGAACCACTTCAACGTCACTATATACCAGCTTCACCCCAACGCTGTTCGAAACATGGTTGGGACTATATCCCTATGTCACGAGTATTGCCTCCCTTTAGACCTTGACATTTTCGCCTCTATCCTTTGTATAAAGAATGCTACTCTTGGGGTTCCTCCGGAGAGGCGCTTTTACTACCTCTCTCCCCGTCGCGGCTACAAGCTCTTGTACGAGCTGCCGAATAGGATCCCCGCCTGGAAGTGGTACTACTTTGTGGTCTGTAACCTCGAGGGGTGGCCCTTTCCCACTGCTTGGAGGGGCACCATCTAGGACCCCGGGGCCGAGCTGGACCCTGAGACTCGGAAAATGATGTTGTCCTAGGCGTCGGTAGGCTTCCTTTGCTCGGACTACTTGGCAGAGGAGAAGCTCGTGCAGGCAGGCTTGAGCCCGGGTATGTCAACCTTTTAGGTTGCGTAGTGTTTTGTGACCATTGTGTACACATGCATTTTGCTTTCCTGTTGGACTAATATCTTGTGGTCTTTTGGCAGCCATCATGTCTAGTGCCGATTCGCACCGGCTGAAGAGGACGCGCCCCGACCGAACCCCTCCTTCAGGAAGCACTAAGTTTGGGTCTGCCGAGCCGGTCCTGCCCTCTCCTCCACCCGAGGTTCCGATGCCCCCTCCTGAGGGGACTAGTGGGGTCAACCCCGGGGGAAGCGGGTCCTCTCTGCCGGGGGAGGCCCCCTTTAACCCCCTTCAGCCCCGTCCTTACCCCCGGTTCCCAGTGGGGAACTGTGAAGGGGTAAACGATTACTTGGTAGCTCGCCGGAGGAGTCGAAAGGCAATCAATAATGACGAGATCGCTTAGTGGGGAAACATGGAGCCCGGGGACCTCTCTGCGTTCGCCTCTGCCCACTGCATGGTCGTAAGTGGCTCTTTTTTTTTTTTTTTCTTTTTCCGTCTTGTTTTGTGCCCTTTTTCGCTGTCTTCTGATCTTCTTTTTCGCCTATAGGTAAATTCCGCCATCCATGCCATGGCTCTCCAGACGCACATCCATCGCATCGACGCCCTTGACCAACGTGCTACCAATCAGAAGCTCCAGGTCGAGCTCGACCGGATCCAGGGCGAGCTCCATCACACTCGCAAGGGGAGCGAGTCTCAGGAGCTGCTCGTTCACGACCAGGAGGCTCAAATCGCTCAGCTTACTAAAGAGAGCGCACGCTATAAGGTTTTGCACTCTACATATTTGCATTTGTACACCTTCCGAACTAAGCCTTAGTTGCAAAACTTGTGATTGAAGTGATTCAAACCCAAATCACCCAGAGCTAAAGCCTTATCTACACTTTTAATCCATTAAACCATATTTCGCACTATGACAACAAGTGAAATAGAATATTATTTTATCAATTCTAGAGTCCATATGTAATGCGGACAAATAACATACATTTGTGTCCAACTCAATAAAAAATACTATTCAAAACTAATATTTTGTAAACTACTAGAATAAATAATTTGTTAAATCCACATTTATATCAAAATGTGGTTTTTAATCTCAAGAAATTTATACGAATAAAGATATTAATAATAGAATAAATTATTTATTACTATTTTAATTTGGATTAAATAAAAGTATATATATTATTTACAAATATAAAAATGTTATTTATAAAATACTCAAGAATATAATATAAATTGAATTTGTCAAATCCATTATTCTACATTTATATAAAAAATGATATTTTATCTCAAATTTTATGGAAAAAATGTTAATAATGGAATAATTATTTTAGTAGTTAAAAATTATGAATTTGCACATGATGTGTATCTTAGAAAATTTAATATATTTGATATATTTTAAGTTAATATTATATATTTTTATAAATTTTTAATTGATATTTTAATTACATTTTATAATAACATGTTTATTGTTTACAAAAATAAAAATATTGTTAACTAAACAGTTGAGAATTAATTCTTAGTTGACTTTTGGTTAATATTAAAAATTTTAAATAATAACACAGAAAATAATCAATATAATAATTCATGTATAATAGTTGCATATGTTTTGTGCCTTGAAATTCAATAGAAAATAACATAATAATAGCTTTATGCATGTATTAATTTGTAAAAAATATATATAATATGTTCTACGATTCTTGATTAATACATTATTAATAAAATTTTATGAATTCTGTGCATCCCACTGTGTTAGTTGTAGTATATTTTTTCACATATACCTTTAGAATATACATTTTTCATATATTTATACATTAATTATGGCTATTTTAATCTTAAATATAATGTTATTAATATATTTATGGAATTTATATGCATTTTTTATTGTATTCATATTTTTCGTCCATATCCATGAGTTTCCAAAGCGTATTTGTATCGGTATCTGAGTCATCCGATACAATACTCGATACCGATACTTTAATCCTTGGGTCGAACTAGGTTTGGTGGCTGGCCGAATTTTTAAATTTTTTCTAATTCAATCCGGGAACTGATTTTTCAGTGATTTTGAAATATGAAATTATAGGATCGTTCTTGCACTAAACTAGACCAGATTTGAAACTAAATTAAAAATTAATTATACATGATATGGAGACCACAATACACAGCTCCCAGAGTGGTAATTATGTCCAATATCAGTCACAAAATCGGCCTCCAACTGAAGATGACATAGTGTGTATGTGAAATTGATTCAACAACACCATTTTAGCAAAACCAATCTCCAATTTGCTTGGATCGAGGTGGGTATATGAACCTATTATCCTTTAATGTTTTCTTGCAAAAACACAGTGGAAGACTGATGGAAATCAGCCCCTATCACAGTTGGGATGAATTAGGGTTTTTGGGAGGCAAGGGAGAAGAGAAGAAAGCAAGAGAGTGGAGAGAATGGGTGAATTCACCTCTCCCCTCTTAGTACCTTATATAGAACACTCTCTTAACCAAATTAGGAGTTGATTCAAATCAAATTTGGATTAGGACTTTATCTTTAATTGATAAGAGCTCTCTTCTTAAGAGAAGAATGGGTGGTGCTCCGTACCTAGATTCATGCCCACTTTCAACCCAAATCACATGACAACTTGACTAATCATATTAGTAATAGGCCTTAGGTCCATTTCCTCTAATGGTTCACATCCCAAGGTGTTGCATGGCCACTTTGAGCTTGAATATTTTATGGAGTGGGACTCATAAAGGTATCACACAAGTCCATAAGGGTTAGCCCCCACCTCTGGTAGAGGTTAGGCCAAATTCACTGCTCAGGGGTAGTGAACCCTTGACCCAATCAGCTTGGGCTCAATTTGGGCCCAACATTTACACATAAATGATCATTGGATTCAACCACCCTATGAAGACCCACAAATAATGGACTTATCTAAGATAAAGCCCATCAAGTAATCAGCCTTCTAATGGTCTCTTACACCTAACATCTCAATCCATAATCATCAAAACACTGCCCATAAGGAAGGACCTCTTATCTAACTGTGAAATGCAGTGTCACACTCTCTACTCAGATGGATTTTGAAATTAAAACCTTTTGCAAACCTTTTTCATAAAATAGTAATATAACACATAAATATATTTTGCAAATCAGATTTCAAATATAGTTGAAATTCACTACCGACAGTTTAGGTTAACATTAGAGAGAATGTGAACCATGATATTCACTTTGTCTGACAAAGAGGTTAATCCTATGACTGTGATCACCCACTCAGGTAATTTTCCAAAACTTAGTACAATATCATAATCAAGTCTAGGGTTAAACATAACTTTCTAGTTTTTCCCATCCATCTCTAAGGTTCAAGACATAATTGGAAATTGGTCTGGGATCAATGTTTCTTCTAAATACCCACTGGCTGTGCTTGGGGCCTAACCCTAGTAGTTGAGATAAGCTGCTCCACCAATTCGGCAACATGCCAATGTTATCCTTGTTAGGATAAACTCCTCAATTTTATCCAATGGCTGAGAATATTCTAAACTAACACGAGTTTTATATGTGTCCAATTTAAGGAGTAATTCATAAAAACACACCAATTTAAACATAAAAAAATATTGTACTTTATTCATTTACTAATAAATGTTTGCATACATCAATCTAATTAGAGCTAAGGGCATATACTGTCTAACAATTCCCACTTACACTTAGGTCCAATCGGGTATTAACCTCAGTCCCATACTATCCACATGTCCTTCAAACACTTTCTATATTAGTGGCTTAGTTAATAGGTCTACCACATTTTCCGTTGATGCCACCTTTTGAATCTGAATGCATCCTCTACCAACAATCTCTCGTAGAATGTGATACTTCTTCTCGATGTGCTTTGAATTCAAGTGGGCTCTTAGCTCTTCAACTTGGCTCTTTATCTTGAAAAATGGCTCTAGTGTGCTAGATGGTATGACTCCAAATTCCCAAGCGAATTTCTTCACCCATACTACTTCCTTGTCAGGCTCACTTATGGCAAATTGTGGACCCTTGTTTGTTACTTTTCCAACTGGCTGCATAGATTCTCAACATAAAAATATATCTAGATGTATACTTTCTATCATCTAGGTCAAGCTGAAAGTCAACATCTGTATAACCGGTCATTTGTACTGAACTACCATCGAAGACAAGACAATAGTCTTTAGCTCTTCACAGATATTTTAGTATGTAATGAATCCTGCATGTTGAATTTTTGACAACCTTGTCAATGTAAATAGATTGGTATAATCCAATTAACCTCTTCGTGAACATAGTTTTGATATGTTTTATTTAGTAAGATCTTTTGACAATATTTTGACAACTTTTATTCAGTAAGATCTCTATTCAAGAACATAGTTTTAACATCCATTTGTCAGATTTCATAATCGTAGTGCGTAACTATAGCTAATAGTATCTTGATGGATTTAAGCATGGCCACAAGCGAGAAGGTTTCCTCATAATCGACTATTTCTTTTTGAGTGTAACCTTTCACCACAAGTCGAGCTTTATAGGTCTCAATCTTTCCATTTAGGGCCCTTCTTCCTTTTGTAGATCCACTTGCAATTGATTGCTTTCACCCTAGGGGATGGATTTACCAAAGTCCAAACTCTGTTGGTATTCATTGAGTCTATCTCAGATTTCATGGCATCTACCCACTTCAAGGAGTCTATGTCTAACATAGCTTTCGTATAAGTCATGGCTTCCATCAAATAACTTTCTTGTTCATATCCGAAATGTACAAGAGGTTTAGATATCCGAGTAGATCTTCTAGGTTATGTATTGATATCTAGAACTTACAGGTTATCTTCCTCTACCCTTGAACCCTATTCATCAAGAATAACTTCCTGATAATGATTTTTGAGGGTGTAGTATTCTTTCAAGAAGTGGGCATCTCGACTAACAAAGACCTTTTGTTCTCTTAGGTCATAGAAGAGATACCCAATAGAGTCCTTAGGGTAACCTACAAATAGGCAATGATTGGTTTTGGATTCTAGTTTGTATGCACTTGTCTCTTTTACGTATGTTGGACAATTCACACTTTAAAGTGTCTAACACTTGGTTTCTTACAATTTCAAAGCTCATATAGTCTTAGGAACCAACTTGGTTGGAACTTGGTTCAGCATGTAGATCGTAATCTCTAATACATGCCTCTAAAAGGATATGGGTAACTCTAAGTAGACGATAAGTGTTCGAACCATATCTAATAAAGTTCAATTTCTTCTCTGTGATACACCATTTAATTGTGATGTAGCAGGAAGAAAAAATTGTGATATAATCCCATTGTCCTTTAGGTAGTCCCCAAATTCATCAAAGATGTATTCACCTCATAAATTTAATCAAAGGGCTATGATTTGTCTCCCCAATTGTTTCTCAACTTCATGTCTAAATTCTTTCAACTTCTCAAAGGATTCAGACTCATGTCTCATTAGGTACACGTACTCATACCGAGAATAGTCATTGGGAGCCTTAGCCATGAACAATTACCGGGTTTTGGACTACATCGAGCCCGAACTCCCTAGAGTTACCAATTATTTCTCCGATTAGTGTTGAGCTAGAGCCCCAGGAGTTACTAGTTAGGAATTAAGCCTTTGTATTTTAGTATGCATGTTGTAGAGTTTTGGAGCCTTTCAGGGATAACCATTGAGCTATAGCCCCTAGAGTTATTGGTAGATAGGATTAACATCAAGCCAGAACCCCTAGGTTTACTAGCTTGAGAGTTAAGCTCATGTTCTTTCCTTTTTGTAATATTTTGGGATTATCATTAAGCCATATCCCTCGAAGCTACTAGTTTTCTAGGTTTATTGTTGAGTAGAAGCCTTCAGTGTTACTAGTAAGCAAGGATCACCATCAAGCCAAAGCCCCCTAGAGCTACTAGTGAGGCATTGATCTTGAGTATAAGATTGGAACTAGGTCTCTATGATGGATTGTGCCTTTGTGAAATGCTTGGTATTACCATTGACAACATTTAAATTAAATGACATTTGAAATACAATGCTGTATAAATATATTCTATGATTTGTCACTTGCGTCGTAGTTTCTTTGAATCACTATTATAATTACAACATTGTCATTCACAGTTATGCGCTTAACGCAACTGATGAGGGGTGATTTGGCCCGACCTAGTGAGCAGAGGACACGTGGACGTAACTTGCCAGTTAGATTGTGAATCAGCATTTACTGCCATCTTAGCACCACCTACCACCTCGGCGGACCAAGCCACCTCGGGTGTCTCGGGTACCTCAGAAATGACCGAGGTCTGGGTAGCTCAAGATTGCCTAACTTACCGGGGTGACACGTCAGACTTCTAGAAGCATGCCAGCCATCTCCAAGCTCTTCAAGATCACACCACATGACTGGAGGACTTATCTTTATCCCATCTGAATCGGATGGACATGATAGGCCTTATCAGTTAGCACGTTATCTACCTCCCGGGGTGGAACGGACTCCTAACAGCGTGGGCCGAGGATCTCGGAGGTGTTTCGTAAAACCCACAATAACCCAACTATATAAGAGCATCAGCCCCTGAAACTCAGGTAGGTGCGATTTAGTGCATTCTAGCTCTCATACTCAATTGCTTTCAGCTCGCAACCAACTTAGTACTAACTTAAGCATTGGAGTGACTACGCCGGGTTGGCCACCCCGGGTTCTCTAAATACTTCTTCCATACAGTTCAACCGGCTTGCTAGGCGAGCTATCATCTAGCTAGGAGCCACCAGATCGTGCACCATCAATTGGCATCGTTTGTAGGAAGTATAACATGAAGCTCAACACGAGCAAGTGTGTCTTCGGGGTCATGTCGGGCAAATTCCTAGACTACATAGTGAACCGGTGTGGCATCGAAACCAACCCGGACAAGATAAAGGTCATACTATATATAAGAACATCGCAAAATATAAAGGAAGTGCAAAGACTGACTGGCCGGGTAGCCGCCTTAAACCGGTTTATGTCTAAATCGACAGGTCGGTGCCTACCCTTCTTTAAGGCAATCAAGAAGAACAAGGACTTTGAATGGTCTGAAGAGTGCCAGCTCGCATTTGATGAGCTGAAAAAATACCTAAGTAGCCTACCGGTTTTAACCCGACCTGAAGTTGGAGACGAGCTTCGACTTTACTTCTCAGCAAGTGATGAGGTGGTCAGCTCAGTACTAATTCGAGAGGTAGACCAGGTCTAAAGGCCCATCTACTACGTAAACAAAGTTTTGTAGGAAGCAGAGATGAAGTACCTGACATCGAGAAGCTGGCCTACGCCCTAGTGATTGCAGCTTGGAAGCTGCGCCCTTACTTCCAAGCTCACACAATCATCGTCCTCACCAATAGACCACTGAAGCACATTCGAAAGAAGCCTGAGGTCTCAAGCAGGCTGACGAAGTGGGTCATTGAGCTAAGCGAGTATGATATCCGGTTCGAGCTATGCCCAGCAATCAAAGCTCAAGTCTTGGTGGATTTCATTGCGGAATGCACGTTCAGCACGCTGGCCCCTGAGGTGGCTGAGCCGACTAGCACGTCAGAGGCGTCAACCAGTGCAGCACCGGTTCCGGTCAGGGATGAGGAGCCCTGGATCCTCCACATTGATAGCTCGTCTAATTAGTGAGGAAGCGGTGCTGGACTCATACTGTACAGGCCGAGTGAGGTGAAGCTGGAGTATGCTCTCTACTTCGGATACGAGGCATCAAACAACGAGGCGGAGTACGAGGCATTGATAGTCGGGCTACACTTGGCAAAGGAGGTCGGCGCAAAGCACATCGTGGTATGTAGTGATTCCTAGCTGGTAAACGATGAGTACGAGGCTCGGGAACATGTCATGATGGCTTACTTGGCCAAAGTGAGGGAGCTCCTGCCCAACTTCCTTTCATGGTGAAGGGATGAGAGATCCATCCTATGGACGCCCAAAGATTGCGGAATAAGGGGCGAATTTCAAAAATTTTTCTCTCCCTTCAACTGGGAATCGTATTCCCTATTTAGAAAATCATATTTTCAAGGATCAATCTTGAACCATAAACTGAACCAGATCTGAACCAAAAGGAGTGGGAGAGGATTATACCTGATACGGAGAAATACTATCTCCCAATGGAGGTGTTCACGCCCAAGGAAGGATCCAAAGACTGCTCCCACTGAAAATGGCGCAGTGCAGGATGGAGCAGAATCAACAACGTTCTTCAAAAGAACTTGACCCTTCACAAGAATCAACTGGACGGCTTGTGAGTACAGCTCCAACCAATCTTTTCCCAAAAGATTAAAATCAAGATCCAATCTTGATTGCTCCCAAGAACTGGAGATCGAACCGAAGGAATGGCAATGGTAGGAAGGTGGCGGCAGAAGAGAATTCGCAGTATGCAGGAAATCTCTCAATCTCTCTTTCTTTAAAGAGAAGAATGCTATTGATGTTGTTGTGTGTTTCAAGGCTGCCGCCCCCTTCCCCTTTTATAATCTTAAAGGGATCAGCTCCTAATCAGATTAGGAATTGCTAATCCAAATCATATTTGGGTTAGAAGTCCCTTAGTGATAAGGGATAATCCTTATCTTATCTGCAGATCAGATCAGCTGTCTCCTAATCTAATTAGGAGGTTTCCAGATCTAAATCTTATTTAGATCTTGGACTCTCTGAGTGGATAGGGTCTAAGCCCAATCCTTTTAGCTGACCCACTTTAGAATTCGCCCCCTTTAGATGACTGATCAAATCAGCCCAGTTCAAAATGGGCTTAAGGCCCATTTAAGGTTATGTACTCAAAAAACTTCCAAATTGCTGCCCAGTTGGGCTTTCTTGTATGGCGTGGGACCCAAGCATTGATCTACACATCAGCCACATGGGTTCAGCCCAGCCTTTGTTACAAGGCCTGGCCGAATGCACTGCTGAAGACAGTGTACCCCCTGAAACCCATCAAATGGGCTCTATGGGCCCAACACTTACACTAAGTGGTCCCTGGGCCAAGCCACCTTGTAACACCCAGGGACTGTGGGCAGATGCAAGATTAGCCCATCAGGTGTTATCCTCAATGGTCTTACACTTAACCTCTCAGCCCATAATGATCATACACTGTCCGACAAGAGAGGACCTCTCCCTCGGCTGCAAGGAACAGTGTTGCACTCTCCACTTATATGGATCCCGGGAATTAAAACCTTTTGCAAACATTTTAGAAACCATAATATATATATATACTTTTATATCCTATATAAAATATATTTTCAAAACAAATCTCAACGGTTGAAATCGGCTGCCGGCAGTCTTGGTTTCCATCAGTGAGAGTGCATCCCCGATCATTACCTTTGTCCGACAAAGGGGCTGATCCTGTCACTATGATCACCCACTCAGATGAATTCTCGGACTGTCCCAACATACCCAGGGTCTGACCCCCGCTAAGGATCTCACTGATTGGTACATCAAAGATAGCCCAATCCGACACCTAGTGCTGTATCATAATCGAGTCTAGGGGTCGGGTGTAACTTTCCAGTTTTGCCCATCAATCTCCAAGGTCCAGGGCAATACTGGAAATCTGGTCCAGTTCAAAGATTCATTTAATCCTACACTGTATGTGCCTAGGGTCTCACCCTAGCAGCTGAGACAGGCCACCCCAACCGACTTGGTGGCACCATAGTGTCAGCCTTGTCAGGATAGGTCTCCCCAGACCGACCCACTGGCTGTGAACATTTTAAACTAACACGAGTCTCATTAAGTGTCCAGTTTAAGGGTATTACACAGAAACATACCAAGGGAACATGAATCAAATATGTATCTTTATTCATTTACAATAAACTCATAAAGTACATCATTCTGATTGAAGTTAAGGGCATACAAAACTGTCTAACACATGGCTCATCCGGCAAGTACTGAGGTCAGAGAATGTCGAGGCCAATGCACTATCAAAGTTAGCAAATAATGAGATGGTGTGCCGCTTTGGACGATCACAGCCCGGAACATGCAAAACTTCTTCTGGAAGAACATAGTGTGCCGCTTTGGACTACCCAAGGTGTTGATATCAAATAATGAGAAGCAATTAAAAAATATCTAGTTCTAAAACTAGTGTGCTGAGATGGGGTCGAGTAGAACTTCACATTGGTAGCACACCCACAAGCAAATGGACGAGACGAGGTGACGAACAGGGCCATCCTCCGCAAACTGAAAGCTCGGTAAGCGCGAGCTAAAGGTTTGTGGGTGGACGAGTTGCCTAGTGTCCTTTGGGCCTATAGAACGACCATCAAGATTGCAATAGGTGAGACACTGTTTAACTTGACATATGGTACGGAGGCCGTTATCCTAGCTGAGATTGAAGTACCGACCTTGTGACTTGAGGCGTATGATGAGGAGGCCAACGACGATGAACTTTGGATGAACCTCGACTTAATCGAAGAAGTATGTGACCTGGCCTACATCTGGACTGTGGCCTACCAACAGCGGGTAGCTCGGTACTACAACGCCCGAGTCAAGAGATGCCAGTTCTGAGTTGGTGACCTAGTACTTCGGAAGGTGATGGTACCTGAGCTCGGCGTGGGTAAGTTCGAACCGAATTAGGAGGGTCCATACTGGGTGAGACTGGTTTTCGGAAAAGGCACGTACGAGCTCAAGACGTTGGAAGGGAAGTAGGTGCCCCGTGCTTGGAATGTCAATAATTTGAGAAGATACTACCTATGAGCTTGGAAGTAAGACATCTAAAAATTTCTCTAAGTCAAGAAGACCAGTGAGTTGGTCAGATCGCACAGTGGAGAGTGGACTACGAGTCGCTCCCAAGGCCCAAGGGCCACGACACCGAGCTAATAGGTGACCTCGATGGCAGCATAAGACCCAGTCGGTTCTAAGCATGGGCACAGGACAAATCCAACTTGCCCCTCATCGGTGTGCAGGCAAGTTGGGCTTATACTCCACAGTGTCTGCTTGCCTTGGCATACATCAACTTCGGGTTATTCCTAAATATGCCTAGCTCATCAACTCGGCACCTCGGGGTAAAAGTGACAATTCATTACTTTGTAAAAGTAGTTCTAGTACAATCATAAAAAAGAGAAAAAGAAAGAAGGTTCTACTAGGTCTAGCTCAGAGGCTCGGCATACATTGTATATATAGGGAGGTCCAACCATTGATATGTTTGGAGTCCTTGGCCGACTCAACCTCCATAAACTTATCTATAGTAGGAACTTCATTGGTCTCCATGACCTCATCGACTGCCGCATCCGGACTACTTGACTTCTCCTCAACCTCCTCACTGATTCCATCATTGCTTTCTTCCTCGGAGTTTAGGTCTTCTTTTTTTGATTGGATCACCATCTTCGTAGTAACTCCAACAGTCGTAAGCGGTTTGAGGTCGAGTTGAGGAAATGCGTGCTTGGCCAACCAATGACAAAGTTTGAAGCCCTTACGGAACACCGAAGTAGCAGTTTCTTGCACAAATTTTTTGAACTCTAGAGAAGCTTTATAAGTCTTGACGGCAAGAACCCCGGCCTCCTTGATCTCCTGAGTGAAGATGGCCTCACAGTCGGCAAGGGTAGCCTTATGCTCCTCGATCTCCTTTGTCATCTCACGAATGCGCTCGTCCCTTCGCTTTGCCTCGGCCTCCCACTTCCTCGCACAATCCACAGCCTTCAACAGTTTGGTCTAGCACTCCATCACCTTAGACTCGGCGGCCTGTGCCTTGGCCTCAACTACTTGCACCTTGGCCTCTAGAGCCTTCACCTTTGCTTCGAAGACTTGCAGCAATGCCATCTGCTGGTTGGACTGCTCTACCAGTGAGTGGATCATTGAGTTCATCTACAAGAAGAGCATACTATTAAGAAGAGTGGGAAATGCAAACAACCGAGAAGTGAGTTCGGAAACATACCACAATAAGATGACCCCAAGCTGTGGTGGTGAGCTTAGAACATATCATCCTGGCATACTTGGAGACTTTAACAGGGAAGACAACCTCCTTGCTTTAGAGAGTGGCTCCCTGGGCATAAAAAATGCTCTGGCCCTCCTCAGGGATCACGCTAGAAGTGGCAGCCTCAGATTGACTAGACCGGGGCTTAGATTCTTGGGCCACCTCGGGCTCGCGGAGTGGTGACCTGGTTCCCTAGTCTTCTTTGACTTGGTTGATAACTGGGACTTCTTCTCTCTTTGCTGAAGTAGCAGGTGTGGAAGGGCACGACAACGGGCTCGGCCGCTGGGGCATCAGTGCGGGACATCTTCCTTTTCTTCTTCTTCTTCATGTCGGTGAACAGTTTCGAGATCGAAACATCAGCCATGATGCCTGTGAGGAAAAAAGTGCCTAGTTAGCAGAAGTAACAAAACAAGAAAGGCTAAGTGTGTGCGTACCAAAGTGGCGACCTACCCAAACAACTCAGCCCGGTTTTAACCAGCTTTTCCTCGGTCAAAAAGTCTTCCAGCTTTAACCCAACCTTCGCCCAAGAGCAGATTTCTTTCTTGATCTGCTTATCTAGCTTAATACGGGGGTCACTAATGGCCATCCTCCAATGTGTCGGGAATGGCCACCCCCCAGCAATAGTAACAATGAAGTAACGTCTCTTCCAGGCCAGAACCTTGTTGGGGTAATCATGCAAGACTTTGTACCCAAGTCAATGGGAGATATAATAGCTATGTTTTTCTGTCGAAGTAAGGCTGACGGGATTTTTCTTGATAGAACAGATCGAGTTGAAGATATCTAAGGTCAAAGGTCTACCGTAGTTGTAGAAAAGGGAAATGATTCCTATAATGGTACAAATTGAATTGGGATGGAGCTAGTCTATAGCAATGTTGAAGAACATGATGACCTCAATAATGAAAGGGTGGAGTGGGAAGCAAGGTCTGGAAACTAATTGCTCTTCGAAGACCATGATCTCATTATGATCATGGTCCCAAGGATACCCTTTTAAGGGGATACTCCAGCCGTGGTCATCGAGGAATTTGTAGTGGGCAGCCAGCACTCGGAGTCTCTTTGCCGTCATAACAGAATGACCGAAGCGATCCGGCCCCCGAGAGTGGCGAGATGATGAGGCTTCCTTCCCAGAAGATTGATGCTCTTGTACCGAAGTGGCCTCCTCAGCTGGGCTGGACTCAAAACTATGTGTTGATGTCACTAACTCGGTAGGACCCGACTCTATGTTCGGGGCCAAGGCATCTACCTCAGCACCGATGGATTCACCACTCACCTCAAGAAAACTACCCGAGCTACTATTGCTAGACATATTTAACCAAGGAAAAAAATTAGACAAGGAGACTAAGACAGAGCAGGCGACTTACCTAGGACCGAAGAGGGAAATGAGGCGACCTCGAAGACAAGGGCAGATAGCATCGACTTGGGAGCAGACACGTGACCTTAGGAATTCGATAAGGCAAAGAGAATGAGACCCCAAGGCCCCTATTTATAGCAACTGTGGTCGATCCTGGACGGTCTAGATCAACGCGATCCGACGGTTCTCGTGGAAACCGGTTGCACGTCTTCCGAGGCCAAAGTCAGTTGAGCGCGCTGTCAGCATCTGATTTTTGCTCGATCCATCACCTGAGCCTCCAATTCACCCCAAACACCTAATCACACCCTTCCAACCTCTCCAAAACACCCAAAAACCCAAAGACCCAAGTTTCACCCCGAAAACCCTCAGATTCACCATTAAACCTACACGATACCTATCCGATGGCCCCGATCAACCCTACTCACACCTCAATCATTAGATCAGACACAACCATCAGACCCAGGATCTCCCAAAATAGTTACTCGTAAAATTTCACCTCAAGATTCCCCTGTTTACCCCCTCATCAAACAAAGATTCCATTTTGATCATCCTCATAAACATAAACATCTAGGGCCCAGATTACCTTGATCTTGACACATCCAAACCAATTAGACCACACCTTTAGACTCCAGACACACCAAAACACCTTCCCATGAAGTTTTAACCATAGATTTCCTAATTTGCCCTTTCATCACATACAAATTCCTCTCTAAAACGTCTCATTGACCCAAATTCTTTCAATCTTGGCCCTCTAAGACTGATCAGACCTCATCATCAGATCCCGGACACCCCCAAATACCTAGATATGAAATTCCAGCCCAAAACACCTTCGTTTACCCTCGATCACACAAAGATTCCACCTCAACATCAGCTCAGGCTACCCAAAAACCCTAGCCTATAAAAACTTATCCAAAGATACCCTCGTTTACCCTTCCACCTAAAAAGATTCCATTTCGGTTGATCTTACTGAACCACACATGCACGTTTTTTGCCCAAAAATCCCCACTAATGAACCAGAAGACCTGGTTTGACCCTCCTAAGCCCGGTTTGACCCATTTAATCAAAATTACCAAAATACCCTTAGAACCCCAAAATTACCAAACTGCCACTAGCCCTATTATAAATGCTAACCTAAATCCCTCATTTGAGCTGATGAGAGACTATTCACTGTTCACTCTCCCTCACCCTTCGACAAACAGCGGCGGGTCGGCAGAAATCTATCTCCATTGATCATTCTCTCTTACCTTCTTCTCCTTCTCCTCCTCCTCCTTTTTCTTCTTCTCCTTCCTTTCACCCGGTTTTCTCTCGGTTCACCTCTCGTCATCGCCGTTGCAGGTTGCAACAGCGATAGATCTGGACTCTTCCTCCTTTGGACTGAAACAGAGCAGCGGCCGATTAGCGGAGTGGCGGTCACTTCACACCGGCCTCACCCACTCTTCTTCACGTAATCTCACAAGGGTGATGGCTTCAGAGAGTTACTGTTCATCGACATTTTCCTCTCAACAGCGGTGAATCAGAGCGGTGGCGAACGAATCCCCTTCGATTTCTCCTACTTGCCCTATAAAACTTCCCCTCCATTCTTTTCCTTCATTTCTTTCTTTCCCCAGATCCCTTGCTCCTTCATCACTTATCCCATCTTCAACATGAAGTAGAGGAGTTACAGAGCAAGCTCCCATACGGATAGAACCCTTGTGCAAACCAAGTGTTTCACGTCTGATCACAGGGTTCTCCCGTCTCTATCTTCATCGTCAGCTCGTTCGGAAGTGCTGTCAATTACAACCTTCCTCCTCCTCAAGCTCCCCTGTTTGAATACTGTTCACCAAAAACCTGCTACTGGTGATCAGGAGACCGATACCTAGTTGAAGTTATCCTCGTCTAATCGTGTTGGATTGAACTCGACATCGCTAGTATTCCTGTGCAAATATTCCTTAAGCCATCTCCTTCTCAGGTAACTCCCTCTCTATCATTCTATGTATTTTTTTTTATTTTTATTTTTTATGTTTGTTTTAGCTTTGCATTTTGCAGGCATTTGGAGCTAGTAGAGGGAATGGGTTGTTTCAGCTCTCATACCTCTTGGTACCAACCCAGATTTAGGCTTAGGTTCTTGTTTTCTGTTTTGAGGATTAAAATTCCTTTTACCCTAGAACCTGATAACTCTGTAGATTGATGCCTTAAAGGCATCATTTCAGGGGTATTCTAGGCCTTAGAATAGTCAAAATGTCCCATTTTTCCCATTTAAATTCAATATTGTGACATTTAAAGGTCTTTGTGCAAATATTGGTGAAAACTGGGGAAGTTTCAAGGCTTAAATGCAGTTTTTGGGAAGCTGGAGTGAATTCCAACTGAGAGAGGGGGTGTTTTTGTGAAAAACTGAGCACAAGAGGGCGCCTCCTATCTACTAAACCCAGAATGGCGCCCCTCCTACTATATTAGCATACTCCCCTCTCCCTAGTAAACCCTAGGGCACCTCTCTGCTCATTCTTTTCATCTCTAACAAACCCTAGCCACCCCTAACTGCCCAATCCTCACCTTTCATCCCTTCCTAACGTCCAATCTCCACCCTTCATTCTAAGGCACCCTCTTTGGAGTGCATTCTAACCCTAGGGTGCCACCTAACTACTAATCCTCACCATTCAGCCTTTATCCACTAGATCTCAGCCCTCTATTTCACTCTCTATCTCAGCCATTCACCCTAGGGCGCTACCCACTCCTTTTAATCTCCACCTTTCAGCCATAGGCGCCTAAATCTCCATCATCCAATTCTGGGTGCCCAAATCTCAGCCCTACATAATATTGGGCGCCCTCTCCTTCTCTTCTCAGCCTTAGGATCACCTTAAAACAATCCTAACCCTCCATTCTAAACCCTAGGGCGCCCATATATCTACTAAAACCTAGCTGCCGCCCCCCTCTTTCTCTCTAATCCCAGTTTTTTCCACCCTTCTCTATAAAAAGGACCCAAGGGGTCCTGAGAAGGGTTTGGATTCTACCCCCAGGTAAGATGGAAGACTGTTCTTGAGAAGTTCAAGGGTAGAGGAAGAGGAGAACGCCCAAGCAAGAGGATAGGTTCTTGCTTGTAGTTCGCATAACCACTTCTGCCACCTTTAGATCCGGATCCCAACCAATTTTCCATTAGTTTCAGATTTACTTTCCATTCTTTAATTTCCAGTCCTTACTTTTATTTCTGTAATTTACTTTTATCTAGTTTAATTTTTGTCTTCCTTTCTGCAGATCTGAAATTCGGCCAAGTAAGACAGAAGGCCTAGCTCGAGGAGTTCGAGGGTCAAAGGATAGATCCAGAGACTACTACCTCTGACCAAGTTGCAAACATTCTATTTAGTTTATTTATTTATTTATTTTTGTCATTAATTTATCTTTTTGCATGTTTCACTTTTAGCTTTGTTAGAGTTTTATTTTAATGGATTCCAGTTTAATTAATTAAATTTTGTGTTTCTGCAATCTCGCTTCCCTGTGGATATGACCCCTTTCTTACCACTAACTGCATTTGTAGTTATTTTGAGAATCAGAAAAATTTATAAATGTTGAAACTGGTGTTCCAAAGTGGTTAACAACACGCTTCCCGAGACACCAGAACCTAATAGTTAATCTCGTGATTTCTTTTACTTCTTCTCTTCTTTATTATCAATTGTTTTTTTTTTTTACCTCTGAAGTAATGGTATGGCAGTAGTTTGGTTCTGTTATTCATCCTGCTTGTTTTAGAAGATAGATTTTAATTTGGTTGAAGATCTACTAGGATTCACAGTTCATTTGGTTATCTTCCTCTCTAACTGTTTTATCGAGCCATTTGCTTATAGTTTTGTTGTAGGTCCTTCCCCCTTTACTGTGATCATCTTTAGGGATTAGGCTTTTCTTTGAAGTTTAGAAGAATGATCATAGTACAAAAAAGGTGTTTAGCTCAAGGGATTAAGATTGACATGAGGGGAGGAGATGGTAGTAGTGAGTAGCACAGATCTGGAATAAAAGAAAATAATAAGAGAAATAGTGGTAATGAGAATAAGATATTGGAAGACTGGGTGGTCCGTTTGATGGGAAGAGTATTTGTAGATTAGGAAAGGGGAAGAAAAAGACATTTAGAGGAAAAGAGTAAATAGGTCAATAATTTGTAAATGAAAAATAAGTAAATAGCCCAACCTATTGGACTCGGGAGAGGGGTGCCTAACCCCTTCCCTCTCCCATCCATGTCTTACCCAGACTGGTTGGACTGGTGCCTTGGGTTTTGGAGTCACTATTAAAACAAAGCATTTTGAAAATCATTCGCAGAGGTCCCATCACCTCCATTTCTTAAACTGATGGGTGGCGACTCCAAATCCAGCCCAAGTAGCAAGTGAGCCGGTTTTTTTCGATGCTCACACGTGTGTTTTGACGTCCGTAGAATTTATAAACCTGTGTGGCGTCCGCGCGTCCCCAACACGCGATCTGGTTTCCCGATCGAGCCGGGTGGGTTATTGTGGTTTGACCGCTAGACCAGACATCAACTAGAGGGGAACCAGGCCAAATCCACCCGAGCTCGTCATGAACTCCCCTCACCGGTTCGGGACCCCTAGCACGAGGAGTGGGGGCAATTGATGAGGGGTGATTTGGCCCGACCTAGTGAGCAGAGGACACGTGGATGCGACTTAACAGTTAAACTGTGAATCAACATTTATCGCCACCTCAGCACCACCTACCACCTCGGGTGTCTCGGGTACCTCAGCAATGACCGAGATTTGGGTAGCTTGGGGTTGCCTAACTTACTGAGGTGACATGCTAGACTTTTAGAAGCATGTTAGTCATCTCTAAGCTCTTCGAGATCATGCCACACAACCGGGGGACTTATCCTTATCCCGCCCGAATCGGACGGACACGATAGGCCTTATCGGCTAGCATGTTATCCACCTCCTGGGGCGGAACAGACTCCTAACGGTGCGGGCCGAGGATTTCGGAGGTGTTTTGTGAGACCCACGACAACCCAGTTATATAAGGGCATCAACTTTTGAGACTCAGGTACGCGTGATTTACTGCATTCTAGCTCTCATACTCACTTGCTTTCAGCTCGTAACCAACTTAGTACTAACTTAAGCATCAGAGTGACCACCTCGGGTTAGCCACCCCGGGTTCTCTATGTACTTCTTCCTTGCAGTTCAATTGGCTAGCTAGGCGAGCTATCATCCAGCTAGGAGTCACCAGATCACGCACCATCAGTAACACCACTATCATTGAATGGAATGGTGCAATACCGTACATGGCATCACAAGATTTTTGGCATTTGCTTTGGCAGTGGACATAACCTCCACTTTAGGTTTTGTAATAGTTGCCCTTATGTTATTTTTAGGGTGTTCACATTAAATGTCCAACCAACCAAACCGGTCCGACCCAACCCAAGTTGGTCAGTTTTTCAAAACCACCGGTCGGTTTCAAATTGTATGAGAAAATAAGCCGACAACTCGGTTCGGTTTCGGTTTTCATACATGAAAACCGAAATTAAACCGAACTGAACCAATCCTATATACTTAAGTAATTATTAATTAGTCCCTACCCTATATGTTAAATGTTGATATATTTTATTTGTGTTTTGTTTGAACATTAAAAAAAATGGTTATTTATGATAAAAACTAAAAACGTAAAACCAATACAAATATAATACAATGGTACAATATTTAATTCAGTTTTGTATAAATTTAAATATATATTGATAAAAAAATCAGTTTTACATAAAAAATTAATTGATTTAAATATATATTTTGAGTTTTCATAAAAACTAAAAAGAAATAAACTTAAATATAAATAGATATTTAGAAATAGATATTTTAGTTTAAAATATATATATATAAAAACCGACTAAACCAATAAACCAACCCTTCATGTTTGGGTCAGTTTTGCTTCATTGTTGGTCAATTTTAATTTAATCAATAAGTAAACCGACTAAGTTGGATCGGTTGAAGAAAATGACTCAGACGACCCAACCCAACCCGTGAATACCCCTAGGAATATTCTATCAATAAACATAGGTTGTCTTTTCCCATTTTTATTTTAGGCATGTTCTAATTAAATCGGTCTGGCAATTTTGGCATTTCCGTTCTTAATATTAACCCCTCGCTTATTGATAGAAGTATTCTATCAAAAAGTACAATTTATTATTATGGAGTGTGTTTGGCAATTGTTCATGGCGTGATGATGAAGGACACAACGCATGCGGATTTCATGTGTTGGAGAGTTTAATTGGTTATATGTCTCTTCGTATATCATGGGGGGTTTGTCATTTAAATTTGAAAATGAGGATTTGGCAGGCTACGTGTGGGATATATGACAAAGGGAGAATTAAGTGTTGACAACAGTTATCATGGGGACTAAGGGACCATTGTGTAAATACTGAAAATCAGAAAACTTACTTGAGAATACCATGGGGCGCACCAAACAGGTTATGGTACCATGAGGTGCATTGGCAAGTGTCATTAAAAGGACAGTTTGGGGGCAAAGGTTTTCTCTATTTCGAAGAACATTACATTTCCTCCTTAATGTTTCTCTCTCTTTGTTCTTGTGCTTTTTCTCTTACCATATAGGACCCTCATCCAGAAACTAAAAAATGACCTAACCATCACCTACCAACATCGCAATTGTGCCAATAACTGTTATGCATATGCCTTAGCAAGCCTATGCTTCAAAAACCAACCTTGCAATGAGAACACTTTAATCTGTGTCTAGATGCAAGGGCAATCATCCATTGACAGCCTCTCACATTGGGTAAAAACACAAGACAGAGTTGATAAAGAAGATTGGAAATATCCTATAATTCAGAAGCATAAAAACCCCACTTCCTCACCACAAGACAACAAAGTCCTCCTGCAATACCAATTAGTGAATAGTGTCCTTCACTACAAGATAATTGATGGAGTACACGCCTGTTGCCTAGGTGCTAATGAAAGCAATATTGCATTAAGGAAAACCCATAAAGTATGTTGTTGAAATATGATAGTGATGCCGCTTAATTCAAGGTAGTGCACGAACCGAGGATGACAATCAGATTATCCTTGCTGGTAGGTTGGGGCCAAGTTTTAAGGACGATGTTGTGTTTCAAGACCTGTAATCAAAGAAGAAGTCAGAGGCCCGAAGAGTTATCCCTGGGTAAGTATTCTGACGCTCAAGTCAGTAGGAGGGGGTGGATGGCCAGGCCGAGTTACAGGGATGCTGGTCCGGGCTAATTAGTAGAATGGGTGCTAGAAGTTGGGGGTCCTTTACCTTGAGCATGGAGTACCTTTTTATAGTTGGAGGGTCCATATCCTGGTTAGAGTAGGGTAGGGAAATCGGGACAGCGCTCCCCACTGAGGTTACAGGGGGTAGAGTCCTACTCCTTGGCGGAGTTGTCTTCCCATCCCTATCCACTAGGCGAGATTATCCGTGAGGCGCGTAGCTGACATGGTCAGCGGGATCATGGTAATGTCGTAGCTCGGCCGGACATCGCCAACATGGCCGAGCTATGACAGATGGCTGTGGGCCTCTGGGCCAACTTAGCCATGTCCCCAACATCACTCCCCCGGTTCCGAAGTCAAGGGATGAGGTACCCTAGGTTTGTTGCCTGGCTGAGGAACTTCCGGGCATGCATATCGCCAGTGCTGTGTCAATTGTTGCTAAGGAGTCCTCCAATTGCCGGCTGTAGAACTTAAATGAGAATCAAAATTACGATTCCTGAACCACTCCCCCAGTTCTACTGTTGAGGAGGGGGAGTGCTCGGCCATACTACTGCACAGCCTTGTGGCCTTGAAATGGCCTAGCCGAGGATTTGAGTGGCATAGCTGAGGATCTATGTCGAAGGCTGGACCGGTACGGCAGGTCCCCGCGTCGAAGGTTGGACTAGTACTGTAGTCAAACCGGCGCAATTAATGGGCACAACTACTGCCTATCGAGGGTGCCACTTCAGTTTTTGAGGCTTGCTGTCGTGCGTTATTGGTCGCATCAATTGGCTTTCCAAGGCGATGTCAAAGGTGCTTCATCTGCACCGTTGATTTCTCCTCGGTCTGTGCCCCTGATGGTTATAAAAGGGAAGATTGGGGGGACCCCCTATCCTTAGTATTGCTTTCAAGAAGGTGTTTGGCATTCATTGCTTGGTAGATTGTTCGGTCATATAGTTCGGCAGATAGTTCAGCAGCTAGCTCGACAGATAGCTCGGCAAACAACTCGGCGTCTAGTTCAGTGGTTTTCACTCTTCAGCTCCGCAAATTGTCTGGTATGTCCTTTTCATCTCATCGGTCCTCTTCCTCTTTCGGGCCCTCCAGTAGTTTCGGATCCAAATCTTCTCGTAGCTCAACCTACGAGCCTGAGCTGAGAGATTTCGTGGCTGCCAAATTTGAGGAGGCTGAGGCTGGTCCCTCTTGGATGGAGGCGGAGCTTCCTCTTCGGGCAGGTCGCCAGTCTAGTACCACGCCCTACGTCTTGGCGTCCAGGGATATGGCTTGGATCCGAGCTATGCACGCCATTCCTGCGGAATACCAAATGAGGTGTCCGCTACCCAGGGAGATGGCCACTGATGCTCAACTCGATGAGCTGTGCGTTTATGAGCACAACTTGGAGGCTGGGCTAAGGTTCTCGTTGAGCGAGTGGTTCACCGAGGTGCTAAACTGGTATAGGGTGTTGCCAGTGCAGTTGATGCCAAACTCCTTTAGGTTCTTGCTCGGCCTTATGTCCTATTGTGCCATCTGCGATATTGAACTAACCCTGGGGATAGTGAGCTTTATGCTCAAACTAAAACACCACCAATAGGGGTACTATTACTTCTTCACCCGACGGAATATTTGGTCATTGGTCGGGGCCCCTTCTTCTGTGAAGCACTGGAAGGAGTTGTTTTTCTTTATGCGCATCCCCGGGGGTCTCCCTTTTCCTACCGAGCTGCGGGAGCCGAGGACGACTCTGCCACAGCCCCAATGGTCGGCGCTTACTTGGGAGGAGATGGCCACTGATGCTCATCCCTCTAGAGATGCTTGGGGTTCTCGAGCAATTACTGTGGGGAATCATGACAATGTGAATAGCTCAAAAATCCGTCAAGTCGGTAGTGGAGCCTTGGAGTGTGTGCTGCTACGGTCTACTGCCCAAGAAAATCCTCTTTTCTTATTCCTTGTGTTTCACTTTCTTTTTCGGTACGAGCAGCGGTCGTGCTGGTTGATTGTCTTTGAGACCATCGATCATCGTACGAGCGGGAGCACTCTGAGTACCTGCGGCAAAAGGCCTAGTTGATTGAGCTTTAGGCCACTGGGGAGCGGTCGGCCACGCTGGAGAGGGAGGTGGCTGAGCTAAAGGTACAGTTGGCCGAGTAGGCTAGTCTCATCTGGGAGCTGAAGCGAGAGATTGCCGAGCTTAAGGCTGAGAGAGACAGGTTGAGGCAGGAGGCTGCTGAGGAAGCCATCCATGAGTACAAGGCATCGGAGGAGATGCAACTACAAATGGACAAGTATGCCAAGTCTTCCTTCGAGGTTGGGTTTAATCTCTTCTAACGAAGGGTCCTTCGCCGCCACCCAGAGTTGGCCATTGAGTCGTAGGGTTGGGGTGCCTTTGATCCAGATTCTCCGCAAGGATCCGCCGAGGGAGCTGAAGATGAGGTAGAAGCTGTTGATGGTGCTACTAATTCTACCACCGAGGATTGATCGGCTGCCTTCTATGTTATTTTTTGTGTTTGTTTTTTTTTGGGCTCGGTATGTCGAGCCTTGAACGATGTAATGAACGATTTTTAGTTGAATATCAATGTTTCTTTGTCTGATCATGTGTTGCTATACCTCTATCTTGTACGTGCCGGGTTGGCTATGCCACTATCTTGTGCGATTTTGTTGGCCGAGGTATGGTCGGTCGGGCTATGCCTCAGCTTCACCAGTCTTACGTCGGCCGAGGTTTAGTTGACCGATATGCCTCGGTGTCCCCAGTCTTGTGCTTACTGAGGTGTGGTTGGCCAAGGCATAGCCGGTCAGGCTATTACTTGGCATCCCCAGTCTTGTGTCGACCGAGGTGTGGTTGTCCGAGGCATAGCCAGCCGGGCTATGCCTTGGCGTCCCTAGTCTTGTGCTGACCGAGGTGTAGTTGGCCGAGACATAGCTGGTTGGGCTATTCCTAGGCACCCCTAGTCTTGTGTCGACTGAGGTGTGGTTGTCCGAGATATTTCGGCTCCCGAGCTCTCAGCCATGGGATGCTCAGTTTCTGGTCTCGGGGACCTTTGGAGCCCTTCTAGGGCTAGTCGCTTCCCAACTAGCTCAATCGTTAAGCCGACAGTTGTGCGGAGTTCCTTGATCGCCCTCAGACCTTGGTGGGTGGGGGTGTTCTTTCTCCATGTTTAGGCTCAGTCATTGTCACCTGAGTCGAGTAGCTTGATTGGCAATACGCTGCCGAGTTGGGCGTGATGGGCTCAGCCGTTTGGGGATCGGCGGAGTCAACTCAATTGGCAGTGTGACTTAGCATGTGTGCATGTGGTGTGTGCGGTGGGCGTGTGCGTGCCTCTGGGTCGGAGAAGTAGCTTAAAAGGAGACTTTTTTTGCTTTTAGGTCTACTAGTAGTACATTTTGAGGTTTCCCGAGTTCCAACTCCTCGGTATCGGACGACCTTCGAGGTCCTTCATTCTATAAGTACTCGGTCCGAGGACTCTGGTGACTCTATACGACCCTTCCCAGTTTGGTCCGAGCTTTCCTTCCTGTCTTGAATTCGCGTCTTCTTACTTTAGAATCATAATGCCGTGCCATCTTCTGTTGTTGTGTGACTATCTTTACTTGTGCGCGGTCCCGAGCTTCTTCTACTAGGTCCAACTCCGCACGTAGATCTTTGTCATTCTACCCCACGTTGAAGAGCTCGGTCTGAAGGGTCGGGGAACCTATTTCCATGGGGATCATGGATACGGCCCCGTAGGTCAGACTGAAAGGGGTCTCGCCGGTGGCAGTCCGTGGGGTCATCCTGTAGGCCCAAAGAATGCTCGGCAGCTCCTCAACCCACCTTCCCTTGGCTTGATCTAGGCATGTTTTCAGGCTGTGTAGTAGGATGTGGTTGGTTAACTCGGTCTGCCCATTGCTCTGAGGTCGGTGCACTACGGTAGTCCAGTGGTCGATCCTTAGGTTGACACAGAAGGCCTCAAACTTCTTGTTGGTGAACTGTGTTTCGTTCTCTGTGATGAGCACGCACGAGATATCGAAGAGGCAAACAATTCCCTGCCAAAAGAAATTTCGGGCATTGTGGGCAGTGATGCGTGCCAAAGCTTCTTCTGTGCAACCGCAGTGGGGAAGGGCCGAGGATGTCCATTCCCTATTGGGCAAAAGGCCATGGGCTGGTGATCAGCTTCAGAGGGGCCGCAGGTTGGTGATTGAGATTAGAGTGACGTTGGCAACTATCGCACTTCCGGACTGACTGGGCGGCATCCTGCTTCATCATCGGCTAGAAAACCCCTTCTGAAGTGCCTTATGGGCTAGTGTGCACACGCTAGGGTGATCTCCGCAAATGCCCTCATGTATCTCCCTAAGAATGTAGTCTGCTTCAGCTAGGGGGAGACACTTCAGGTATGGAAGCATGTGGGAACGGCGGTAGAGTTGACCCTGTATTAGGCAGTACCTAGCCGCTCTGTGTTGGAGCCTTTTCACTTCTACTCGATCCTTCGGGCGAGTGCCCTCTCGAAGATACTCGATTATGGGGTCCATCCAAGATGGGTCATGCTGCACAAAAAGGATAAGGATGGCTGCTGGTGCGATGCTCGACTGAGTCAGCGTGTTTATCCCGATGGCTAAGTCAAGGTCGTTTTGTGGCAAACTGGCCAGCTTTGAAAGGGCGTAAGCTCAGGCGTTCTCGACTTGAGGGATCTGCTGGATATCAAAATGCTCGAGCTAATGAATGAGCTCCTGCACCTTTTGTATGTAGCTCGCCATAGAGGGAGTTCGAAACTCAAACTGGCCATGGATTTGGTTGACCACGAGTTGTGAGTCACTGAAGGCCTCTATTCGTTGGGTCTCGAGGTCCAAAGCACGGCGGAGCCCAGCAATCATAGCCTCATTGTTGGATGCTTTGAACTCAAACCTACTGGTTTGACGAGCTGTCTACATGGAGAGTCCATACTAGGGGCAGTGGGGCCAATTCCTCGGTGGTAAATGTACATTCTACGATGAAATTTTCCAAGGTTTGGGCTTTGATTGCCGGCCGGGGTGGAATTCGATGTCGAATTCACTTAGCTCAACACTCCACTTGACTAGGCGACCCGACACTTCCGATCTTTGTAGCACCTGCTTACGTAGCTAGTTGGTGAGTACTCGAACGTTGTGGGCCTAGAAATAGGGTATGAGTTTTCTGGCAGCGGTGATGAGGGCTAGAGCCAACTTTTCAAGATTGGAGTATCGGGTCTCTGCGCCGCTGAGGACCTTAATGGTGTAGTAGATCGGCCTCTATACCCGGTCCTCTTCTTTGACTAGTACTGAGCTAACGGCCTCATCTCCGGCCAAGGGGTAGAGCAATAGCTTGTCCCCTGGACTCAGCTTAGTTAGGAGGAGCAGTGAGCTCAGGTACTGCTTCAGTTCCTGGAAAGATTGCTCACACTCTTCTATCTAGTGGAAGTCCTTTGGTCATTTGAGGGCTTTGAAAAAGGGGAGGCACCGGTCTACGGACTTGGACATAAACTTGTTAAGGGCGGCTATTCTCCCGGTGAGCCGTTGCACCTCTTTGTGGGTCCGGGAGGATGGCATGTCAGGGATGGCTTTTTTCTTCTCTGGATTTGCTTCAATTCCTCTCTATGTTACCATAAACCCGAAACTTGCGAGAGCCAACCCCGAAGGCGCACTTGGTTGGGTTTAACCTCATCTTGTACTTTATGAGTGTGTCTAAGAATTTGCAGAGGTCGGCCAGGTGATGTTCAGCCTTTTTGCTCTTCACGAGCATGTCGTCGACATATGCCTCCACGTTCCTACCAAGCTGTTCTTTGAATACCTCTTTCACCAGCCGCTGATAGGTGGCGTTGGCATTTTTGAGGCCAAAGGGCATCACCTTGTAGCAGTATAGGCCATGTTCCTACCAAGCTCATGTCTTGCTATTGTGTTGATGAGCTGGTCGATCCTCAGCAGAGGAAAGTTGTCTTTGGGACAGGCCTTATTCAGGTCAGTGAAGTCGATGCAAATTCTCCACTTTCCATTGGCCTTCATCACCATCACTACGTTGGCCAGCCAATCGGGGTATTTAACTTCCTTAATGAAGTCGATGTCGAGTAGCTTCTGTACTTCATCAACAATTACTTGCCACTGTTCTATGGCGAAGTTTCTCTTCTTCTGCTTCACAGGTCGGTAACGGGGGTCGACGTTCAGCTGATGTGTGATAACTTCAGGATCGATCCCAGGCATGTCCTCTTCCGACCAAGCAAATACATTGGCATTATTCCTCAATAGTCACACAAGTTCCTCTTGGAGGTGGTCGCCTAGCAGGGAGCCGACTTGGACCGTCTTTTCGGAATCATCTTCAAATACGGGGACCTGGACGAGGTCTTCCACGGGTTGGCCATGCTGCACCTTTACCTCGTCACGTAGGTCATATGCTTCTGCCATCAACGTCTCGAGCAGGATAGCTGATAGAAATGCCATGCTATTTTCTAGTCTCCACGTGCCACCCCTATGCCATACTTGGTTGGAAATTTCATGGCGAGGTAGCATGTTGAGACTACGGCCTGCAGAGCGTTGAGGGTCGGCCTATCGAGGATCACGTTGTAAGAGGAGGGGGCATCGCACCACGATGAAGTCTACCATGGCCATCGCAGTCACATCGCTGTCTCTAATCAAGAGGGGAAGAGTTATCCTCCCAGTGGGCTGGAGGGACTCTCCCGAAAATCCCATCAAGGGAGTGCTAATTGGTGTAAGCCGTTCTCTATCAATGCCGCGTTTTTCGAATCCATCTTCAAACAATACGTTAGTGGAACTCCCAGTGTCGACTAGGACCCGTCGCAACTCAAAGTTGGCCACTTTGGCTGTAACGACCAAGGCGTTGTCGTGCGGTGTTTGGACCCCATGGAGGTCATTGTCAATGAAGGTGATAATGTCGTGCCTCCTCCCATGACCTCGATCATCAATCTCGCATGGTCGAGAATATCTTTTCCGACCCAAGTTGCTTTCCTCTCCGGCGGTGGCTCTTCCTGATATAACGTGGATGACGCCGGCTAGGGTCCCTCGGGACAGTGGTTGCTGAGCTTCATCCGTCCTTCGTTCCTCTTGGGCTGGCTTCTCTTTTCTGTCTATGAAGCCATTGAGATAACCATGCCTGATCAGACCTTCAATATGGTTGTGCAGGTCAAAACCCGTGTCGTGGCCGTGGTCCTTGTGGAACTCGCAATATTTGTCCTGGTTCCTCTTGTTACTTTGTGTCTTCATCTTCTCAGGCCACCTGATGTAGTTGCAGTCGCGGATTTGCATCAGGATTTCAGACCACAGAATATTAAGTGGCGTGAAATTCTGATAGGTCGGAAGAGGGGTGCGAGGTCTATGGTTGGTCCGACGATCTTGTCTCTTGTGATCTTTGTCCGATCTCTCAGACTTTTGTTTGTCGATCTCTCTTCTTTTTCTGTCGAGCTTCTCATCTTCGTCTCTGAGTTGCGCCTGGGCCTCTTCAGTGTTGATATACTTCTGCACGTAGCTCATTAGCGCGGCCAACGTCTGAGGAGGATTCTTGGAGATGGAGAAGTTGAATGGGGAAGGGCGAAATCCGTATTGTATGGCCATCACCGCAACTGATTGATTTAAGTCCCTGACTTGGAGTGCTTCTTTGTTGAACCTCGCCCGGTAATCTCTAAGGGACTCCGCCTTCCTCTGCCGAACTTGCTTAAGGCTGGCCAAAGCTTTCCATTGCTTTTGACTAGAGGTGAATTGTGATAGGAACTGGGTCACTAGCTGGGCCCATGATGTTATAGACCTCGGCGGTAGAGAGGAGTACCATGCCAAGGCTAGGCCCTACAGCGTGGTTACAAGGGCTTTGCAGATTAGTCCCTCCAACGCACCATGTAGCATCATTTGGGATTTGAGCACCGCGACATGGTCAAAAGGATCGGAGTTTGCATCGTACTTGTCGAATTGGGGGGCTCGCCATCCAATAGGGGGTATCTCGTCCATGATGTTCAGGATGAAGGGCGACTCCTTGGTGATATGCGCGGTGGCCTACACAGGTTGGTCTATGGCAAGAATTGCGCTCTTATGGGTCGGAGTGCGCTCTAACTCTTCCAGAAGTTGCTGGAGCCCTTTAATCTCGACATCTCTGTTGTCCGGAGCTGTAGTGTGCATGGCCTCCCTCTTGGATCGTGTGGGGTGATCCTTGACCAAACTTGACTCGGCGATAGAGACCACGAAGGGTGGCATCCTTTTGCCGAGCCTTTCTTTGGCAGAGATGCGCACTGACTGGCGTGTCTAGCTATGGTGGTCCTGTCCACGGGAATGGGCAGTGGAGGCGGGCCTTCGGGTCCTATCCTGCCTCATACGCTCAGACCACTCTCCCTTTACGTCTGATTGGTGCGCTTTGGGGTCCTTGGTTTGAGGATCGTCCTTCGTGTGTGTCGAGGTGTGAGGGGGGACGGCCTGGTTGGGTGGCGCAGTAGACCCCAGTGTCTGTATGAAGTCGAAGATCTTATCAACCTTCTCTTGCATGGCTTGGAATTGCGCTGGATCTATTGCAGCTGAAGGTTGCAGGACTTCTTGGTTTGAGGAGTCGTGGTGTCGGTTTTCCCGAGATGGGGAAGGCCAACTGATCATTTAAACTGGTTTTTAGGCATCTTAGTTGGCTTTGAAGCTGCGTGGCAAGAAAAATTCTTTTTTTTTTCTTTTAGGAGAGCTTCTTGTAAGTTCCCACAGACGACGCCAATCTGATGCCGCTCAAACCGAGGTAGTGCACGAACCGAGGATGGCAACCAGATAGTCCTTGCTGGTAGGTCGGGGCTGATCTTCAAGGATGAGGCCGCGCTTCAAGACCTGTAATCAAGGAAGAAATCAGGGGCCCGAGAAGTTATCCCCGGGTAAGTACTCTTACGCTCAAGTCAGTAGGAGGGGGTGGATGGCCGGGTCGAGCTACAGGGATGCTGATCTGAGTTAACTAGTAGAATGGGTGCTAGAAGTTGGGGGTCCTTTACCGTGAGCATGGAGTACCTTTTTATAGCCGGAGGGTCCGTATCCTGGTCGGAGTAGGGTTCCAGGGAAATCGGGACAGTGCTCCCCACCGAGGTTATAGGGGGTAGAGTCCTACTCCTCAGTGGAGTAGTCTTCCCATCCCTATTTGCTAGGCAAGCTTATACATGAGGCACGTAGCTAACATGGTCGGCGGGATCATGGTAATGCCGTAGCTCGCCGGACATCGCCGACGTGGCCGAGCTGTGACAGATGGCTGTGGGCCTCCGGGCCAGCTCAACCATGTCCCCAACAGATTGCGATGTTGTATAGGAGACTACAACGCATGGAATATCACTTGCCAAACATTAAGACAAATGCGATGCGATGAAAGTAAAGAACAATTATGACAAATGCATATTGGAGACAAATAGATTCAAGAGTTTGGCAGTTGGGGAAGCTAACTGTAGGGACTTACATCACATATCTCACAACAGGTGCCCTACTGATAGATAAAATAACTAGAAAAAGGCTTCTATTTAGGGTAAAAAGGTTTTACATGTAGAATGGGTAACTTTATGATAGATTCTTTAATGACAAACCCTTAAAATGCATAGCGGGCAACAAAATTCCACCAATCTTAAAGGATGCCCATGGTAGAGAGCCAAAAACGCACTAGGGACAAAATACCTTATGCGACCATATATTACACCTAGACTTCTATTGGACGCTTGGTAACACAACCAAACATGTGAAAAAGTGTCACATTTGTCAAATTCATGGGCGAAGAGTTCACTAAGTACTAGCGAACTCCACCCAGTCATCGCACCAAAGCATTTCCACACTTGGGTGATAGATCTTATTGGAAAAATAAACCCACCCTCTAGAAGTTGTTGCTCCATTATTGTCATCACCAATTACTTCACAAAATGGATTCAAGCAATTCCTTTAAAAAAAAAAATTGCAATCTTGAATGTCCCAATCTTTCTACGCCAACACATTATCCATGAATTGAGAGTACCCATGAGAATTCTAATTGACAATATCTTATCTATAAAAAATCAAGAAGTTAGAGACCTCCTAGGATAATACAACACACGCCTAGGCACATCAATAACTTATTACCCCTAAGGGAATGGGCAAGATGAAGGTACAAATACAACATTGCTAAAAATGATAAGACAATGGATAAGTATTAAAGAGACATGGCAGACAAACTTTCTAACACATTGTGGCTATATAGGACCTCAATTAGGAAAGGGGCAAAGACAACTTCATACTCCCTCATATACAAACAAGAGGAAATGTTGCTTGTTGAAATACAGATAGTATCAATGCGAGTAGCATATGCGATGGGCAAGAATTTCAATATAAAGATGGATTATATGGCCTACAACAAATTAAAGAACCAAGATGAAGCCATGAATCTTCAAAGAAAGGGGACAAAGTACTCAAAAATGGCATTATAAGTCAAATAGGGCAAATCTGCTCAGAAATTCACTCCAAACTGGGTTGGCCCCTATATAAGTAAGAAAGCACAATTATATTATCTGGCTACTATGTGTTTTGGAACCCTAAAACCAATGAAGAAGATGAGACCATCAATGGACATTGGATAAAAGCAAACTATGAATAGATATTGTGTTATGTAATCTGCCTGTAACATTGTTTATTATCAACAAAGTGTATACCTTTTATGAATTTGCGCATTATAGTGGTTATACCAAAAGTGTAAAGCAATGCGTAGAATCGGCTAAAAGGACATTAACCCATGAATCAATGAAATGATCAATTGATTTTTATATCATACAAAAAATGCTACAATCAATTAATGGATAATCGTAAATTGCATTATGATTCAACTATAACTATTTGAACTAATACAATCATACTTCTTATGTAACAAAACAAACAAAAGTTGCGTTATGATTCAATTATATAACATTCATACGACTCAAGATTGAATTACATGTGTTAGCATTCAACGAGAACAATACGACGACCGAGTAACGATGCAAATATGAACAAAAAAGGAGTATTCCATTACAAAGTAATATACATTAGTTGGTCGGATGTACTAGTGCATAAAATTTTATACAGTGATTACAAAAAGAAACAAAAAGAGAAAACTACTCGCACAACCATTCGGTGTAGAAAGAACACACACGCTCAGCCTCCGAAGCTGCTGGTGTAGAAGCATAATTGGTCGATTCATGCGCTGCATCAACCCTTTGTACAGCAGGAACCTCATCTCTCTACATAGTGGTAACGGTCTCTTCATCCCCAATGCGCTCGCTCACACGGCTAGGGCAATGCCAAGGTCATCACGCCAATAAGTTCTCGATGATGAAAAAACAATGGCACACTAATGACTACTATTTGTCCCCAAACCACTATTGTGGTTTCACAACAGTGGTGTGGCAGCACTTCCTTAGAGCTATAAATCTGAGTTGATGCTGGCCTGAATCAGTCTTTGGTTTGTTACAAGGGTGGAGAGTTCATGGTATGTCCAAGGAAAGCTAGTATGGTCGGTCGTTCCAGCTACTGTTTTATGGGCAATCTGGATATAGAAAGGAACAATAGGATTTTTTAACAAAAAGACCAAGAATGAGGCTAGGGTGATTAACTTTGTTGTGGAAGAGTTGATCAGCTGGTGCAAACTCCGATCCTTTTGACCATGTTGCGGTGCTCAAAGCCCAAATAATGCTACATGGTGCGTCGGAGGGACTAATGTGCAAAGCCCTAACCATGCTGTAGGGCCTAGCCTTGGCATGGTACTCCTCTCTGCCGCCGAGGTCTATAACATCATGGGCACAACTGGAGACCCAGTTCCTATCACAATTCACCTCTAGTCAAAAGCATTAGAAAACTTTGGCCAGCCTTAAGCAAGTTCGACAGAGGAAGGCGGAATCCCTTAGAGATTACCTGGCGAGGTCCAACAAAGAAGCACTCCAAGTCAGGGACTTAAATCAATCAGTTGCGGTGATGGCCATACAACATGAACTTCGCCCTTCCCCATTCAACTTCTCCATCTTCAAGAATCCTCCTCAGACGTTGGCCGTGCTAATGAGCCATGTGCAGAAGTATATCAACGCTGAAAAAGCCCAGGCGCAACTCATAGACAAAGATGAAAAGCTTGACAGAAAAAGGAGAGAGATCGACAAACGAAAGTCTGAGAGATTGGACAAAGATCACAAGAGACAAGATTGTTGGACCAACCATAGACCTCGCACCCCTCCGCCGACCTATCGGAATTTCATGCCACTTAATATTCTGCATTCTGAAATCCTGATGCAAATCCGCGACCGCAACTACGTCAGGTGGCCTGAGAAGATAAAGACACAAAGTACTAAGAGAACTGGGACAAATATTGCAAGTTCCACAAGGACCACGACCACAACACGGAGAATTGTTTCAACCTGCACAACCATATTGAAGATCTAACCAGGCATGGTTATCTCAGCGGCTTCATAGACAGAAAAGAGAACCCAGCCCAAGAGGAACGAAGGACGGATGAAGCTTAGCTACCACCACCCCGAGGAACCCCAGCCGGAGTCATCCACGTTATATCAGGAGGAGCCACCACCGAAGAGGAAAGCAGCTTGGGTTGGAAAAGATATTCTCGACCATGCGAGATCGACGACCGAGGTCACGGGAGGAGGCACGACACTATCACCTTCATTGACAATGACCTCCGAGGGGTCCAGACACCGCACGACGATGCCTTGGTCGTCACAGTCGAAGTGGCCAACTTTGAGTTGCGACGGATCGTAGTCGACACTGGGAGTTCCACTGACGTATTGTTTGAAGATGGATTCGAAAAGCTCGGCAGTGACAAAGAACGACTTACACTGGCTAGCACTCCCTTGATGGGATTTTCGGGAGAGTCCCTCCAGCCCACTGGGAGGATAACTCTTCCCCTCTTGATCAGAGACGGCGATGTGACTGCGATGGCCATGGTAAACTTCATCGTGGTGCAATGCCCCTCCTCTTACAACGTGATCCTCGGTAGGCTGACCCTCAACGCCCTGCAGGCCGTAGTCTCAACATGCCACCTCGCCATGAAATTTTCAACCAAGTATGGCATAGGGGTCGCACGTGGAGAATAGAAAATAGCGCAACATTTCTATCAACTATCCTGCCCGAGACGTTGATGGCAGAAGCATATGACCTACGTGACGAGGTAAAGGCGCAGCGGGACCAACCCGTGGAAGACCTCGTCCAGGTCCCCCTATTTGAAGATGATCCCGAAAAGACGGTCCAAGTCGGCTCCCTACAAGGCGACCACCTCCGAGAGAAACTTGTGTGACTATTAAGGAATAATGCCGATGTATTTGCTTGGTCGGCAGAGGACATGCCTGGGATCGATCCCGAAGTTATCACACATCAGCTGAATGTCGACCCCCATTACCGGTCTGTGAAGCAGAAGAAGAGAAACTTTGCCATAGAACGGTGGCAAGTAATCGCTGATGAAGTATAGAAGCTGCTCAACGCTGACTTCATTAGGGAAGTTAAATACCCCGATTGGCTGGCCAATGTAGTGATGGTGAAGAAGGCCAATGGAAAGTGGAGAATCTGCATCGACTTCACTGACCTGAATAAGGCCTGTCCCAAAGACAACTTTCCTCTGCCAAGGATCGACCAGCTTGTCGACACAACAGCAAGACATAAGCTCCTAAGCTTCATTGATGCCTTCTCAGGCTACAACTAGATCTTGATGGACTCGGACGACAAGGACCGAATGGCCTTTATCACTGACCGCGGCCTATATTGCTACAAGGTGATGCCCTTTGGCCACAAAAATGCCAGCGCCACCTATCAGCGACTGGTAAATGAGGTATTCAAAGAACAACTCAGTAGGAACGTGGAGGCATATGTCGATGACATGCTCATGAAAGTACAAGATGACATGTCGAGACGAGAACGCCCGAGCTGACGCCCTTTCAAAGCTGGCCAGCTCGCCACAAAATGACCTTGACTCATCCATCCGGATAAACACCCTGACTCAGCCGAGCATAGTACCAGCAACCATCCTTATCCTTTTAGTGCAGCATGGCCCATCTTGGATGGACCCCATAATCAAGTATCTTCGAGAGGGCACTCGCCCGGAGGATCGAGCAGAAGTGAAAAGGCTCCAACACAGAGCGGCTAGGTACTGCCTAATGCAGGGTCAACTCTACCACCGTTCCCACATGCTTCCATACCTGAAGTGTCTACCCCTAGCCGAAGCAGACTACGTTCTTAGGGAGATACATGAGGGCATTTGCGGAGATCACCCTAGCGTGTGCACACTTGCCCATAAGGTGCTTCGGCAGGGGTATTTCTAGCCAATGATGAAGCAGGATGCCGCCCAGTCAGCCCGGAAGTGCGATAGTTGCCAACATCACTCTAATCTCAATCACCAACCTGCGGCCCCTCTGAAGCCGATCACTAGCCCATGGCCGTTTGCCCAATGGGGAATGGACATCCTCGGCCCTTCCCCACTGCGGTTGCGCAGAAGAAGCTCTAGCACGCATCACTGCCCACAATGCCCGAAATTTCTTTTGGCAGGGAATTGTCTGCCGCTTCGGTATCCCGTACGTGCTCATTACAGACAACGGAATATAGTTCACCAACAAGAAGTTTGAGGCCTTCTGTGTCGACCTAAGGATCGATCATCGGACTACCGTAGTGCATCGACCTCAGAGCAATAGGCAGATCGAGGTAACCAACCACATCCTACTACACAACCTAAAAACATGCCTAGATCAAGCCAAGGGAAGGTAGGTTGAGGAGCTGTCGAGCATTCTTTAGGCCTACAGGATGACCCCGCAGACTGCCACCAGGGAGAACCCTTCCAGTCTGACCTATGGGGCCGCATCCATGATCCCCGTGGAAATAGGTTCCCCGACCCTTCGGACCGAGCTCTTCAACGAGGGGCAGAATGACAAAGAACTATGTGCGGAGTTGGACCTAGTAGAAGAAGCTCGGGACTGAGCACATGTAAAGATGGTTGCACAACAACAGAAGATGGCACGACATTACGATTCTAAGGTAAGAAGACGCGAATTCAAAACCGGAAGGAAAGCTCGGACTAAACTGGGAAGGGTCGTATAGACTCACCAGAGTCCTCGAACCGAGTACTTATAGACTGAAAGACCTCAAAGGTCATCCAATACCGAGGAGTTGGAACTCAGGAAACCTCAAAATGTACTACTAGTAGACCTACAAGCAATAAAAGTCTCCTTTTAAGCTACTTCTCCGATCCAGAGGCACGCACACACCCACCGCACACACCACATGCACACATGCTAAGTCACACTACCAACTGAGTTGACTCCACCAATCCCCAAATGGTTGAGCCCATCACACCCAACTTGGCAGCGTATTTCCAATCAAGCTACCCAACTCAGGTGACAACGGTTGAGCCTAAACATGGAGGAAGAACACCCCCGCCCACCAAGGCCTAAGGGCGATCGAGGAACTCCGCACAACTGCCGGCTTAACAGCTGAGCTAGTTGGGAAGCGACTAGCCCTAGAAGGGCCCCAAAGGCCCCCGAGACCAGAAACTGAGCATCCCATGGCTAAGAGCTCGGGAGCCGAAAGATCTCAGACAACCACACCTCGGTCGACACAAGACTAGGGGCGCCAAGGCATAGCCCAGCCAGCTATGCCTCGGCCAACTAAACCTCGGTCAACACAAGACTAGGGACACCAAGGCATAGCTCGGCTGGCTATGCCTTGAACAACCACACCTCAGTCGACA
The DNA here is from genome assembly GCF_055504915.1 of Nelumbo nucifera. Taxonomy (NCBI): domain Eukaryota; kingdom Viridiplantae; phylum Streptophyta; class Magnoliopsida; order Proteales; family Nelumbonaceae; genus Nelumbo; species Nelumbo nucifera. Next base: position 57,981,084 of record NC_142652.1, read on the forward strand.
CAAGACTGGGGATGCCAAGTAATAGCCCGGCCGGCTATGCCTCGGCCAACCACACATCGGTAAGCACAAGACTGGGGACACTGAGGCATATCGGTCAACTACACCTCGGCCCGCGTAAGACTGGGGAAGCCGAGGCATAGCCCGACTGACCATACCTCGACCAACTACACCTCGGTCGACTATACCTTGGCCAACAAAATTGCACAGGATAGAGGCGTAGCCAACCCGACACACACAACAACCCGACACGTACAAGATAGAGGTATAGCAACACATGATCAAACAAAGCAACACTGATATTCAACTAAAAACCGTTCATTACATCATTCAAGGCTCGGCATACCGAGCCCAAAAAAAAAAACAAACACAAAAAATAACAAACATAGAAGGCAGCCAATCAATCCTTGGTAGTAGAATCAATAGCACCGTCAATGGCTTCGACCTCATCTTCAGCTCCCTCGGTGGACCCTTGCAGAGAATTTGGATCAAAGGCACCCCAACCCTGCGACTCAATAGCCAACTCTGGGTGGCGACAAAGGATCCTTTGTCAAAAGAGATTAAACCCAACCTCGAAAGAAGCCTTGGCGTACTAGTCCATTTGCAATTGCATCTCCTCCGATGCCTTGTACTCATGGACAGATTCCTCAGTAGCCTCCTGCCTCAACCTGTCTTTCTCAGCCTTAAGCTCGGCAATCTCTCACTTCAGCTCCCGGACGAGACTAGCCTACTCGGCCAACTGTACCTTTAGCTCGGCCACCTCCCTCTCTAGTGCGGCCGACCGCTCCCCAGCGGCCTGAAGCTCGATCAACTAGCCCTTCTACCACAGGTACTCGGAGTGCTCCCGCTCGTACGATGACCGAAGGTCTCAAAGACAATCAACCAGCACGACCGCCGCACAAGCATTTTGCAGACGAACATGATAAGTGTGCCGAAAAAGAGAGTGAAACACAAGGAATAAGAAAAAAGGATTTACTTGGGCAGCGGACCATAGCAGCACACACTCCACGGATCCACTACCGACTTGACGGATTCTTGAGCTATTGACATTGTCATGATTACCCGCAGTAATTGCTCGGGAACCCCAAGCATCTCCAGATTATCACCCAACGGGCTGAGTATCAGTGGCCATCTCCTCCCAAGTAAGCGCCAACCATTGGGGTTGTGGCAGAGTCGTCCTCGACTCCCACAGCTCAGCAGGAAAAGGGAGACCCCCGGGGATGCGCACAAAGAAGAACAACTCCTCCCAGTGCTTCACAAAAGAGGGGGCCCCAACCAATGACCAAATATTCCGTCGGGTGAAGAAGTAATAGTACCCCTGTTGGTGGTGTTTTAGTTTGAGCATAAAGCTCACAATCCCCAGGGTTAGTTCAATATCGCGGATGACACAATAGGACATAAGGCCGAGCAACAACCTAAAGGAGTTTGGCATCAGCTGCACTGGCAACACCCTGTACCAGTTTAGCACCTCGGTGAACCCCTTGCTCAATGAGAACCTCAGCCCAACCTCCAAGTTGTGCTCATAAACACACAGCTCACCGAACTGAGCATCAGTGGCCATCTCCCCGGGTAGCAGACACCTCATTTGGTATTCCGCAGGAATGGCGTGCATAGCTCGGATCCGAGCCATATCCCTAGGCGCCAAGACATTGAAAGGATGGTAGGATCCATCTAATGGACGCCAAAAAGGTTACGAAATGGGTGGGCGAATTTCAAAAATTTTCCTACCTTTTCTCAACTAGGAATCGTATTCCCTAAATTTAGAATACAATATTCAAGGATCCTACTTGAACCATAATTGAACCAGATCTGAACCAAAAGGAAAAAGGGAGGATTATACCTGATCCGGAGAAGTAGTATCTCCCAAAGTTAGTGTTCACGCCCAAAGACGACACCAAGATCCGCTCCTGCTGAAGATGACACAGCTGTAGGTGGAACGGAACCAGCAGAGTGCATCCTACACACTGGATCCTTTTTTAAGAACCCTCTGGAAACTCTGAGCACCAAATCTTTTACAGTCTTTTCTGCAAGACTGATGTCAAGAATTGATTTCTTGATTTCTTTCTTCTGCAAAGATCAAATCTTGCAAGAAGGAATGGTGGCGGCTGGAGGAGAACTCTTGGGACGAAGATGGCTGAACTAATTCTCTTCTCTCTGGAGTGTGAATGAGATCTAATCTCAATTCGCAGGATGCTTTTTTTGCTTACTACCCCTGATTCGAAATGTGATGTATTTCTCTTAGGGTTTCTCCTCTTTTCTTCTTGATTAAGAAACCTCCTAATTAGGAGTTATCCCAACCCAAATCAGTATTTGGATAGGGGATGATCTTAATCCTATCTGCAGATTAAATTAGCTTACTCCTAATCTTATCAGGAGTTTACCATATTCAAATCTGATTTGAATTTGGTCTCCCAGAGTGAATAAGGTTAAAGGTCCAATCCTTTTGCTAACATTAATCTCAGATTCGCCCCATAGATGGGTGATCATATCAACCCAGCTCGAAATGGGCTTTTGTCCCATTAAATATTCAGTGCTTAACTTGTTTCCAATCTGCTGCCCAGTTGGGCTTCTTTGTATGGCATGGGACCCAAGCATTGATCTACACACCAGCCACATGGGTTCGGCCCAACCTTTATTACAAGGCTCAGCCGAATTCACTGAAAAAGGTCAGTGAACCCTGAGCCCATCACATGGACCCTATGGGCCCAACACTTACATTAAGTGGTCCCTGGGCCAAGCCATCTTATAAAAACCCAGGGACTGTGGGAGGTGCAAGATTAGCCCATCAGATACTATCCTAAATGGTCTTACACTTAACCTCTCAGCCCTTAATGATCAAGCACTGCCCGACAAGAGAGGACCTCTCCCTCGGCTGCAAGGAACAGTGTCGCACTCTCTACTCTCATGGATCTCGGGAATTAAAACCATTTGCAAATACTTTTGAAACCGTACAAATATATATATGTATATATTAATTTGCAAAACAAAATTCCAACGATTGAAATCAACTGCCGGCAATTTGGTTTCCATCAGAGAGAGTGCATTCCCGATCATTACCTTTGTCCGACAAAGGGGCTAATCCTATCACTATGATCACCCACTCAGATGAATTCTCAGACTGCCCCAACATGCCTAGGTTTTGACCCCCACTAAGGATCTCACTGATTGGCATATCAAAGACAACCTGATCCGACACGTAGTGAAGTATCATAATCGTGTCTAGGGGTCAGGTGTAACTTTCCAGTTTTGCCCATCTGTCTCCAAGGTCTAGGGCAATACTGGAAATCTAGTCCGGTTCAATGATTTGAGTAATCCTATACTGCATGTGCCTTGGGTCTTACCCTGGTGGCCGAGACATGCCATCCCAACACTTGGTGGCACACTAGTATCAGCCTTGGTAGGATAAATCTCCCCAGACTTATCCAACAGTTGTGAACATTTAAAACTAACATGAGCCTCTATGAGTGTCCAGTTTTAGGGTCTTACATAGAATTATACCAAACAACATGAATCAAACATGCACTTTATTTATTTACACTAAATATCAAAGTACATCAAATCGGATTGAAGTTAAGGAAATACAAAACTGTCTGCATGTAACTTGGGTCTTACCCTGGTGGCCGAGACATGCCATCCCAACACTTGGTGGCACACCAGTATCAGCCTTGGTAGGATAAATCTCCCCAGACTTATCCAATGGCTGTGAACATTTAAAACTAACATGAGTCTCTATGAGTGTCCAGTTTTAGGGTCTTACACAGAATTATACCAAACAACATGAATCAAACATGCACTTTATTTATTTACACTAAATATCAAAGTACATCAAATCGGATTGAAGCTAAGGAAATACAAAACTGTCTAACAGATCCCACTTGCACTTAGGTCCAATCTGGTACAAGCCGGAGTCCCATACTTTCCACGTGTTTCTCAAACACCTTCTGTGTTAGTGGCTTAGTCAATGGGTCTGCCACATTATCCGTTGATGCTACCTTCTGAATTAGGACGTCCCCTCTACCAACGATCTTCCGCAGTACATGGTACTTCCTCTCGATGTACTTTGATTTCGAGTGGGCCCGAGGCTCTATAGCCTGGGCGATCGCTCCATTGTTGTTACACAACAACGGGATGGGTGATGTGCTGGACGAAATCACTCCCAATTCATGTATGAATTTCTTCATCCACACGGCTTCCTTGGTAGTTTCACTTGCGGCAATGTACTCGGCCTCGATTGTGGAATCTGCAGTAGACCCCTGTTTGCTGCTTTGCTGCTTTTCCAGCAAACAACACACGATCCTATCGTGAAAACATACCCTGATGTAGACTTTCTATCATCTGGATCCGATTGGAAATCGGCATCAGTATACCCTAGAACTTGTAGTGAACTACCATCGAATACCAGACAAAACTCTTTTGTCCTTCGAAGGTATTTAAGTATGTTCTTCACAACAGTCCAATGCTCCTGCCCTGGGTTGGCTTGGAATCTGCTTACCACACTCACCGCTTGAGCGATGTCCGGGCGAGTGCACAGCATGGCATACATGATGCTCCCTACGGCTGAGGCATAGGGAACGTCTCTCATGCCCTCAATCTCCTCAGAAGTCTTGGGAGACATCTTCTTGGAGAGAGTGACTCCGTGCCTGAAAGGAACGTTTCCTTTCTTGGAGTTCTCCATGTTGTATCTTTTGACAATTTTGTCAATATAAGCATTCTAGGATAATCCAATTATCCACTTCGATCTATCTCTATAGAGTCGAAGACCCAGTATATATGAAGCTTCTCCAAGATCTTTCATGGAGAACTGCTGTGACAGCCATACCTTGACCGAAGTCAACATTCCTACATCATTTCCAATGAGTAGGATATCATCCACGTACAACACCAAAAAGGTGATCTTATCCCCACTAGACTTCCTGTAAACACAAGGCTCATCCAGATTCTGCTCAAAGTCAAATGTTTTGACGGCAGAATCAAAACGGATGTTCCAACTCCCAGAAGCCTGCTTAAGTCCATATATGGATCTATTAAGTTTACATACCACGTGTTCCTGACCAGCAGCAATGAAGCCTTGCGGCTGCTGCATGTAGATATCTTCACTAAGCTCTCCATTTAGGAACGCGGTTTTGACATCCATCTGCCAAATCTCGTAGTCATGGTATGCTGCTACAGCTAGCAGGATCATGGCCACAGGCAAAAAGGTTTCCTCATAATCGATACCTTCTTTCTGAGTATACCCTTTCGCCACCAGACGAGCTTTGTAGGTCTCAATCCTGCCATCGGGGCCCTTCTTCCTCTTATAGATCCATTTGCAACCAATTGCTTTTACCTCGGAGGGAAAATCTACTAGAGTCCAGACCCTATTGGTCTCCATCGAGTCCATCTCAACTCTCATGGCCTCCACCCACTTCCGGGAATCTATGTCTAACATAGCTTCCGCGTAAGTTACGGGATCCTCCTCACTAGTCAAGGCTTCCACCAGGTAACTATCCTGGTCATAACCATATCGGACTAGTGGCCTGGATACCCGAGTGGATCTCCTAGGTTGGTCACTACTTGGAACTTGTGGGACATCTTCCACTGCTCCTGAGCTCTCCTCATCAAGAACTATTTCCTGACGATGGGTGTCCAGGATGTATTCAGTTTCTAAGAATTGGGCATTTCGACTGCAGAACACTTTCTGCTCACTTGGGTCATAGAATAGATAACCCACCGAATCTTTTGGGTAGCCTATAAATAGGCAACGACTGGTTTTGGATTCCAACTTGTCCGCACTTGTTCTTTTAATGTGTGCAGGACAACCCCAAATCTTCAAGTGTCTTACACTTGGCTTCCTTCCGGTCCATAGTTCATATGGAGTTTTTAGAACCGATTTGGTTGGAACCCGATTCAGTGCGTAGATAGCAGTCTCTAATGCATATCCCCAAAAGGATGTGGGTAATTCTGAGCATACGAGAAGTGACCGGACCATGTCCAACAAGGTCCTATTCTTTCTCTCTGAAACATCGTTGAGTTGAGGTGTAGCAGGAGGAGCTAGTTGTGACACTATCCCACTGACCTTTAAGTAGTCTCTGAATTCGTCAGAGAGTTACTCACCACCTCGATCCAATCGAAGGGCCTTAATTTCTCTCCCTAACTGTTTCTCGACTTCCTGTCTGAACTCTTTGAACTTTTCAAAGGATTCAGACTTGTGTCTCATTAGGTACACGTAACCATATCATGAAAAATCATCTGTAAAGGTGATGAAATACACGTGTTGATTTCGTGTCCTAACACTCAGGGGACCACATACATCAGTATGTATTAGGTCAAATGTGCCTGCAGATCTTTCAAGCTTACCGTCAAATGGCCGCTTAGTCATCTTACCTTGGAGGCAAGGCTCACAAGTGGGAAGATTTTCTACGGTTAGAAAATCCAAAGGACCATCCTTTACCAGTCTTGTGATTTGGTCGACACCGATATGGCCAAGTCGGTAATGCCAGATGCACGTGGGATTCACTGTATCACGAGTCCTTTTCTTGGGATTTTCGACCGACGTAGTTTCGGTTAAGTTAGTTTCCAGAGAAAGATGTAGAACATAGAGACCGTTCTCCAGTTCCCCGCATGCGATGAATTTGTTATTCTGTTTAACAATAATCATATTACTAAAATAAATAGTATATCCATCAACACATAGTTTAGAAACAGAAATTAAATTTCTTCTCAAGTTCTATACATAAAGACAATCTTTAAGTACAAGCACTCCTTCTCTAAAAACTAATTCTACGGTTCCTATTGCCGTAGCTGCAACACTTGCAGTCGTTCCCAAGAATAGTGTCACTTCGCCTTCACTCAATCTTCTACTAACTTTGAACCCCTGTAGTGAGTTACACGCATGAGTTGAAGCCCCGGATTCAACACACCAGGACACAGAAGTAACCAACATATTAGTTTCTATGACACAAGTTTCGACGTTACCTTTCTTAGATTCCAGGTAGGCAGGACAGTTCCTCTTCCAATGGCCGGTCTGCTTGTAGAAGTGACAGACATCAGATGCCTTGTTCTTCTTCTGCTTCTTGGGTTTGGCAGCTTTCTTTTGGGGCTTCTTTGTCTTTCTCTTTTTCTTGCCCGATTTGTTAGCTTCAGCAAGCATAACCACAGGCTCATCCTTCTTGAGTAGATCCTCGATCCTCTGCAACATATTGCTGAGTTTCTGGACGCTGACATTTAGCTTATTCATGTTGTAGTTCATTGTGAACACATTGAAGGAAGAGGTCAAAGAATTCAGGATGGCATCCACTTGCGTGCCAAGATCTAGCCCGGATCCAAGGGCTTCGAGTAAGTTAATGTAGCCCATCATCCGAAGACAATGGTCATGAACTTTCTACCCTTTGGACATCTGCGCGGTCATGAACAGTTTCAAGACCTTCTGTCAAGTAGAACGGTTCTGCTCTTCATACATTGTCTTTAGACTGTCCAATATGTCATTGGTTAGTTCGATCTGATCGAACTGCCTCTGTATTGAGTTGTCTAATGAGGCAATGACAAAGCAGCGGGCTAGGGAGTTCTTATCCTCCCAATCTTGGTAATCCCTCCTACGGGCCTCAGAAGCCCTATCACCCAGACGCTCTAGGGCAGGATTTTTCACCACCTTATCTAACTTTTCGGAAGTTAGGACTAGCATAAGATTTATGTACCAGTCGGCATAGTTTGGGCCCTTAAGTTTGTTATCGTCTAGAAGCTTTGTGAATTGACTGTTTGCCATTTTCTGATAAAATAGCAAAGACGTTAGCCCACAACCCTAGTTTGATTCATGTTACCTACATAGATATGGTTTTTAATCTATGTTCCATTCCCATTTGTTCATCTCTGAGATTTCCCTCCTTTCTCAGTGACGGAGATGACGAAATGTCTCTGGAAATGTGGGAAATCACATGGGGTGCATGAAGCCAACTGTTTCAGCAGCATAACCCCACCACCTTTTTGTGACGGATCATATACACTCATCAAATGAGTTTCCCTTTGACCTCTATCAAACAAGGTTCAGAGCCGTTTTCAAGTAAACCTTTCTGTCCAGTGAGTGCAACCCATCATATTCAGGTTACGCCAAGGTACCGTGAGAGAGTTCCCATTTTCTGGTGAAGCCCCTCCCACATCGGTCTATGATGCCCCTATCATCTTATGAAACACTCTGACAGATCCAACAGCAAATGGATAGCCCAATTTTATGGTGCGTTTCCTCATTACTGAAGGACCCATCATTGTGCTAATGATGGAAGGCCTTTAGAGAGTCCATCATATGGATCTTCCTATCACATGCACTCATATTTGCTAGAGGGAACAAGATTACACCCTAGTTCTGATTTTAGGTCAAACCAAAGTGGCTCCCACTGACTTTCATAAAGTCAGATTTCTGGTGGGCCTTAATCGGCTAGGGGTTCCGTACGCATCCCTTTTCAGGGTTGTGAGGCCCTCCATTTAAGGAGGGGTCACCCAATGACCTTAAGGAACACCATGGCCATGATGTGCATTCAGCCATGGTGTGCGCAAGAGCCACTATTGAGTCATCATGGGCCAAGTGCTTATGGCCCATGGTCGCAGCACATCAAACAACCAATCATCACATGTAAAGGAGGAATTGATCCAATCAATTAACTACTGTAAAGCCCATTGAACAGCCCATTCTAGATCCATAACATTAACAATTAATGTCTACCAGGTGTATGGACTGAATCGCAATTAGCAGTTCGGCCCATATAGCTTTTCTCACAAGGGTGGGCTTTTGCAGTTTTAACCTTTTAAAACTGGGCTTTACAGGTGGGCCGAATTAATCCTTGTAATTGAACATCAGATTTGGAACAAAAAGTGTGAGAAAAATGGACTGAAAACAGTCCCCTTCGAACCCCAGATTCGGTCCAAACAGTTTTGGTTCAATCTAGTCCGAAATGGTCCAAAACTGATTTTCAATTCAAGAATTAATTCATGAAAGATCTGAAATTAATAATTTTGATTTTAAGCAATCACAAATCAAATATGGACTGTTCGCACCACCTGCAAAATAGAGGTTAATCACTAGGGTTGCAGTTTCACAAACTGCAAATCGCAGAAAGCGATTTCTCCATTTGCAAATCTCCAGCGTTGCCTTCTTCTTCCTTCTTCTTCAATCAAGAAAATAAAAAAAAATAGAAATCCTATTTCTATTAATTTATTACATTCTTGATCAAATCCTATACATTCAGTCTAGAAAAAATAAAAAATTATTTATAGACCGAGTTGTATAAAATAAATAAATAAAAGGAAAAGGGGTGCGCAGACCATCTGCACCAAATCTGCACTGTGATCTCCAGGTTCGAATAGTCCATTAAATCAAAATAAATAAAGAAAAGTTCTAAATAAATTTTGGATTTAACAAAAATTAATTTCAAATCAATCGCCCTTAACAAGAAACAGTTTCTTGAAATAAATAAAACAATCTGCGCAAATCTTGGCAAAACATCTTCTGTCCATCTGTGCAGGTTCAGATCTGATTTTGTTTTGGTTCAAGATTTGAACCTGGCTCTGATACCACTGAAAGGATGGTAGGATCCATCTAATGGACGCCAAAAAGGTTGCGGAATGGGTGGGCGAATTTCAAAAATTTTCCTACCTTCTCTCAACTGTGAATCGTATTCCCTAAATTTAGAATACAATATTCAAGGATCCTACTTGAACCATAATCGAACCAGATCTGAACCAAAAGGAAAAAGGGAGGATTATACCTGATCCGGAGAAGCAGTATTTCCCAAAGTTGGTGCTCACGCCCAAAGAGGACACCAAGATCCACTCCTACTGAAGATGACAGAGCTGTAGGTGGAACGGAACCAGCAGAGTGCGTCCTACACACCGGATCCTTCTCAAGAACCCTCTGGAAACTCTGAGCACCAAATCTGTTACAGTCTTTTCTGCAAGACTAATGTCAATAATCGATTTCTAGATTTCTTTCTTCTGCAAAGATGAAATCTTGCAAGAAGGAATGGCGGCGGCTGGAGGAGAACTCCTAGTTCGAAATCTGATGTATTTCTGATGTATTTCTCTTAGGGTTTTTTTGCTTACTACCCCTGGTTCGAAATCTGATGTATTTCTCTTAGGGTTTCTCCTCTTTTCTTCTTGATTAAGAAACCTCCTAATTAGGAGTTATCCCAACCCAAATCAGTATCTGGATAGATGATGATCTTAATCCTATCTGCAGATTAAGTTAGCTTACTCCTAATCTTATCAGGAGCTTACCAGATTCAAATCTGATTTGAATTTGGTCTCCTAGAGTCGATAAGGTTAAAGACCCAATCCTTTTGCTAACATTAATCTCAGATTCGCCCCATAGATGGGTGATCATATCAGCCCAGCTCGAAATGGGCTTTTGGCCCATTAAATATTCAGTGCTTAACTAGTTTCCAATCTGCTGCCCAGTTGGGCTTCTTTGTATGGCGTGGGACCCAAGCATTGATCTACACACCATCCACATGAGTTCGGCCTAGCCTTTATTACAAGGCCCAGCCGAATTCACTGAAAAAGCTTAGTGAACCCCGGAGCCCATCACATGGACCCTATGGGCCCAACACTTACATTAAGTGGTCCTTGGGCCAAGCTATCTTATAAAAACCCAGGGACTGTGGGCAGGTGCAAGATTAGCCCATCAGGTACTATCCTAAATGGTCTTACACTTAACCTCTCGGCCCTTAATGATAAAGCACTGCCCGACAAGAGAGGACCTCTCCCTCGACTGCAAAGAACAGTGCCGCACTCTCTACTCTCATGGATCCCGGGAATTAAAACCATTTGCAAACACTTTTGAAACCGTACAAATATATATGTATATATTAATTTTGCAAAACAAAATTCCAACGATTGAAATCAACTGCCGGCAGTTTGGTTTCCATCAGAGAGAGTGCATTCTCGATCATTACCTTTGTCCGACAAAGGGGCTGATCCTATCACTATGATCACCCACTCAGATGAATTCTCAGACTGCCCCAACATGCCCAGGTTTTGACCCCCGCTAAGGATATCACTGATTGGCATATCAAAGACAGCCTGATCCGACACCTAGTGAAGTATCATAATCGAGTCTAGGGGTCAGGTGTAACTTTCCAGTTTTGCCCATCTGTCTCCAAGGTCCAGGGCAATACTGTAAATTTGGTCCGGTTCAAGGATTCGAGTAATCCTATACTGCATGTGCCTTGGGCCTTACCCTGGTGGCCGAGACATGCCATCCCAACACTTGGTAGCACACCAGTATCAGCCTTGACAGGATAAATCTCCCCAGACTTATCCAATGGCTGTGAACATTTAAAACTAACACGAGTCTCTATAAGTGTCCAGTTTTTGGGGTCTTACACAGAATTATACCAAACAACATGAATCAAACATGCACTTTATTTATTTACACTAAATATCAAAGTACATCAAATCGGATTGAAGCTAAGGGCATACAAAACTGTCTAAGAGACGTAGGGCGTGGTACTGAACCGGCGACCTGCCTGAAGAGGAAGCTCCGCCTCCATCCAAGAGGGACCAGCCTCAGCCTCCTCAAATTTGGCAGCCACAAAATCTCTCAGCTTAGGCTCGTAGGTTGAGCTGCGAGAAGAGCTAGAACCGGAACTACTGGAGGGCCCGAAAGAAGAAGAGGACCGATGAGATGAAAAGGACATACCGGACAATTTGTGGAGCTGAAGAGTGAAAGCCACTGAACTAGACGTCGAGCTGTTTGCCGAGCTAGCTGCCGAACTATCTGCCGAACTATATGACCGAACAATCTACTTAGCAATGAATGCCAAACACCTTCTTGCATGCAATACTGAGGATAGGGGGTCCCCCCCATCTTCCCTTTTATAACCATCAGGGGCACAGACCGAAGAGAAATCAACAGTGCAGATGAAGCACCTTTGATATCGCCTTGGAAGGCCAATCGATGCGACCAATAACGTACGACAGGAAGCCTCAGAAAACTGAAGCGGCACCCTCGACAGGCAGCGGTTGTGCCCATTAATTGCGCCAGTTCAACTACAGTACTAGTCCAACCTTCGACACGAGGACCCGCCGTACCAGTCCAACCTTCGACATAGATCCTTGGCTAGGCCACTTAAATCCTCGACTTGGCCATTTCAAGGCCACAAGGCCGTGCAGTAGCCTAGCCGAGCACTCCCCCTCCTCGACAGCAGAACTGGGGGAGTGGTTCAGGAACTGAAATTTTGATTCTCATTTAAGTTCTACAGCCGGCAATCAGAGGACTCCTTAGCAACAACTGACAAGGCGCTGGCAATACACATGCCCGAAAGTTCCCCAGCCAGGCAACAAACCTAGGGGACCTCATCCCTCGACTTTGGAACTGGGGGAGTGATGTTGGGGACATGGCTAAGTTGGCCCGAAGGCCCACAACCATCTGTCACAGCTCGGCCACGTTGGCGATGTCCGGCCGAGCTATGACATTACCATGATCCCACTGACCATGTCAGCTACGCACCTCACGGATAAGCTCGCCTAGTGGATAGGGATGACAATACAACTCCGCCAAGGAGTAGGACTCTACCCCCTATAACCTCAGCGGGGAGCGCTGTCCCGATTTCCCTACCCTACTCTAACCAGGATATGGACCCTCCAGCTATAAAAAGGTACTCCATGCTCAAGGTAAAGGACCCCCAACTTCTAGCACCCATTCTACTAATTAGCCCGGACCAGCATCCCTGTAACTCGGCCTGGCCATCCACCCCCTCCTACTGACTTGAGCGTCAGGAGTACTTACCCGGGGATAACTCCTCGGGCCTCTGACTTCTTCTTTGATTACAGGTCTTGAAACACAGCATCGTCCTTAAAACTTGGCCCCGACCTTCCAGTAAGGATAATCTGATTGTCATCCTTGGTTCGTGCACTACCTCGAATTAAGCGGCATCACTACCATATTTCAACAACATACTTTATGGGTTTTCCTTAATGCAATATTGCTTTCATTAGCACCTAGGCAACAGGCGTGTACTCCATCAATTATCTTGTAGTGAAGGACACTATTCACTAATTGGTATTGCAGGAGGACTTTGTTGTCTTGTGGTGAGGAAGTGGGGTTTTTATGCTTCTGAATTATAGGATATTTCCAATCTTCTTTATCAACTCTGTCTTGTGTTTTTACCCAATGTGAGAGGCTGTCAATGGATGATTGCCCTTGCATCTAGACACAGATTAAAGTGTTCTCATTGCAAGGTTGGTTTTTGAAGCATAGGGTTGCTAAGGCATATGCATAACAGTTATTGGTACAATTGCGATGTTGGTAGGTGTTGGTTAGGTCATTTTTTAGTTTCTGGATGAGGGTCCTATATGGTAAGAGAAAAAGCACAAGAACAAAGAGAGAGAAACATTAAGGAGGAAATGTAATGTTCTTCGAAATAGAGAAAACCTTTGCCCCCAAACTGTCCTTTTAATGACACTTGCCAATGCACCTCATGGTACCATAACCTGTTTGGTGCGCCCCATGGTATTCTCAAGTAAGTTTTCTGATTTTCAGTATTTACACAATGGTCCCTTAGTCCCCATGATAACTGTTGTCAACACTTAATTCTCCCTTTGTCATATATCCCACACGTAGCCTGTCAAATCCTCATTTTCAAATTTAAATGACAAACCCCCCATGATATACGAAGAGACATATAACCAATTAAACTCTCCAACACATGAAATCCGCATGCGTTGTGTCCTTCATCATCACGCCATGAACAATTGCCAAACACACTCCATAATAATAAATTGTACTTTTTGATAGAATACTTCTATCAATAAGCGAGGGGTTAATATTAAGAACGGAAATGCCAAAATTGCCAGACCGATTTAATTAGAACATACCTAAAATAAAAAGGGGAAAAGACAACCTATGTTTATTGATAGAATATTCCTGTCAATAAACAGTGGGGTAAAATGTAAGTACATGAAGGAAATCATCGCAAAATTTGCGATGAAGGTTATAATAACTAGGGGTATTCATGGGTTGGGTTGGGTCAGTCTGAGTCATTTTCTTCAACCGATTCAACCTAGTTGGTTTACTTATTGATTAAACTAAAATCGACCAACAATGAAGCAAAACTGACCCAAATATGAAGGGTCGGTTTATTGGTTTAGTCGATTTTTATATATATATTTTAAACTAAAATATCTATTTCTAAATATCTATTTATATTTAAGTTTATTTCTTTTTAGTTTTTATGAAAATTCAAAATATATATTTAAATCAATTAACTTTTTATGTAAAACTGATTTTTTTGTCAATATATATTTAAATTTATACAAAACTGAATTAAATATTGTACCACTGTATTATATTTGTAATGGTTTTACGTTTTTAGTTTTTATCATAAATAACCATCTTTTTAATGTTCAAACAAAACACAAATAAAATATATCAACATTTAACATATAGGGTAGGGACTAACTAATAATTAATTAAATATATAGGATTGGTTCAGTTCGGTTTAATTTCGGTTTTCATGTATGAAAATCAAAACCGAACCGAGTTGTCGGCTTATTTTCTCATACAAATTGAAACCGACCGGTGGTTTTGAAAAACTCACCAACTTGGGTTGGGTCGGACCGGTTTGGTTGGTTTGACATTTAATGTGAACACCCTAATAATAACATAAGGACAACTATTACAAAACCTACAATGGAGGTTATGTCCACTGCCAAAGCAATTGCCAAAAAACTTGTGATGCCACGTACGGTATCGCACCGTTCCATTCAATGATAGTGGTATTTCTGATGGTGCGTGATCTGGTGGCTCCTAGCTGGATGATAGCTCGCCTAGCTAGCCAGTTGAACTGCAAGGAAGAAGTACTTAGAGAACCCGGGGTGGCTAACCCAACGTGGTCACTCTGATGCTTAAGTTAGTACTAAGTTGGTTACAAGCTGAAAGCAAGTGAGTATGAGAGCTAGAATAAAGTAAATTGCGCGTACCTGAGTCTCAAAAATTGATGCCCTTATATAACTGGGTTGTCCTGGGTCTCACAAAACACCTCCGAGATCCTCAGCCCGCACCGTTAGGAGTCTATTCCACCCCGGGAGGTGGATAACATGCTAGCACATAAGACCTATCGTGTCTGCCCGTTTCAAGCGGGATAAGGATAAGTCCCCCGATCGTGTGGCATGATCTCGAAGAGCTTAGAGATGACTAACATGCTTCTAGAAGTCTAGCATGTCACCTCAGTAAGTTAGGCAACCCTGAGCTACCCGAATCTCGGTCATTGCTGAGGTACCCGAGACACCCGAGGTGGTAGGTGGTGCTGAGGTGGCAATAAATGTTGATTCACAGTTTAACTGTTAAGTCGCATCCACATGTCCTCCGCTCACTAGGTCGGGCCAAATCACCCCTCATCAATTGCCCCCACTCCTTGTGCTAGGGGTCCCGAACCGGTGATGGGAGTTCATGACGAGCTCAGGTGGATTTGGCCTAGTTCCCCTCTAGTTGATGTCTGGTCTAGCGGTCAAACCACGATAACCCACCCAGCTCGATCGGGAAACCAGATCGCGTGTTGGGGACGTGTGAACGCCACACAAGTTTATAAATTCTACGGACGTCAAGACACACATGTGAGCGTCGAAAAAAACTGGCTCACTTGCTACTTGGGCTGGATTTGGAGTCGCTACCCATCAGTTTAAGAAATGGAGGTGATGGGACCTCTACCAATGATTTTCAAAATGCTTTGTTTTAATAATGACTCTAAAACCCAAGGCTCCAGTCCCACTAGTCTGGGTAAGACATGAATGGGAGAGGGAAGGGGTTAGGCACCCCTCTCCCGAGTCCAATAGGTTGGGCCCACATGGTGATCCCAAACAATCATAAACACCAAATAAGCAACTAATCAAGCAGAATAATAAGAAAGCACAGTAAAGGGCGTGAAAGAAAACCTTCCCATTTTATTTTATTATTTTTTTTTGAATATTTCTTTATTTTATATATATATATATATATTATTTTTTATCTATTTCTACTTATTTATTTATTTTTCATTTACCAATTATTGACCTATTTACTCGTTTCCTCTAAATGTCCTATTCTTTCCCTTTCCTAATCTACAAATACTCTTCCCATCAAACAGACCACCCAGGCTTCCAATATCTTATTCTCATTACCACTATTTCTCTTATTATTTTCTTTTATTCCAGATCTGTGCTACTCAATACTACCATCTCCTCCCCTCAAGTCAATCTTAATCCCTTGAGCTAGACACCTTTTTTGTACTATGATCATTCTTCTAAACTTCAAAGAAAAGCCTAATCCCTAAAGATGATCACAGTAAAGGGGGAAGGACCTACAACAAAACTATAAGCAAATGGCTCGATAAAATAGTTAGAGAGGAAGATAACCAAATGAACTGTGAATCTTAGTAGATCTTCAACCAAATTAAAATCTATCTTCTAAAACAAGCAGGATGAATAACAGAACCAAACTACTACCTTCAGAAGTAAAAAAAAAAAAAAAAATTGATAATAAAGAAGAGAAGAAGTAAAAGAAATCACAAGATTAACTACTAGGTTCTAGTGTCTCCAAAAGCGTGTTGTTAACCACTTTGGAACACCAGTTTCAACATTTATAAATCTTTCTAATTCTCAAAATAACTACAAATGCAGTTAGTGGTGAGAAAGGGGTCGTATCCATAGGGAAGCGAGATTGCAGAAACACAAAATTTAATTAATTAAACTAGAATCCATTAAAATAAAATTCTAACAATGTTGAAAGTGAAACTTGCAAAAAGATAAATAAATGGCAGAAATAAATAAATAAATAAAACTAAATAGAATGTCTGCAACTCGGTTAGAGGTAGCAGTCTCCAGATCTATCCTTTAACCCTCGAATTCCTCGAGCTAGGCCTTCCGTCTTACTTGGCTGAATTTTAGATCTGCAGAAAGGAAGACAAAAATTAAACTAGATAAAAGTAAATTGTAGAAATAAAAGTAAGGACTAGAAATTAAAGAACATAAAGTAAATCTGAAACTAATGGAAAATCGGTTGGGATCCGGATCCAGAGGTGGCAATAGTGGCTAGGCGAATCGCAAGCAGGAACCCCTCCTCTTGCCTGGGCGTTCTCCTCTTCCTCTACCCTTGAACTTCTCAAGAACAACCTTCTATCTTACTTGGGGGCAGAATCCAACCCCTTCCCAGGACCCCTTGGGTCCTTTTTATAGAGAAAGGTGGATAAAACTGGGATTAGAGAGAAAGAGAGGGAGGCATTGGGTTTTAGCAGATATATGTGCGCCCTAGGGTTTAGAATTGAGGGTTAGGATTGTTCTAAGGTGATCCTAAGGCTGAGAAGAGAAGGAGAAGGCGCCCAATATTATGTAGGGCTGAGATTTAGGTGCCCAGAATTGGATGGTGGAGATTTAGGTGCCTAGGGCTGAAAGGTGAAAACTAAAAGGAGTGGGTGGCACCCTAGAATGAATGGCTGAGATAGAGAGAAATAGAGGGCTGAGATCTAGTGGCTAAAGGTTGAATGGTGAGGATTAGTAGTTAGGTGGCACCCTAGGGTTAGAATGCACTCCAAAGTGGGTGCCCTAGAATGGAGGGTAGAGATTGGATGTTAGGAAGGGATGGAAGGAGAGGATTAGGCAGTTAGGGGCGGCCAGGGTTTGTTAGAGATGAAAAGAATGAGTAGAGAGGCGCCCTAGGGTTTTATTAGGGAGAGGGGAGTATGCTAATACAGTAGGAGGGGCACCATTTTGGGTTTAGCAGATAGGAGGTTCCCTCATGTGCTCACTTTTTCACAAAAACACCCCCTCTCTTAGCTAGAATTCACACTAGTTTCACAAAAACTGCATTTCAGCCTTGAAACTTCCCCATTTTTCCCCAATATTTGCACAAAGACCCTCAAATGTCACAATATTGAATTTAACTGGGAAAAAGGGGACATTTTGACTATTCTAAGGCCTAGAATAGCCTTGAAATGATGCCCTTAAGGCATCAAATTATAGAGCTATCACACCCCCCAACTTAACCATTTCTAGTCCCTTAGCAATGCAGCCTTAAAATTACACTAAGTAAAGAGATCATTCCTAATGCAAGATCACAATATTGAATTTAACTGGGAAAATGAGACATTTTGACTATTCTAAGGCCTAGAATAGCATTGAAATGATGCCCTTAAGGCATAAAATTATAGAGTTATCACACCCCCCAACTTAACCATTTTTAGTCCCCTAGCAATGCAGCCTTAAAATTACACTAAGAAAAGAGATCATTCCCAATGCAAGATCATCCTTGACAAAATTGGCCAAGTATTCTGATTTCAAAATTCTCAAACTTTGTATAGATTGGCATTGGGCTTAAGGGGTAAAATTGTCTTGCTTTGAACATTATAGAAACTTGGCTTAAAAATCTTATATACCCTTAAAATTACACTGAATAAAGAGATCATTCCCAATGCAAGATCATCCTTGACAATATTGGCCAAGTATCCTGATTTCAGAATTCTCTAACTTTGTATAGATCGGCGTTGGGCTTAAGGGGTAAAACTGTCTTGCTTTGAACATTACAAAAACTTGGCTTAAAAATCTCATATACCCTTCCATTTGCAGACTGTCTCGATAAGATAAGATTGATTTTTAAAATTAGGCAGGTATTCTTCTTATCATTTTAGACAGTGGATTTCTACCCCTGAACTTGATATACACACTTATTTTTATTGTTACCTTCCACCATTTGACGTGAATCTCGACACTTGCCTTAGGTGAAGAGATCCGGTTACTAAGTGCTAGGTGATTGTCTTTGGCATTCCCTTTCTCTTTTGATGCAAATCTCGACACTTAGCTAAAGAGACCCGGTTACTAAGTCTAAGGTGTCCATTGACCTTTTTTTCTCTTTTTTTTTTTTGAAACACTATTCAGGGTAGTCCACTGTCTCTAACAATTTGAAGAATTTCTCAATCTTTCTCTTCTTATCTTTACAAGGGCAAACTTGGGAGTATTTTCCAATTTCTAAATGATTTCGACAATGTTCAAATAAGACCAATTTTGACTCCTATCACTTGTTACCAATTTCTACAAAATTCAGTATTCTTTTATCAGTTTCCTCAACTTTTTTTGTTTGGGAACATCTTTTAATGGAAAGAATTTTTTAAAATTTTCAGTGAAATTTTTAGTTCTACATTTCTAAAGGCTTAGCTTCAATTTTTTTCTCTTTCCTCACCCCCCAACTTAAGTGCCATTGTCCCTAATGGTATGACTAGACTGATGCAAAGTGGCTTGGGCCAAAGGGAATAATCAAGAGAGTTTTCCCAAGGGGTTCAAGGTCTCCCAACTAGTCTAGAATCAAGAAACAAAAACTCTAATCCTATAGACAACTGGAAACTACGTTGGATTGCCTCCCAACCAGAGCTAAGTTTAATGTCTTCATCTTGACACATTCACACACTTTTCTCATCTATACTCTCAAACTCGCTTTCTTCTTCCCACAGACAGGGTTCAGATTGGGCTAACCAAGGGGTAGATAGGCCATCTAAAAACGCATCCACTACATCTACCTTGAACTCATCTTCCCCTAGGTTTGGATACTTAATGGCACTAAATATATTTAACTGGACTTTATACTCCCCAAATGAAATGTCCATTTCTCCCGATTTACAATTGATGTTTGCATTGGCCGTTGCTAGAAACGGACGTCCTAAGATTATCGAGTTATGGTTCAGTTCCTCAGTTGGGGTCATGTCTAGGACGACAAAATCTAATGGGAAGTAACAATCCTCTATTCTGACAATGACGTCCTCAATAACACCTCGAGGAGCCTTGACTGACCGATCAGCGAGTTGTAGAATTACCGGGGTAGGTTTTAACTCGCTGATCCTGAACCTTTCATAAATAATTGAGGGAATCAGATTTACACTAGCCCCAAGACCCAATAGGGCCCGATCGAAAGTGATTCCAGAGATGACACAGTTTATGAGAGGAGCACCAGGGACTTTCATTTTCTAGGGAAGTTGGTTTAAGAGAACCGTACTAACATCTGTCAAGAGCATTACTTTTTGTGGGGCCAATCGTGGCTCCCTCTTTTGAGTGCATAGCTTTTTCAAGAACTTGGCGTAGGTCGGGACATGTTGGATTGCATCGAGGAGAGGGAAGTTAATATGGACTAGCTTGAATAACTCCCTGATCTCCTTGTTGCAAGTCTCTTTCTTCTTTCGCAACGGCCCGACTGTGAGTGTGGTTGGAAAGGGAACTACAGGTCGGTTCACTATAGGCTCTTTTTCTAAATTTTCCTTTCCTTTTTCTTCCCCTCCCCCAACTTAGGGTCTTTTTGCTCCTTTTCTTCTTCACTAACTCTCTTTTTCTCATACGGGTCTTCTAAAATCCTCATACTCCTTAAAGTTGTAACAGCTTTGGCATTTTCAAACTGAGGCTTCTTAGGAGGTGGTTGAATCTGCTATGGAGGAAAACCCGGTGGCTGATTTCTAGGATTCACAACTGATTGACTTCGGCTAGCTGTCCTATTTGGCTGTCTAATCTAGCGATGGACTGCTGCTGAAATTGCATGAACTAGTCATCAACTGTACGGGTCTGAGGAGGTTGTGGGTAAGCCTAACAAGGTTAAGCCGGTTGGTTCCTAGGGTATATCTACTGTAATTGACTCTGCACTTGTGGCCTCTGAAATTGTTGGGCCATGGAGTTAGATGGGTGATACTGCTAGGACTGTGTGTTAGGTTGATGTGTCTTCCAAGAAAAGTTAGGGTGATTTCTCCACTTAGGGTTGTAAGTATTTGAGAATGGGTCATTATTGGGCCTTGAGAAACTCTAGGCTGCCTGAACCTGTTCTTGGATAAAAGGTGGAAACTAGGCCGCCGTGGGACAATCATCAACCTTGTGGGTTGGGCTGCCACAAATGGAACAAATTTCAGGGTAAGGTGTAGATGGGCCCGGTTGCTGGTTATAGGTGAAGAATTGATCAAGCTTTTGGGATAGAAGATCTACCCTGTCCAATTTTCTAGAGATTGCATTCAGGTCCATTCTTGCCTCGGGCTCTATACTTTTCCTGACTTCATAGAGTCCTGCCCTCTTTGAGGGTCCCACCAACCTTTCATAGGAATACAAGGATGCATTGTTGATGGAGTTTTCACTCAAAGTCTCAAAAAGAGCATACACTTCATCATCACTTTTGCTCATAAATGCCCCCCACAAGATGCATCCACCATTTGCTTGTATTTATCAGTCAAACCTTCATAGAAGGCTCGGGCAATTTTCCATTGAGACAGGCTATGGTGTGGGCATTTTCTCATCAACTCTTTCATTCTCTCCCAAGACTCGTGAATTTGTTCACCAGGTGTTTAGGTGAATCCAGTGATGGTTCTTCTCATGGTGTTGGTTCATTTTATAGGGTAGAACTTTCTAAGGAATTCTTATTGCATTTCTGCCCAAGTTCTAATAGGTCTCCCTATAGTTCCCTACTAGTGCTTGGCCGTGTCTTTCAAGGAGAAGGGGAAAAGAGTTAATCTAAGGGCATCATCATTAAAGTTTCAGATCCTTATAGTGGAACAGATTTCTAGAAACTCGTCTATGTGTTTGTATGGGTCCTCACTCGGGTTCCCATAGAAAGAGGGAAGCATCTGGATTGTGCTTGATTTAATCTCATACTGCAAGGCTTGGGAATCTAGCAACTGTATACAGGATGAAGGGTCATACTAGGCCGGAGTGAAATACTCCTTTAGCTTTCTGGGTTGTGCATCATTGATTCTGGCCATTTGGTTGCGTTGTTGGTCATGGAGGTACCTCTCCATCTCAGGTATGGGTTCTACTATTTCTCTCCTCAGAGATCTCCTTCCCAGCATACAAGTCAAAAGTCCCTTTTTCTTCTTCTCTTTTTTTTTGAAATTTGAAATTTAAATCTTGAAATTTAATTTCAAATTTAGATTTTGAAATTTAAATTCTATAATTTAAACTCAAATTTGAACTTTAAAACTTTTTTTTGAAATTCAAATTTAGATTTTGACATTTAAATTCCTAAAATTTAAATTCAAATTTGAATTTTTAAATTTTAAAAAGATGCAAGCAATTTAAACACACGACCTACGGACTGACCTAAGGTTTCCTAAACTAGTGGTTCAACCAATGTGAATCCTCTTAGGTTCATTTGGAATTACACCACTTCCTTTGGTAAGCTAGGTAAGAGGTGGGGATGTGGGAGGCTCCCCTTGCTCTCACAAGGACCTAATTAAGTAACCACAAAACACGCTTAGGCTTAGCTGTGTAACCTCTTTTCTTAAACACCAACTACTAGTTATGGAAAGCAATTACAAGCTTCCCTAAAATTCAGCACACTTTTAAACCAAATGTGAGGCTCCCTAAAGGATCTTTCTATCCAAATTTTAAATTAGGGTCTAGGGTGAACCGCACGTGAAAAGATGGTGGTTTTTGGGCCAAGGAAGGGTGATGAAATCCCCACCTTATCTTATTTAAGTTGGATTGCCCTTAAATGGATTAACGAAAAAAACAAAATAAACAAAATAAATGCAACTAATTACATGGACAATTATTTCTAATATGAAATTCAGCAATTTAACATAAAATAATAAAACAAAACTAATTCAGCAAAAGGAACTATTAAAAAAATAAAAAACACAAATGGATTCACAACTAACAAGATAATTTCAACAATTAAATAATCCTATATGATGCATGCTCTAGAATATAAAACCCTAAATGTTGGAATGCAAATGCAAAAATTTTAAAATATTAATTAATTTTTCTATTATTATTTTATTATTTTTATTATTTTTTATTTATTTTTGAAATTCAAATTTTGAAATTTAAATTCAAAATCAAATTCAAACTCAGATTCGAATTAAAATTTAAATTTTGAATTCAAATTTGAAATTTAAACTCAAATTCGAAAATTTGAATAATTTCCTATTAACAATTAATTATTCAATTAAATAACTAATTAAAGGGTAATTAAATAAAGCAACCAAGAATTACAACCAACCAAAAATAAAAGGATTAATTAAAAAAATTAACAACCACAAAAATAAATACTAACAAGGGAAATTTCTACTCAAAGGATTAAACAGAAAAACAAAAAAAATAAGAATATGCGGCAATAAATAAAAAAATAAAATAAAATAAAATGAAGTGAGTTTCTAATCTAAAAATAAAAAAAAATAGAAACTAACAATCCTAAACAGAAATTCGCACAAGAAATTAAAAGAAAAAATAGATCTAAGAACTAAACGAAAAAGAAATAGTACTAAAAAAATAATCGGATCTAGAAAAAAAGAAAGAAAAAAATTAATTAACTAAGAATTCAAAATTCACTATTTTACCAAAAAAAGGAGTTCAAAAATTAAAAAAAAAAAACAAGATTAAATTAAGATGACTATACCTGAAACGCAATCCAATTCCTCTTCTCTTCTCTTTTCTTCAACAGTCTAGCAACGCTTCGGTACCTCACATTTTGCTATTACGTCCTGCAAAATCAAAGAGAAACAAGAATTAAAATGAGATTGCAGATCAAGTAATTAAACAAAAATAAAAAAAGATAATGAAACAAAGCAAATAAAAATTTTTCTCCGTTACTTCCTTGGCAACGGTGCCAAAAACTTGGTGTCTCCAGAAGCGTGTCGTTAACCACTTCGGAACACCAGTTTCAGCATTTATAAATTTTTTCGATTCTCAAAGTAACTACAAATGCAGTTAGTAGTGAGAAAGGGGTCGTATCCACAGGGAAGTGAGGGAAAAATCGTTACGGACTTCAATCCGGACAAAATAATACAATTGGAGATTGCAGAAACACAAAATTTAATTAATTAAACTGGAATCCATTAAAATAAAATTCTAACAAAGCTAAAAGTGAAACATGCAAAAAGATAAATTAATGACAAAAATAAATAAATAAATAAACTAAATAGAATGTTTGCAACTCGATTAGAGGTAGTAGTCTCTGGATCTATCCTTTGACCCTCAAACTCCTCGATCTAGGCCTTCCGTCTTACCTGGTCGAATTTCAGATCTGCAGAAAGGAAGACAAAAATTAAACTAGATAAAAGTAAATTATAAAAATAAAAGTAAGGACTGGAAATTAAAGAACGGAAAGTAAATCTGAAACTAATGGAAAATTGGTTGGGATCCGAATCCAAAGGTGGCAGAAGTGGTTAGGTGAACTACATGTAGGAACCTATCCTCTTGCTTGGGTGTTCTCCTCTTCCTCTACCCTTGAACTTCTCAAGAATAGCCTTCCGTCTTACCTGGGGGCAAAATCCAAACCCTTCTCAGGACCCCTTGGGTCCTTTTTATAGAGAATGGTGGATAAAACTGGGATTAGAGAGAAAGAGGGGGGCGACAGTTGGGTTTTAGTAGATATATGGGCGCCCTAGGGTTTAGAATGGAGGGTTAGTATTGTTCTAAGGTGATCCTAAGGCTGAGAAGAGAAGGAGAGGACACCCAATATTATGCAGGGCTGAGATTTGGACGTTAGGAAGGGATGGAAGGTGAGGATTGGGCAGTTAGAGGTGGCTTGGGTTTGTTACAGATGAAAAGAATGAGCGGAGAGGTATCCTAGGGTTTACTAGGGAGAAGGGAGTATGCTAATATAGTAGGAGGGGCGCCATTCTGGGTTTAGTAGATAGGAGACGTCCTCCGGTGCTCAATTTTTCACAAAAACACCCCCTCTCTTAATTGGAATTCACACCAACTTCCCAAAAACTGCCTTTAAGCCTTGAAACTTCCCCAGTTTTCACCAATATTTGCACAGAAACCTTTAGAGGTCACAATATTGAATTTAAATGGAAAAATAGGACATTTTGACTATTCTAAGACCTAGAATACCCTTAATCGATGCCTTTAAGACATCAAGCTACAGATTCTGGGGTAAAAGGAATTTTAATCCTCAAAACAAACAACAAGAACCTAAGCCTAAATCTGGGTTGGTACCAAGAGGTATGAGAGCTGAAACAACCCATTCCCTCTACTCCTAGCTCCAAATGCCTACAAAATGCAATGCTAAAACAAACATAAGAAAATAAAAATAAAAAAAATACACAGAATGAGAGAGAGGGAGTTACTCAAGAAGGATATGGCCTAAGGAATATTTGCACAGGAATACTAGCGATGTTGAGTTCAATCCAACACGATTAGACGGAGATAACTTCAACTAGGTATCGGTCTCCTGATCACTAGTAGCAAGTTTTTGGTGAACAGTATTCAAACAGGGGAGCTTGAGGAGGAGGAAGGCTTTAATTGACAGCACTTCCGAACGAGCTGACGATGAAGATAGAGACGGGAGAACCCTGTGATCAAACGTGAAACACTTAGTTTGCACAGGGGTTCTATCCGTATGGGAGCTTGCTCTGCAACTCCTCTGCTTCATGTTGAAGATGGGATAAGTGATGAAGGAGCAAGGGATCTGGGGAGAGAAAGAAATGAAGGAAGAGAATGAAGGGGAAGTTTTACAGGGCGAGTAGGAGCAATCGAAGGGGATTCATTCGCCGCCGCTTTGATTCGCCGCTGTTGAGAGGAAAATGTCGATGAACAGTAACTCTCTGAAGCCATCTCCCTCGTGAGATTACGAGAAGAAGAGTGGGGTGAGGCCGGTGTGAAGTAACCGCCACTCCGCTAATCGACCGCTGCTCTGCTTCAGTCTAAAGGAGGAAGAAGAGTCCAGATCTATCGCTGTTGCCACCTGCAGCGGCGATGACGAGAGGTGAACCAAGAGAAAACAAAGTGAAAGGAATGAGAAGAAGAAGGAGGAGGAGGAGGAGAAGGAGAAGAAGGTAAGAGATAATGATTAGTGGAGAGAGATTTCTGCCGATCCGCCGCTGTTTATGAGGGATTTAGGTTAGCATTTATAATAGGGCTAGTGGCAGTAAGGTAATTTTGGGGTTCTGAGGGTATTTTGGTAATTTTGAAAAAATGGGTCAAACCGGGTCTTCTGATTCATTAGTGGGGATTTTTGGGCCAAAAACGTGCATGTGCGGTTTAGTAAGATCGACCAAAATGGAATCGTTTTAGATGGAAGGGGAAATGAGGGTATCTTTGAATAAGTTTTTATAGGCTATGGTTTTTGGGTAACCCGAGCTGATTAGTGGGGTCAGATTGACCCAACTGGGCCCGGATTGGGCTGATTTATAATCTGGTCAATCTGTAGCCTCAAAATAGAATCTTTGTGCGATCGAGGGTAAACGAAGGTGTTTTGGGCTGGAATTTCATATGTAGGTATTTGGGGGTGTCCGGGATCTGATGATGAGGTCTGATCAGTCTTAGAGGGCCAAGATTGTAGGAATTTGGGTCAATGAGACGTTTCAGAGAGGAATTTGTGTGTGATGAAAGGGCAAATGAGAGAATCTAGTGTTAAAACTTCATGGGAAGGTGTTTTGGTGTGTTTGGAGTCTAAAGGTGTGGTCTGATTGGTTCGAGTGTGTCAAGATCAAGGTAATCTGGGCCTTAGATGTTTAGGTTGATGAGGATGGTCGAAATGGAATCTTCGTTTGATGAGGGGGTAAACAGGGGAATCTTAAGGTGAAATTTTATGAGTAACTATTTTGGGAGATCTTGGGTCTGATGGTTGTGTCTGATCTAATGGTTGAGGTGTGAGTAGGGCTGATCGGGGCCATTGGATAGGTATCATGTAGGTTTAATGGTGGATCTGAGGGCTCTCGGGGTGAAACTTGGGTCTTTTGGGTTTTTGGGTGTTTTGGAGAGGTTGGAAGGGTCTGATTAGGTGTTTGGGGTGAATTGGAGGCTCAAGCGGTAGACCGAGCAAAAATCGGGTGCTAACAGCGCGCTCAACTGACTTTGTCCTCGGAAGGCGTGCAATAGGTTTCAATGAGAGCCGTCGGATCACATTGATCTAGACCGTCCAGGATCAGCCACAGTTGCTATAAATAGGGGCCTTGGGGTCCCATTCTCTTCGCCTTATCGAATTCCTAAGGTCACGCGTCTGCTCCCAGGTCGGTGCTATCTGCCCTTATCTTCGAGGTCGTCTCCTTTCCCTCTTTGGTCCTAGGTAAGTCGCCTGCTCTGTCTTAGTCTCCTTGTCTACTTTTTTTCCTTAGTTAAATATGTCTAGCAATAGTAGCTCGGGAAGTTTTCTTGAGGCGAGTGGTGAATCCATCGGGGCCGAGGTAGATGCCTTGGCCCCGAACATAGAGTCGGGTCCTACCGAGTTAGTGACGTCAACACGTAGTTTTGAGTCCAGCCCGACTGAGGAGGCCACTTCGGTACAAGAGCATCAATCTTCTGGGAAGGAAGCCTCTTCATCTCGTTACTCTCGGGGGCCGGATCGCTTCGGTCATTCTGTTATGACGGCAAAGAGACTCCGGGTGCTGGCTGCCCACTACAAATTCCTCGATGACCACGGCTAGAGTATCCCCTTAAAAGTGTATCCTTGGGACCATGATCATAATGAGATCGTGGTGTTTGAAGAGCAATTAGTTGCCAGACCTCGCTTTCCACTCCACCCTTTCATTATTGAGGTCATCATGTTCTTCGACATCGCTATAGACCAACTCCATCCAATTCAATTTGTACCATTATAGGAATCATTTCCCATTTCTACAACTACGGTAGACCTTTGACCTTAGATATCTTCAACTTGATCTGTTCTATCAAGAAAAATCCCGTCAGCCTTACTTCGACAGAAAAACATAGCTATTATATCTCCCCTCGACTTGGGTACAAAGTCTTGCATGATTACCCCAATAAGGTTCTGGCTTGGAAGAGACGTTACTTCATTGTTACTATTGCTGGGGGGTGGCCATTCCCGACGCATTGGAGGATGGCCATTAGTGACCGTCGTATTAAGCTAGATAAGCAGATCAAGAAAGAAATCTGCTCTTGGGCGAAGGTCGGGTTAAAGCTGGAAGACTTTCTGATCGAGGAGAAGTTGGTTAAAACCGGGTTGAGTCGTTCGGGTAGGTCGCCACTTTGGTACGCACACACTTTGCCTTTCTTGTTCTGTTACTTCTGCTAACTAGGCACATTTTTCTTCGCAGGCATCATGGCTGATGTTCCGATCTCAAAACTGTTCACCGACATGAAGAAGAAGAAGAAGAAAAGGAAGATGTCCCGCATCGATGCCCCAACGGCCAAGCTCGTTGTCCTGCCCTCCACACCTGCTACTTCAGCAAAGAGAGAAGAAGTCCTAGTTATCGACCTAGTCAAAGAAGACCAGGGAACCGGGTCACCACTCCGCGAGCCCGAGGTGGCCCAAGAATCTAAGCCCCAGTCTAGTCAATCCGAGGCCGCCACTTTTAGCGCAATCCCTGAGGAGGGCCAAAGCATTTTTGACGCCCAGGTAGCCACTCTCTAAAGCAAGGAGGTTATTTTCCCTGTTAAAGTCTCCAAGTATGCCAAGATGCTACGTTCTAAGCTCACCACCACAGCTTGGGGTCATCTTATTGTGGTATGTTTCCGAACTCACTTCTCAATTGTTTGTGTTTTTCACTCTTCTTAATAGTATGCTCTTCTTGCAGACGAACTCAATGGTCCACTCACTAGTAGAGCAATCCAACCAACATATGGCATTGCTGCAAGTCTTCGAGGCAAAGGCGAAGGCTCTAAAGGCCAAGGTGCAAGTAGTTGAGGCCAAGGCACAGGCCGCCGAGTCTAAGGTGATGGAGTGCTAGACCAAATTGTTGAAGGTTGTGGACTGTGCAAGGAAGTGGAAGGCCAAGGCGAAGCGAAGGGACGAGTGCATTCGCGAGATGACGAAGGAGATCGAGGAGCATAAGGCTACCCTTGCCGACTGTGAGGCCATCTTCACTCAGGAGATCAAGGAGGCCAGGGTTCTTGCCGTCAAGACTTATAAAGCTTCTCTAGAGTTCAACAAATTTATGCAAGAAACTGCTACTTCGGTGTTCCGTAAGGGCTTCGAACTTTGTCATTGGTTGGCCAAGCGCGCGTTTCCTCAACTCGACCTCAAACTGCTTACTACTGTTGGAGTTATTATGAAGATCGTGATCCAATCAGAAAAGAAGACCTAGACTCCGAGGAAGAAAGCAATGATGGAATCAGTGAGGGGGCTGAGGAGAAGTCAAGTAGTCCGGATGCGGCAGTCGACGAGGTCATGGAGACCAATGAGGTTACTACTATAGATAAGTTTATGGAGGTTGAGTCGGCCAAGGACTCCAAACATATCAATGGTTGGACCTCCCTATATATACAATGTATGCCGAGCCTCTGAGCTCGACCTAGTAGAACCTTCTTTCTTTTTCTCTTTTTTTTTTATTGTACTAGAACTACTTTTACAAAGTAATGAATTGTCACTTAATTGTCACTTCGTATACAATAACATATGCTTGCAAAAATTTTCTAAAGTATAAATTACACCGAGGTGCCGAGTTGATGAGCTAGGCATAGTTAGGAATAACCCGAAGTTGATGTATGCCAAGGCAAGCAAACACTGTAGAGTGTAACCCCAACCTGCCTGCACACCGATGAGGTGCGAGTTGGATTTGTCCTGTGCCCATGCTTAGAACCAACTGGGTCTTATGCTGCCACCGAAGTCACCTATTAGCTCGGTGCCGTGGCCCTTGGGCATTGGGAGCGACTCGTAGTCCACTCTCCACTGTGCAATCTAACCAACTCACTGGTCTTCTTGACTTAGAGAAATTTTTAGATGTCTTACTTTCAAACTCATAGGTAGTATCTTCTCAAATTATCGACGTTCCAAGCACGGGGCACCTACTTCCCTTCCAACGTCTCGAGCTTGTCTGTGCCTTTTCCAAAAACCAATCTCACCCAGTATGGAACCTCCCAATTCAGTTTGAACTTACCCACACTGAGCTAGGTACCATCACCTTCCGAAGTACTAGGTCACCAACTCAGAACTGGCGTCTCTTGACTTGGGCATTGTAGTACCAAGCTACCCACTGTTGGTAGGCCACAGTCCAGATGTAGGCCAGGTCACATACTTCTTCGATTAGGTCGAGGTTCATCCAAAGTTTGTCATCGTTGGCCTCCTCATCATATGCCTCAAGTCACAAGGTCGGTACTTCAATCTCAGCTAGGATAACGGCCTCCGTACCATATGTCAAGTTAAATAGTGTCTCACCTGTTGCAGTCTTGATGGTCGTTCTGTAGGCCCAAAGGATACTGGGTAACTCGTCCACCCACAAACCTTTAGCTCACGCTTACCGAGCTTTTAGTTTGCAGAGGATAGCCCTGTTTGTCACCTCGTCTTGTCTATTTGCTTGTGGGTGTGCTACCGATGTGAAGTTCTACTGGACCCCATCTCAGCACACCAGCTTTGGAACTTGATATTTTTGAATTGCTTCCTGATATTTGATATCAACACCTTGGGTAATCCAAAGCGGCACACTATGTTCTTCCAGAAGAAGTTTTGCATGTTCCGGGCTGGGATCGTCACCAGCGGCTCGACTTCTACCCATTTCATAAAGTAGTCCACTACCACAACCAAAAATCTCCTCTACCCGATTGCCGATGAGAATGGACCAGGGATATCTATTCCCCACTGGGCAAAAGGCCATGGGCTGGTCAAGTACTTCAGATCAGCGGCAGGCTGATGAAGGATGTTGGCGTGCCTCTGTTAATTATCACACTTCTTGACAAGCTCGAGTGCATCCTCTTTCATTATGGGCCAACAGTACCCTTGCCTTAGCGCTTTTTGGGTGAGCACCCTACCCCCAGGTGTCCTCCACAGAGACCTTCATGAACCTCGTGTAGTACCTGATCTGCTTTTGAAGACCGCAAGCAACGCAAGTAAGGGAGTATGAAAGATCTCTTGTATAGCTGCCCGTCGATAAGGACGTATCGGGCTGACTGACACTCTACCCTCCGAGCTGCATTATGATTTGCTGGTAGGGTCCCATGGAGCAGATAATCAACAAGTGGGTCGGCCCAACTCGGTTCTTCTTGCAACACAAGAGCGACCTCTTCTCCCCCTCCCCGAGAATGTTGGGTCAAGGCAGGTCTTTTATGTACACCGTCCTCATTGTTTTGTCGCTTGTACTCGCCGCCAACTTCGATAGTGCATTGGCCTCGATATTCTCTGACCTCAGTACTTGCCGGATGAACCAAGAAAGGAGCTGGGCAGGAGCTCCCTCTCTTTGGCCAAGTAAGCCATCATGACAAGTTCCCGAGCCTCGTACTCACCATTTACCAGCTAGGAATCACTACATACCACGACGTGCTTTGCGCCGACCTCCTTCGCCAAGTGTAGCCCGACTATCAATGCCTTGTACTCTGCCTCGTTGTTCGATGCCTCGAATCTGAACTGGAGAGCGTACTCCAGCTTCACCTCACTCGGCCTATACAGTATGAGTCCAACACCGCTTCCTCACTGATTAGACGAGCTGTCAACATGGAGAATCCAGGGCTCCTCATCCCAAGTCGGGCTTTCCCTGACCGGAACCGGTGTCGCACTGGTTGACGCCTCTGACATGCTAGTTGGCTTAGCCACCTCAGGGGCCGGCGTGTTAAACGTGCATTCCGCAATGAAATCCACCAAGACTTGAGCTTTAATTGTTGGGCATAGCTCGAACTGGATATCATACTCGCTTAGCTCAATGGCCCACTTCGTCAGCCTGCTTGAGACCTCGGGCTTCTTTGGAATGTGCTTCAGTGGTCTATTGATGAGGACGACAATTGTGTGAGCTTGGAAGTAAGGGCGCAACTTCCATGTTGCGATCACTAGGGCGTAGGCCAGCTTCTCGATGTAAGGTACTTCATCTCTACTTCTTGCAAAACTTTTCTTACGTAGTAGACGGGCCTTTAGACCTGGTCTACCTCTCGAATTAGTACCAAGCTGACCACCTCATCACTTGCTGAGAGGTAAAGTCGAAGCTCATCTCCAACTTCAAGTTGGGTTAAAACCGGTAGGCTAGTTAGGTACTTTTTCAGCTCGTCGAACTCGAGCTGGCACTCTTCGGACCATTCAAAGTCCTTATTCTTATTGATTGCCTTAAAGAAGGGTAGGCACCGACCTATCGATTTAGACATAAACCGGTTTAAGGCGGCTACCCGACCAGTCAGTCTTTGCACTTCCTTTATATTTTGGGATGGTCTTATATCTAGTATGACCTTTATCTTGTCTGGGTTGGTTTCGATGCCACACTGGTTCACTATGTAGTCTAGGAATTTGCCCGATGTGACCTCAAAGACACACTTGCTCGGGTTGAGCTTCATGCTATACTTCCTACAGATGACGCCAATTGATGGTGCACGATCTAGTGGCTCCTAGCTAGATGATAGCTCGCCTAGCAAGCCGGTTGAATTGTATGGAAGAAGTACTTAAAGAACCTGGGGTGGCTAACCCGGCGTAGTCACTCCGATGCTTAAGTTAGTACTAAGTTGGTTGCGAGCTGAAAGCAATTGAGTATGAGAGCTAGAATGCACTAAATCGCACCACTTGAGTTTCAGGGGCTGATGCCCTTATATAGTTGGGTTGTTGTGGGTTTTACGAAATACCTCCGAGATCCTCGGCCCACGCTGTTAGGAGTCTGTTCCACCCCGGGAGGTAGATAACGTGCTAGCCGATAAGGCCTATCGTGTCCGTCCGATTCAGGTGGGATAAAGATAAGTCCTCCAGTCGTGTGGTGTGATCCTAAAGAGCTTGGAGATGGCTGGCATGCTTCTAGAAGTTTGACGTGTCACCCCGGTAAGTTAGGCAATCCTAAGCTACCCAAACCTCGATCATTTCTGAGGTACCCGAGACACCCGAGGTGGCTTGGTCCGCCGAGGTGGTAGGTGGTGCTAAGGTGGCGGTAAATGCTGATTTATAGTCTAACTGGCAAGTCACGTCCACGTGTCCTCTGCTCACTAGGTCAGGCAAAATCACACCTCATCAGTTGCGTTAAGCGCATAACTGTGAATGACAATGTTGTAATTATAATAGTGATTCAAAGAAACTACGACGCAAGTGACAAATCATAGAATATATTTATACAACATTGTATTTCAGATGTTATTTAATTTAAATGTTGTCAATGGTAATACCAAGCATTTCACAAAGGCACAATCCATCATAGAGACCTAGTTCCAATCTTATACTCAAGATCAATGCCTCACTAGTAGCTCTAGGGGGCTTTGGCTTGATGGTGATCCTAGCTTACTAGTAACACTAAAGGCTTCTAGTCAACAATAAACCTAGAAAACTAGTAGCTTTGAGGGATATGGCTTAATGATAATCCCAAAATATAACAAAAAGGAAAGAACATGAGCTTAACTCTCAAGCTAGTAACTCTAGGGGTTCTGGCTTGATGTTAATCCTAGCTACCAATAACTCTAGGGGCTCTAGCTCAATGGTTATCCCTGAAAGGCTCCAAAACTCTACAACATGCATACTACAATACAAAGGCTCAATTCCTAACTAGTAACTCCTAGGGCTCTAGCTCAACACTAATCGGAGAAATAATTGGTAACTGTAGGGAGTTCGGGCTCGATGGTAATCCAAAACCCGGTAACTGTTCATGGCTAAGGCTCCCAACGACTATTCTCCGTATGAGTATGTGTACCTAATGAGACATGAGTCTGAATCCTTTGAAAAGTTGAAAGAATTTAGACATGAAGTCGAGAAACAATTGGGGAGACAAATCATAGCCCTTTGATCAGATTGATGAGGTGAATATATCTATGATGAATTCGGGGACTACCTAAAGGACAATGGAATTATATCACAATTGTTTCCTCCTGCTACCTCACAATTAAATGGTGTATCACGGAGAAGAAATTGGACTTTATTAGATATGGTTCGAACACATATCGTCTATTTAGAGTAACCCATATCCTTTTAGAGGCATGTATTAGAAATTACGATCTACATGCTGAACCAAGTTCCAACCAAGTTGGTTCCTAAGACTATATGAGCTTTGGAATTGTAAGAAACCAAGTGTTAGACACTTTAAAGTGTGAATTGTCCAACATACGTAAAAGAGACAAATGCATACAAACTAGAATCCAAAACCAATCATTGCCTATTTGTAGGTTACCCTAAGGACTCCATTAGGTATCTCTTCTATGACCTAAGAAAACAAAAGGTCTTTGTTAGTCGAGATGCCCACTTCTTAGAAGAAGACTACACCCTCAAAAATCATTATCAGGAAGTTATTCTTGATGAGTAGGGCTCAAGGGTAGAGGAAGATAACCTGTAAGTTCTAGATATCAATACTTAACCTAGAAGATCTACTCGGATATCTAACCTCTTGTACATTTCGGATACGAACAAGAAAGTTACTTGATGGAAGCCATTAATAGTAAGAAAGATCCCTTGACTTATACGAAAGCTATGTTAGACATAGACTCCTTGAAGTGGGTAGATGCCATGAAATTTGAGATAGACTCAATGAATACCAACAGAGTTTGGACTTTGGTAAATCCATCCCCTAGGGTGAAAGCAATTAGTTACAAGTGGATCTACAAGAGGAAGAAGGGCCCTAAATGGAAAGATTGATACCTATAAAGCTCAACTTGTTGTGAAAGGTTACATTCAAAAAGAAAGAGTCGATTATGAGGAAACCTTCTCTCCTGTGGCTATGCTTAAATCCATCAGGATACTATTAGCTATAGTTGCACACTACGATTATGAAATCTGGCAAATTGATGTTAAAACTATATTTCTGAATGGAGATCTTACTGAATAAAAGTTATCAAAATATTGTCAAAAGATCTTACTAAATAAAACATATCAAAACTATGTTCACGAAGAGGTTAATTGGATTATACCAATCTACTTACATTGACAAGGTTGTCAAAGATTCAACATGCAGGATTCATTACATACTAAAATATCTATGAAGAGCTAAAGACTATTGTCTTGTCTTTGATGGTAGTTCACTACAAATGACCGGTTATACAGAT
The DNA here is from genome assembly GCF_055504915.1 of Nelumbo nucifera. Taxonomy (NCBI): domain Eukaryota; kingdom Viridiplantae; phylum Streptophyta; class Magnoliopsida; order Proteales; family Nelumbonaceae; genus Nelumbo; species Nelumbo nucifera. The sequence continues at coordinate 58,015,860 of NC_142652.1, forward strand.
GCCGACTTTCAGCTTGACCTAGATGATAGAAAGTTTACATCTGGATATATTTTTATGTTGAGAATCTATGCAGCCAGTTGGAAAAATAACAAATAAGGGTCCACAATTTGCCATAAGTGAGGTTGACAAGGAAGTAGTATGGGTAAAGAAATTCACTTGGGAATTAGGAGTCATACCATCTAACACATCACCCATTCCATCTAGCACACTGGAGCCATTGCTCAAGATAAAGAGCCAAGTTGAAGAGCTAAGAGCCCACTTAAATTCAAAGCACATTGAGAAGAAGTATCACATTCTATGAGAGATTGTTGGTAGAGGAAGCATTCAGATTCAAAAGGTGGCATTAGCGGAAAATGTGGTAGACCTATTAAATAAGCCACTAATATAGAAAGTGTTTGAAGGACATGTGGATAGTATGGGACTGAGGTTAATACCCGATTGGACCTAAGTGTAAGTGGGAGTTGTTAGACAGTATTAACTCCAATTAGATTGATGTATGCAAACATTTATTAGTAAATGAATAAAGTACAATATTGTTTTATGTTTAAATTGGTGTGTTTTTGTGAATTACTCCTTAAATTGGACACTTATAAGACTCATATTAGTTTAGAATATTCTCAGCCATTGGATAAAATTGGGGAGTTTATCCTAACAATGATAACATTGGTATTTTGCCGAATTGGTGGAGTAGCTTATCTCAACTTCTAGAGTTAGGTCCCAAGCACAGCTAGTGGGTATTTAGAAGAAACATTGATCTCGGACCAATTTCCAATTATGCCTTGAACCTTGGAGATGGATGGAAAAAACTAGAAAGTTATGTTTAACCCTAGACTTGATTATGATACTGTACTAAGTTTTGGAAAATTACCTGAGTGGGTGATCACAATCATAGGGTTAACCTCTTTGTCAGACAAAATGAATATTATGGTTCACATTCTCTCTAATGGAAACCTAAACTGTCGGTAGTGAATTTCAACTATATTTGAAATCTGATTTGCAAAATATATTTATATGTTATATTACTATTTTATGAAAAAGGTTTACAAAAGGTTTTAATTCCAAAATCCATCTGAGTAGAGAGTTATGACACTGCATTTCATAGTTAGATAAGAGGTCATTCCTTATGGGCAGTGTTTTGATGATTATGGGTTGAGAGGTTAGGTGTAAGAGACCATTAGAAGGCTGATTACTTGATGGGCTTTATCTTAGATAAGTCCATTATCCGTGGGTCTTCATAGGGTGGTTGAATCCAATGATCATTTATGTGTAAATGTTGGGCCCAAATTGAGCCCAAGCTAATTGGGTCAAGGGTTCACTACCCCTGAGCAGTGAATTTGGCCTAACCTCTAACAGAGGTGGGGGCGAACCTTTATGGACTTGTGTGATACCTTTATGAGTCCCACTCCATACAATATTCAAGATCAAAGTGGCTATGCAACACCTTGGGATGTGAACCATTAGAGGAAATGGACCTAACGCCTATTACTAATATGATTAGTCAAGTTGTCATGTGATTTGGGTTGAAAGTGAGCATGAATCTAGGTATAGAGCGCCACCCATTCTTCTCTTAAGAAGAGAGTTCTTATCAATTAAAGATAAAGTCCTAATCCAAATTTGATTTGAAACAACTCCTAATTTGGTTAAGAGAGTGTTCAATATAAGGTACTAAGAGGGGAGAGGTGAATTCACCAATTTTCTCCACTCTCTTGCTTTCTTCTCTTCTCCCTTGCCTCCCAAAAACCCTAATTCATCCCAGTTGTGATAGGGGCTGATTTCCATCAGTCTTCTACTGTGTTTTTGCAAGAAAACATTAAAGGATATTGGGTTCATGTACCCACCTCGATCCAAGCAAGTTGGAGATTGGTTTTGCTAAAATGGTGTTGTTGAATCAGTTTCACGTACACACTATGTCATCTTCAGTTGGAGGCCGATTTTGTGACTGATATTGGACATAAATTACCACTCTGGGAGCTGTGTATTGTGGTCTCCATATCATGTATAATTAATTTTTAATTTAGTTTCAAATATGGTCTAGTTTAGTGCAAGATCGATCCTATAATTTCATATTTCAAAATCACCGAAAAATCAGTTCCCGGATTGAATTAGAAAATTTTTAAAAATTTGGCCAGCCACCAAACCTAGTTTGGCCCAAGGATTAAAGTATCGGTATCGAGTATTGTATCGGATGACTCAGATACCAATACAAATACGCTTTGGAAACTCATGGATATGGACGAAAAATATGGATACACCAAAAAATGCATATAAATTCCATAAATATATTAATAACATTATATTTAAGATTAAAATAGCCACAATTAATGTATAAATATATAAAAAATGTATATTCTAAAGGTATATGTGAAAAAATATACTACAACTAATACAGTGGGATGCACAGAATTCATAAAATTTTATTGATAATGTATTAATAAAGAATCATAGAACATATTATATATATTTTTTACAAATTAATACATGCATAAAGCTATTATTATGTTATTTTCTATTGAATTTCAAGGCACAAAACATATGCAACTATTGTACATGAATTATTATATTGATTATTTTCTGTTTTATTATTTTAAATTTTTAATATTAACCAAAAGTCAACTAAGAATTAATTCTCAAATGTTTAGTTAACAATATTTTTATTTTTGTAAAAAGTAAACATGTTATTATAAAATGTAATTAAAATATCAATTAAAAATTTATAAAAATATATAATATTAACTTAAAATATATCAAATATATTAAATTTTCTAAGATACACATCATGTGCAAATTCATAATTTTTAACTACTAAAATAATTATTCCATTATTAACATTTTTTCCATAAATTTTGAGATAAAATATCATTTTTTGATATAAATGTAGAATAATGGATTTGACAAATTCAATTTATATTATATTCTTGAGTATTTTATAAATAACATTTTTATATTTGTAAATAATATATATACTTTTATTTAATCCAAATTAAAATATAATAAATAATTTATTCTATTATTAATATCTTTATTCGTATAAATTTCTTGAGATTAAAAACCACATTTTGATATAAATGTGGATTTAACAAATTATTTATTCTAGTAGTTTACAAAATGTTACTTCTGAATATTATTTTTTATTGAGTTGGACACAAATGTATGTTATTTGTCCACATTACATATGGACTCTAGAATTGATAAAATAATATTCTATTTCACTTGTTGTCATAGTGCGAAATATGGTCTAATGGATTAAACGTGTAGATAAGGCTTTAGCTCTGGGTGATTTGGGTTTGAATCACTTCAATCAAAGTTTTGCAACTAAGGCTTAGTTCGGAAGGTGTAGAAATGGAAATATGTAGAGTGCAAAACCTTATATTTTGTAATATTTTGTATGTATTTGCATTGTATATATTTGCACTTGTACTCTTTCCAAACTAAGCCTAACACGCGAATAAAAAGACATTATTCTGTATCGGTGCGTATTGACTGATACAACACAATACGGGTCGATACGAATTTGTATCGCTTTGATACGCAGGACTTAGGAGATACATCCTGTATCTAGGGATGGAAACTTTCCCCATTTCCCCAATTCTCGTAGGGATCCGCCCCGAACACATATGTCTATATATTAATATTTTTAAAATTATGGTTGAATATGTTTGAATCTTTTCTAATAGGATTGTAAATTTTAATTATTTCATTTTATTTTTTTAAATAAAATAAAAAACAAAAACAAAATGGTTAGCATTATAAAAAATTACGGGGAATGGGGATCCTTGTCCCCCGTGGGGATGGGGATGGGGATAACCTTGTCCCCATTAGCGGGGACGAGGACGGGGATGAGGATGGGGATTTTCGCAGGGACGGAGAAGGGGAGAGGTTCCCCGTTCCTGCCCCGCCCCACCCTGTTGCCATTCTTACCTGTATCCCCTCTCGCCAATACTAATACAATACACCCTATATACGATGTATCGTATCGACATTTAAATCATTAATTCGGCCATGTGAAACTTGATTTCTAACCCTTCCAACAACACCACCATGTGTTACAACTTACAGATGAATGGGGTGAAATATTCAACTATATCAAAAGTGAAAGAATCACGAAGACAATTATATAAAGTTATCCCAAACGGTGCCTTAGTAATTTTATTTTCACCGTCAATCCGGTTAGCAAGTCGCTGGAACCCAAAAGCTAAGGGTGTAAGCGATGTATCACGTGTTCACATTTGCGTCCCATACAATGCGCCAAAAACGCCCCACATGGATGTCGGTTCGGATGTGCTGTGGGGCGCAGATGTGAATTCATTGGTAGGTGTTGATTCGGATGTACGGTGGGGCGCAGATGTGAATTCATGTATCACTACCCCTAATTACGAATTCGGATCAGCTGAACGGCCGGTGACAATGTTACTGTACAGCAGTAAAGCTTTTATAAACCTGATGAGAGTACGTGAATTCATCTGTTGTTTCTGCTTTATCTTCACGCACTGAGCCGATACTACCATCCATTGAAGACATGGGCGAAGTTACAGTAAAAGGAGGAGCTGAGTTCAATATCTCATTCCTTCTCTTCCTCCTCCTCCTCCTGCTAATACCCTTGTTTGTTTTCTTTCTCGGACACATCAAATTGTCACTATGGAAAGCCTCAACCCTTCCACCAGGACCATATCCATGGCCCGTCATAGGCAACATTCTGGACATGGGAAAGAAGCCTCACATCTCACTAGCTCACTTTGCCAAAATCCATGGTCCGGTTATCTCACTACGACTCGGCACACAACTCCTCGTTGTCGGATCTTCTCCTGCTGCAGCTGCTGAAATTCTCAAGACCCATGATGCTCTACTCTCTGCTCGTCATGTACCACAAGTGTCTCCCATGAAAGACCCAAAGCTTAACCATTTATCGCTTGCCTGGGCGTTTACATGCAACAAACAATGGAAATTGCTACGTAACTTTTGCCGGGCAGAGTTGTTCTCGAGCAAGGCCATTGAATCACAAGTGAATTTGAGGGAGAAGAAGGTGAAAGAAATGCTCTGCTTCTTGGGTAGGAAGGAAGGGAAAATAGTGAAAATCGGAGAAGTTGTCTGGATGATGAAACATCAAATGAAGGCATTAAGGGGCTCATTTGGAGGCTTATGGAATTGGCCACTACCCCAAATTTAGCTGATTTTTATCCCATTTTAGATTGGTTAGATATTCAGGGTCTAAGAAAGACGACATTGGAGACCATCGGCAAATTACAAGATATATGGGAAGGTTTAATCGAGGAAAGAAGGGTAAGCAACGGTTATGGTGTCAGAAGACCACAAGATTTCTTAGATGTTTTCATCGGCCATGGGTTCCAGGACAACCAGATCAGTAATTTACTTCTGGTATGCTCTCTCTCTCTGTCTCCATAAATATGGTTATGCTTGATTCGACAGAAAAAGGTAGAAATAAAATCCGGATTTGCTCCTCTTTTCATAAATTGCGCTCTGTGAGGTGCAAATCCAATTTCAAAATAAGTGGATGAAAGGAATTTTACAAAATTTCGAATTCACTTCAGCTGCCGCAAATTTCATTTGGGCAAATTTTTTAAATCATCCTTATGATTTAGTTAATTGACCAATTTTATCCTTATTGTTTACAATATTATCTTAGAGGACCTCTAAGGTTTTTAACAATTATCTAAAAACTCATCCTCATTAATGCCCCTTAAAAATTGATAAAAAAACTATTTTATCCATTATTTTCCTTTAAATTTTAAAAATCATACATTAACTTCAATTCAACCAATCCTCTACTTCGACAACATCAACTGACAGAATCCTCTACAGCTGCCACTGACGACATTAACCTTTAAGAGGTTCATCCTTCTCTGCACAATTCCAAAAGGAACATTAGAACCAAATCTTCCGTCTTGATGAATAGGTGGTCGGCTTACATAAATCTCCAATTTTCTTTGTTCAGTGCAACAACATCTGCTAACACTTTTCTCAACGATCAAACTGACCAATAGATTCCGTCTATGTTGCTAGATATAGGTGGTAGTATTCCTTTGGGAGAATGACGGTTTAACCCAGGGTTAGAATTTATAGGCACAAAGTACAGTTGGGATAGGTGCCAGATCAAAATTGATGTCAATTCACGGGAAGGTATAGATGCATAGAATATAGTTTTTGGACCTTTTGAATGTTTATAGATTTATAGTAGAAATCAGAAATCTGCATTAGGTCTGTCTGTACTTTTCAGTATTCATTTTATTAATAATAGTCCTGTAGTCCCTCCTGCAGTTCCTCATCTGAGCTCACCTCCTCCTTACCCCTAAGCTCGGGCAAGACGCGAGTAGCAGTTCGGCGAGCTTGTCGGTGCCTCCGCTGCTGCTTCGTCGGCTTAGCGTTGGTGCTGCTTGCTTTAGTATTACCAAGCTCGATGGGCACAGACTACTAGTAGTAGCTCTGAATCGAGGGGCCTTGCCTGTAGTCTGCGGCTAGGACCTCAAACGGGTTTTCTGCGAGCGGGTGCTCGAACTGAGAGTGCTGGGGCGATGCAGGCTTGGCCGGCTGGGAGGCTCCCGACCTGCCCACAGGCTGCAAGGCGGGGGTGGCCGTTCTCTCCTTTCTTCCATGGGATGAGGCTTGGCTCCTGGAAGGATTCTAGGCCTGAGAGGCTTCTCAACGGCGAGGTCGTTCGCTCCGACGGGAGGGCTTGACTTGCTTCGTGGCCGGGTTCCTAGGAGGAAGCGGCTGCTGGGCCTGAGGCAAGGAAGGGAACTGCTGTTGATACTGGTACTGAGAGACTTGATGCAGCACTTGTTGCTAGTAAAGCTGGAACTGTTGGAATTGTTGCATTTGAGCTTGCATGGCTTGCATGCACTGCACTAGGTCTTCCAACTGGTTCTGGTTGGTCACTAGGGGCACAACCGAAGGTTCAGCAAGGGTCTCTCCAACCGTGGAAGGGAGTGGAGCGTTCACGGGTGCCACTGTGAGAGGCACGTTCAAGTTGGGAATTCCGTCCATAGAGAGGGGGATGGTGAACTGTCTGATACAGACAATGGGGAGCTGGGGTTGCTCCCTAGAAGCGTTCTGGTCGGCACCACATCCAACATTGCTGGAGGAGGCCATGAATGCTAAGTTCTTAGAGAAAAATTGTAAAAACTTAAAGGAAGGCTTTTTTGAAGCGTTTCCCATAGACAACGGCAAATGATGCTGCACAATCCGGGCACTCCTAGCTGGCAACTGACTGGCTCGTAGCTGGCGACGGATGGTACCTGAGAAGAAGACGGTGAAGAATTCCTGGGGGATTATCCCGGTGGGAATACTTCGATGCTTAAGTTAGAACGCTGGAGAAAGCAGTAAAGAGTGCAAAGAAGGCTAAGAGTGCAGGTCGCGCTAGATCACTGAATATTTGAGATTAGCTCGAGATAAAGTTCAGATATGTTCAAGATCCAAGATATGAGATACCTTTTTCCCTTCGACCGTGGGGCTCTTAAATATGAGCGTTCTTGTCAAATCGGGCGTAACCACCACTAGGCCTTTGTTGCAACCGTTATCTGCCAGGGCTGTGCAGGTGACCGTTGTAGAGTGCTACCCAATCGGATGAGTGACACGTCCCGGAAGGACAGACATGCCACCATCTGTTAAGAGATGTGGGTGCAGTCTTGTCGGGCTGGCAGGGACTGTGCCGTTGGTCAGGAGACGTGGTGCAGTCTGACGTGTACGATCTTGTCAGATAGAAGCTCCTAGAATACGTCGCGTTGCTTAGTAGCGAGTTGCCTTGCAGCGAGCTATCCCGTAGCGAGCTATCCCGTAGCGAGCTATCTTGTAGCGAGCTACCTTGTAGCGAACTACCCTGTTGTGAACTCCCGGGGGGTACTTCGAGGTGATTCCTCTTGAGAGGGCCCTTAAGGCAGTTTTTCTACCTAAGTATCGAAGCGAGATTGTTATCCTAACTCGCGAGCTGGGATAGACTTGTCATGGAGTATTCCTTTTCAGTACGTCGGGGATTTTCGAGCTCATGCTGTAGCGAGCTGCAACGTAGTGAACTGTCATGCAGGCTTGTTACTTAGTCGCGGTCAGGCCGTTGTGCTGAGCTGTTACTTGTGCTGAGTCATGTCCACGTGTCACCGTCTCAAGGGGTTGGGTCAAATCACCCTCCATCAATAATATATATTATTATATAAATATATTTTGCAAAACAAATCTCAAACAAGTTAGAAATCAACTACCGAAAGTTTTGGTTTCCATCAGAGAGAGTGCAGTCCCGATCATTCACTTTGTCCGACAAAGGGGCTGATCCTGTCACTATGATCACCCACTTGAGTGAATTCTCAGACTGCCCCAACTTACCCAAATTTTGACCCTAAAGGATCTCACTAATTGGCACATCAAAGACAACCCAATCCGACCCCCAATGCAGTACCATAATCGAGTCTAGGGGTTATGTGTAACTTTCTAGTTTTGCTCACCAATCTCCAAGGTCCAGGAAATAATTGGAAAGTAGTTCATGTTTAGTGTTTTAAACAAACACACACTACATGTGCTTCGGGTCTAACCCTACTAGTTGAGACAAATTACCCCAACCAACTTGGCAGCACATTAGTGTCAACCTTGACAAAATATACTTCCCCAAGCCTATCCAATGGCGGAGAACATTATAAACTAACACGAGTCTCATAAGTGTCCAGTTTAAGAATAATTATACGAAAACACACCAAATATAACATGAATTAATTATGTACTTTTATTCATTTACAACAAATGGATATGTACATCAATTTGATTAGAGCTAAGGGCATACACTATCTAACATTCCTTTCAGTCATGGAGTCACTCATTCCAAAGGAATGCCACCTAAGACCCCTAAGGAGATTGAGGACATGAGAAAGGTTCCCTATGCCTCAGCCATAGGGAGCATAATGTATGCTATGATGTATACTCAGTCAGACATTGCTCAAAATGTTAGTGTGTTAAGTCGACACCAATCTTACCCAGGACAAGAGCATTAGACTTTTCTGGAAAACATACTAAAGTACCAATGGAGGACTAAAGACTGTTGTCTTTGTCTTCAATGGTAGTTCACTACAGATGGTCGAGCATATTGATGCCAACATCTAGCCTGACCTAGATATTAGAAAGTTTATGTCTAGATACTTAGGGACCCTATGTAGAAAGAAAAATAGTCCATAATCGAGACCAAGCACATTGCCATAAGAGAGGCTTCCTAATAAGTAGTCTGGATGAAGAAATTCGTCCAAGAATTTGGAATCCAACCATATCACCCATTCCATTGTTGTGTGGCAACAATAGATCTATGGGAGATTGTTGGTAAAAGGGACATCTAGATTCAAAAGGTAGCATTAGCGGAGAATGTGGCAGACCCATTAACTAAACCACTAATACAGAAAGTGTTTCACAAATACGTAGACAATATGAAACTGAGATTTGTACCTGATTAGAGCTAAGTGTGAGTGGGTGTTGTTAGACAGCATATGCCCTTAGCTCCAATCAGATTGATGTACAGATACATTTATTGTAAATGAATAAAAGTACATTATTGTTTCGTGTTGATATTGGCATGTTTCTGTAAAATTACTTCTTAAACTAGACATTTATGAGAATCGTGTTAGTTTAGAATTTTCTTAGTCATTGGAAAGATTTGGGAATTTATCCTGCCAAGTTGATTGGTGCAGCTTTTCTCAGTTACCAGGGTTAGACCTAAAGGACATGTAGTGTGGATTTGCTTGAAACTCTGAACTAGACCTTTTTTTCAGTTATGCCATGGACCTTGGAGATAGATAGGCAAAATTGGAAAATTACACCTAACCCATAGACTCGATTATGTTACTACACTAGGTGTTGGATTGAGCTATCTTTGATATGCCAATTAGTGAGATCCTTAGCGGGGGTCAAAACCTGGGTATGTTGGGGTAGTTTGAGAATTCACCTGAGTGGGTGATCATAGTGACAAAATCAGCCCCTTTGTCGGACGAAGTGAATAATAGGGGGACATCACTCTCTCTGATGGAAACCTAAATTGTCGGTAGTGGATTTCAAACTTGTTTGATATTTGTTTTGCAAAAATATATATATATATATATATATATTATGTTTTTATGAAAAATGTTTACAAAGGTTTTAATTCCCGGGATCCATCCGTGTAGAGAATGCAACACTATACCTTGAAAGCCGAGGGAGAGGTCATCTCTTGTTGGGTAGTGTTTGATCATTATGGGCTGAGAGGCTAAGTGTAAGACCATTTAGGGCTTATATACCCGATGGGATAATCTCAATTAAGACCATAGTCCTTGGGCCTTCATAAGGTGGCTGGACCCAAGGACCATTTAGTGTAAACGTTGGGCCTACTAAGAGCCCATACTGATGAACTTGGGGGTTCACTATGTTCAAAAGTGAATTCGCTAGGCCTTGTAACAGAGGCTAGGCTGAACATGTATGGCTTTTGTGGAGATCAATGTTAGGGTCTCACACCATACAAAGAGAGCCAAGCTAGCCAACAATTAAAAGGGAAAAGAACCTGATAGCTTAATAGGCCTAAAGCCCATTCCGAACTAGGTTAATGTGATTAATTAAAATGGGTGAATCTAGGTTTAGATCTGGATTTGGATCAGCAAAATGATAAGATAATGGAAGAATGGTGGGATCCATCGTATGGACGCCAAAACTGTTGCGGAATGGGTGGGCGAATTTTAAAAATTTCCTTCCATTCTTCCAATTGGGAATCGCATTCCCTGATTTTAGAATCAAAATTCAAGGATCCTACTTAAACCAAACCAAACCAGATTTGAACCAAAAGATAAGGAAGGGATTATACCTGATCCAGAGAAGTAGTATCTCCCAAGGTTGGTGTTCACGCCCAAAGAAGATCCCAAGATCAGCTCCCACTGAAGATGACATAGTGATGATGGAGCCAAACCAGCAATGTTCGTCCCACGAACCAGGTTCTTCTGAAGAACTCAATGGAAGACTGTGAACACCACATGAACAATCAAGAACCTTTTTTGATTTTCTCTAACTGAGAACTCGAACTAGCAGAAATGGTAGCGGCGGCTACTAGAGGAGAATGCTAGAGAAGAAGGTGGTGAACTGCTATTTTCTTCTCTAGGGTTATTTGAGATCATATCTCAAGAATGCAGAGTGTTCTGCTAAAAACCCTTAGGGTTCGAATTCAAGTAATTCGAATTAGGGTTTTCCTCCTCTTTCATAGAGATTAAGAAAACCTCCTAATCATATTAGGAGTTGCCCTTATCCAAATCTGTATTTGGATTATGACTCCTCTTAATCTTATCTGCAGATTAGATCAGCTTTTGGGCTTAACCTAATCTCAGATCCGCCCCTTTAAGTGATTGATCAAATCAGCCCAGAACGAAATAGGCTTTAGGCCCAATATGTATTAAGTGCTCAATTGTCTTCCAAACTGCTGCCCAGTTGGGCTTATTTGTATGGCATGGGACCCAAGCATTGATCTACACATCAGCCACATGGGTTCGGCCCAGCCTCTGTTACAAGGCCTAGCCGAATTCATTGGAAAACCCAGTGAACCCCTTGAGCCCAACACATGGACCCCATGGGCTCAACACTTACACTAAGTGGTCATTGGGCCAAGCTATCTTATAAAAACACAAGGACTGTGGGAAGATGCAAGATTAGCCCATCAGGTATTATCCTAAATGGCCTTACACTTAACCTCTCAGCCCATAATGATCAAGCACTGCCCGACAAGAGAGGACCTCTCCCTCGGCTGCAAAGAACAGTATTACACTCTCTACTCACATGGATCCCGAGAATTAAAACCATTTGCAAACATTTTGAAACCATATATAAGTATATATCATATATATAAATTTTGCAAAACAAAATTCCAACGATTGAAATCAATTGCCGGCAGTTTGGTTTTCATCAGAGAGAGTGCATCCTCGATCATTACCTTTGCCCGAGAAAGGGGCTGATCTCGTCATTATGATCACGCACTCAGATGAATTCTCAAACTGTCCCAACATACCCAGGTTTTGACCCCCGCTAAGGATCTCATTGATTGGCATATCAAAGATAGCCCAATCCGACACCTAGTGCAGTACCATAATCGGGTCTAGGGATCAGGTGTAACTTTCCAGTTTTTCCCATCAATCTCCAAGGTCCAGGGCAGTACTGGAAATCTGGTCTGGTTCAAGGATTCAAGCAATCCTACACTGTGTGTGCCTTGGGTCTCACCATGGCAGCTGAGACAAGCCACCCCAACAGTTGGTAGCACACCAATGTCAGCCTTGGCAGGATAAATCTCCCCAGACTTATCCAACGGCTATGAACATTTAAAACTAACACAAGTCTCATTAAGTGTCCAGTTTTAGGGTCTTACACAGAAATATACCATACAACATGAATCAAACATGTACTTTATTTATTTACACTAAATATCAAAAGTACATCAAAGATGATTGAAGCTAAGGGCATACAAAATTGTCTAACAGATAAGCCTTATCCACTTAAGAGTTCAAATCCAAATAAAGATTTAGAGCAAAGAACTTTTTCCTAATAAGATTAGGAAGTTGATCTTGAAAGGTTATAAATAGAGGGAGAATTCCTTCAATTAAACACTTTTACAGCATTCAGTTCTCCCTCTATTCTTGCCACCCTACCCTCTTCGATCTCCAATTCTTGGGCTAATCAAGGTTAGATCTTGATTATGATTTTTACTAGAAAAATCAGATCTGATTCGTGCTCATACTCCCTTGCGTGATCCTTGTTGAAGGATTGCGGTTCTTGTTGAAGAACTGCTTTGTTGTGATCTTCCTTCATCTCAAGCTGTGTCATTTTCAATGGAGGCAAGATTTGGTGACCTCTTTAGGCATAAACACCTATGTTGGGAGCTACGTTTGTGGATTTCGTATTAGGTATAGCTCTCACTTATTTTGGTTTCAAATATAGTCTGGTTTGTTTTAAGAACAAACCTTGAAAATTGCAGTTTTTCTAAAACAGGGAATACGATTCCTAGAAAGGAGAAATAAATTTTTGAAATTTTGCCCAACCACCCTACATGGTTTAGCCATCTATATGGTGGATTTCCCTTCCCTTCAGTGGTATCAAAGCCAGGTTCAAGTCTTGAACCAAATTCATACTACATTTGAACCTACGCAAATGGGCAAAAACTGTTCTGCCTGTTTTACACAAACTAGCAGTTTTTTTGAGAATTCAGTTCTCAGCTTTGGGCCTTTGATCTGAAATTAATTCTTTATTATTCTGCAATAATTATGGAATGGTTCTGTGATTATTTTTTGAATATTTGGGTTGTTTGTGTGATGGAGATCGAATTCTTTAATGGCACCAAGATCTACACATCTTGCAATCTTTATTCTATTATTTTGGTCTGTAAATAATTCTTTTATTTTCTAGACAAAATGTATAGGATTTTATTAGATGTAATTAATAGGAAATTAGGGTTTTCTATTTTTTTACATTAGAATAAGTGTTGGAACACGTGGAGGAGAAGAAGAATTTTTGCAGATACAAGATCTACAATCTGTGATTTTTAGAAAATGAATCTGTTGTCTGTGATTAATATTTTTCATGCAAGTTGCAGATTATCCAAGATCATCACACTACAGCCCCATGATTATTTTTCTTGTTGTGTTGATTGTCAATTCGGTTGTAATTAATTTCAGATCATATTCTTGTTAATTGCATCATGTATTGGACACCAAACCCTAGGTCGATTTGACCAAGCTTGGTCCAAACCTATGGTTCGATGGAGTCTGTTCTCAGCCCCATGTGTCATGTTTTAGGTCACCCAAATTCAGTTATGGGCCAAGGTTTTGGTGGCCTATCACATGATGCAATTCGGCCCACCCCTATAACACCCTGTTTTCAGCATTACAGCTATATGGTCTGAATTGCTTTTGCAGTTTAGCTCATATTCTAGACGATATTATTTGATAATACATGGACCTTAATGGGCCAATAATGTGTTAACTTTAATTAATTAGGGTTTTACAATTTAATGAATTGATTGGATCAATTATATGCATGTGGATGTATGTGATGTGCTGAATGTGATTCACACATGGGGCATAAGTACTTGGTCCTTGTTTAAACATTAGTGGCTCTTTACGAACACCATGGATGAATGCACTTCATTGCCATGATGTCTATAAGATCATTGGATGATTTCTCTTTTCAATGAGCACCAAATCATCTTCCTCCCCAAGAGGAACCGTGGGGATCCCTATCCCGTTTTGGGCTCATTTGAGTCTAACTTTAAGAAAGACAATGGGAACCACTCTGGTTTGACCTAAATTAGATCTAGGGACGTTTCGACTTGTTCTCTCTAGATATATAAGTGCATGTGATAGAGAAATTCATACGATGAATTCTCTAAAGGCCTTCTGTCTTTAGCATGAAGATGGGTTGTCTTAGTAACGAGGAGATGCACCATAAAATTGGGTTATCCATTTGTTGATCCAGTATATTTGATTGCTTCATAAGATGATAGGGGCATCATAGAACGATGTGGGAGGGGCTTATCCTAAAATGGAAGACTCTCTCATGGTACTTTGGGGTCCACGAATATGACGAGTCAACACTTATGGATAGAAAGGTTTAACCTAAAATGGCAATGAACCTTGTCTGACAAAGGCCAAAGGGAAAGCTCATAAGATGAGTGGATATGATCCTTCACAGAAAGTGGTGGGGTTTTGCAGCTGAAACAATTAGCTCCATGCACCTATGTGATTTTCCACATTTCAAGAGACATAACCACGTATCTGTCATTGAGATAGGAGAGAAATCTCAGAGATGAAGAAATGGAAATGGAGCATAGATAAAAGCCCTTTCTATGTGAATAACATGAATCATTTTTTAGGTCGTGGACTAATATTTTGCCTTTTATCAGAAATGGTAAATAGATAATTCGCCAAACTGTTGGATGATAACAAACTTAAGGGACTTAATTATGCTGACTGGTTCTGTAACTTTATGCTACGTCCGAGAAATTGGACAAGATAACCAAAAACCCTACACCAAAACATTTGGGTGACAGGGCTTCTGAGGCCCCTAAGAAGGAATATCAAGAATGCGAGGAGAATAACTCTCTTACTCGGTGTTATTTCATAGCCTCATTAGATAATTCCATATAGAGATAGTTCAATAAGATCGACGTGTCCAAGGATATCAAGGATAGTCTAAGGACAATGTATGAAGAGTAGAATCGTTCTACTCGATAGAAGGTCCTAAAGTTGTTTATAACCACACAGATGTCTGAGAACTAACCGGTTCATGACCATTGTCTTAAGATGATGGGCTATATTAATGAACTGGAGGCTCTCAGCTCTAGGCTAGATGATGACACCAAGATTGATGTCATCTTAAATTCTCTGCCTCTTTCCTTCAATCAGTTCATCCTGAACTACAACATGAAAATGCTAAAGGCAAGCCTTCAGGAACTCAACAATATGTTTTAGATGGCTGAAGAACTGATAAAGAAGGACAGACCGATAGCCATGCTTGTTGAATGTGGCAAGTTGGGTAAGAAGAAGAGGAAGGCTAAGAAGAAGCCTTAAAAGAAAGTTGGCAAACCTAAAAAGTAAAAAAGGGACAATGCATCGGATGCATGTCATTTCTGTAAGCAGACTGGTCACTGGAAGAGGAACTGTCCTCAGTATCTGGAGACCAAGAAGCAAGCTAATTTTGAATCTTTTATCATAGAGACCAATATGTTGGTCACTTCTATATCGTAGTGTATTGACTCTGGGGCTTCTACTCATGCATGTAACACATTGTAGGGGTTCAAGACAAGTAGAAAGCTGAGTGAAAGAGAAGTGATGCTCTACTTGAGGACCTCTGCAACAATTGCAGCTACAGCTATAGGAACTATAGACTTGTATTTTAGAGAAGGAATATGTACACTTTAAAGATTGTCTTTATGTACCAACTTTAAGAAGAAATTTAATTTCTATTTAAAAATCGTGCAAAGATGGTTATTCCATTTTGTTTAGTAATATGATTACTATTCAGCTGAATAACAAATTCCTCGCTTACGGAGAACTTGAGAATGGTCTTTATGTCCTCCATCCTTCTCTGGAGACAAATATAACTGAAACTACATTGGAAATAATCCCCAAGAAAAAATCACGTGATATGGTTAATCCCATGTGCCTATGGCATTACTGACTTGGCCACATTAATATAGATTGTATCACAATGTTGGTAAATGATCATCATTTGGATTTTCTAACTATAAAAGATCTTCCAACCTGTGAACCTTGCCTTCAAGGTAAAATAATGAAACGGCCATTTACTGGAAAGCCTGAAAGATCTACAGGCACACTTAATCTGATACATACTGATGTATGTGGTCCTATGAATGTCAGGACACGTAACCAACATGTTTATTTCATAACATTTACTGATGATTTCTCTTGGTAGGGTTATGTGTACCTAATGAGACATAAGTCAGAATCCTTTAAAAATTTCAAAGAGTTCAAACAAGAGGTTGAGAAACAGTTGGGGAGACATATCAAAGCCTTTCGATCAAATCGAGGAGACAAATATCTCTCCGATGAATTTAGGGACTACTTAAATGGCAATGGATTGTATAACAATTAGCTCAACATGCTAAACTACAATTAAACGGTGTATTGGAGAGGAGAAATCGGACTCTATTGGATTTGGTCATTTTGGGGTTACGCATTAGAGACTGCGATATATGTGATGAACCGAGTTCCAACCAAATCCGTTCCCAAGACTCCATATGAACTTTGTATCGGTAATAAACCAAGTGTAAGACACTTGAAAATTTGGGGTTGTCTGACACATGTTAAAAGAATAAGTGTTAACAAATTGGAATCCAAGATCAGTCGTTGCCTATTTATAGGTTACCCCAAAAGCTCTATAGGTTACTTATTCTATGACCCTAAAGAGAAAAAGGTGTTTTGCAGTCGAAATGCCTACTTCTTGGAAGAAGATTACATCATAAACAATCATCATCAGGAAATTGTTCTTGATGAGGAGAGCTCAGGAGTAGTGGGAGATGTCCCACAGGTTTCAAATAATACCTAACCTAAAAGATCTACCTGGGTATCTAGGCCTCCAGTTCGTTATGGCTATGATCAACTAAGTTACTTGATGGAATCCACGATCAATGAGGAAGATCCCATGACTTATATGGAAGCTATGTTGGACATAGATTCCTTGAAGTGGGTAGATGCCATAAAAGCCGAGATGGACTCGATGGAAACCAACAAGGCCTGGACTCTCGTAGACCCACTCGCTGGGGTGAAAGCAATTGGTTGCAAATGGATCTACAAGAGGAAGAAGGGCCCTGATGGGAAGATTGAGACCTATAAAGCTCGTCTTGTGACGAAGGGATACACTCAGAAAGAGGGAATCGATTATGAAGAAACATTTTCGCCAGTGGCTAAGCTTAAATCCATAAGGATCCTACTAGCTGTAGCAACACACTATGATTATGAGATTTGGCAAATGGATGTCAAAATTGAATTCCTAAATGGAGATCTTACTGAAGATATCTATATGCAGCAAGCGCAAGGGTTTATTGCTACAAGTCAAGAACGCATGGTGTGTAAATTTAACCGATCCATCTATGGACTTAAGCAAGCTTCTAGAAGTTGGAACATCCTATTTGACTCTATTGTCAAACAGTTTGACGTTGAGTAGAACCCGGATAAGCCCTATGTTTATAGGAAGGTAGTGAGAGATAAGGTTACGTTCTTGGTTCTGTATGTACATGACATTCTACTCATTGGGAATGGTGTAGAAATGTTAACTACGGTGAAGGTATGGCTTTCATAGCAATTCTCCATGAATGATCTTGGAGAAGCCTCATATATCTTGGGACTTCGACTCTATAGAAATATATCAAAACAGATAATAGGATTATCCTAGTCTACTTACATTAACAAGATTATCAAAAAATACAGTATGGAGAACTCCAAGAAGGGATTTGTCCCTTTTGGACACAGAGCCACTCTCTCTGAGGGTATGTCTCCCAAGACTCCCAAGGAGATTGAGGGCATGAGAGAGGTTCCCTATGCCTCAGCCATAGGGAACATCATGTATGCTATGTTGCACAATCAGCTAGACATTGCTCAGGTTGTTAGTGTGGTAAGTATATACCAGTCAAACAGAGGACAGGAGCACTAGACAGTTATGAAGAACATACTTAAATACCTTCGAAGGATAAAAGAGTTTTGTCTGGTATTCGATGGTAGTTCACCATAGATTGTCAAGTATACTGATACCGACTTCCAATTAGACCCAAATGATAGAAAGTATACATCTAGTTACATCTTTATGATGGGGTCCTGTGTAGTAAGAAAAATAGTCCATGACCCAAGCCAAGCACATTGCCGTAAGTAAGGCTGCCTAAAGAATGAAGTTGTTCATTCCAGAATTTGGAATCCTACCATATCACTCATACCACTATTGTATGACAATATTGGATTTACGAGAGATTGTTGATAGAAGGAACGTTCATATTCAGAAGGTAGCATCAGCGAATAATGTGGCAGACCCAATGACTAAGCCACTGACATAGAAAGTGTTTGAAAAACACATGGACAGTATGGGACTAAGGCTTGTACTAGATTGGACCTAAGAGCAAGTGGGAGTTGTTAGATAGTGTATGCCCTTAGCTCTAATCAGATTGATGTAACATTTGACATTTATTCTAAATGAATAAAAGTACATAATTGATTCATGTTATATCTGGTATGTTTCTGTGTAATTACCCTTAAACTGGACACTTATGAGACTCGTGTTAGTTTAGAATGTTCACATTCGTTGGATAGACCTGGGCAAGTTTATCCTGCCAAGGCTGACACTAATGTGCTACCAGGTCGATTGGGGCAGCTTGTCTAACCTACCAGGGTTAAACCCGAAGCACATGTAGTGTGGGTTTGCTTGAAACTTTGAACCAAACTTTTTCTAGTTATGCCCTAGACCTTGGAGACAAATTGAAAAAACTAGAAAGTTACACCTAACCCCTAGACTCGATTATAATACTAAATTAGGTGTTGGATTGGATTGTCTTTGATATGCCAATCAATGAGATCCTTAGCGGGGGTCAAAACCTGGGTATGTTGGGGCAGTCTAAGAATTCACCTGAGTGGGTGATCATAGTGACAGAATCAGCCCCTTTGTAGGACAAAGTGAATGATTAGGGACAACACTCTCTTATGGAAACCTAAACTACCGGTAGTGGATTTCAGACTTGTTTGAGATTTGTTTTGCAAAATATATTTATCTAAATATATATATAATTATGTTTTTATAAAAAAAGGATTGCAAAGGTTTTAATTCCTGGGATCCATCCAAATAGAGAGTGCAACACTGTACCATACAGCCGAGGGAGAGGTCATCTCTTGTCGGGCAGTGTTTGATCATTATGGGCTGAGAGGTTAAGTATAAGACCAATTTGGGCTTATATACCTAATGGGCTAATCTGACCTAAGACCATAGTCCTTGAGCCTTCATAAGGTAGTTGGACCCAATGACCATTTAGTGTAAATGTTGGGCCCGCTAAGAACCCATACTAATAGGCTCAAGGGTTCACTGTGTTCAACAGTGAATTCGGCTAGGCCTTGTAACAGAGGCTTGGCTGAACCCATATGGATTTTGTGGAGATCAACATTAGGGTCTCACGCCATACAAAGAGAGCCAAGCTAGCCAACAATTAAAAGGGAAGTGAACCTGATAGCTTAATAGGCCTAAAGCCCATTTCGAACTAGGTTAATGTAATTAATTAAAATGGGCGTATGTATATAGGTTTAGATTTGGATTTGGATAAGCAAAAGGATAAGATAAGTCTTATCCACTTAAGACTTCAGATCCAAATAAAGATTTGGATAAAAAAACTCTTTCCTAATAGGATTAGGAAGCTGATCTTGAAAAGTTATAAATAGAGGGCGAATTCCTTGTGTGATCATATATGATTCATGCTCACACTCCCTTGTGTAATCATTGCTGAAGGATTGCAGTTCTTGCTGAAGAACTGCTTTGCTGATCCTGCTTCATCGCTACGTCATCTTTAGTGGATGCAGGATTTGGTAACATCTTTGGGCGTGAACACCTACATTGGAAGCTACGTTTGTGGATTCCATATCAGGTATAACTTTCACTTATTTTGGTTTCAAATCTGATCTGGTTTGTTTCAGGAACAGACCTTGAAAAATGTCATTTTTCTAAAATAGGGAATACGATTTCCAGAAGGGAGAAACAAATTTTTGAAATTTCGCCCAGCCACCCTACATGGTTCGGCCATCCATATGATGGATCTCCTTTCCCTTCATGATTTGGGCGTAAAGTTCCACCTTGGGATTTGTGTTTGTGGTATGTGTATCAGGTTTACATCTCTCTCTTTGGTTGGTTTCAAATATAGTTAAGTTCAGTGCAAGGCTGATTCTGAAAAAATGCAATTTTTCAAATCATAAGGAATTTGATTCCCGCAAGGATTAGAAAATTTTTGAAATTTCGCCCAGCCATCTAGCATGGTTCGACCATCCATATTATGGATCGTAACCCTTCGTTCACCATTTCCCCAACAAAGTTGTGTTCTTTTTTCCAATATTACCTCTAAACCTCTCCCTACTCCTTGCTCTTACACACTTCCCAATTAACCAAATGATCTTCCTTCCCTCACTAGGCTCCCACAAGAAATCTCTCATAATCCTCTCTAATTTCAACACGTCCCTTTGGCATCCTAAAGACTAACAAGTAATAGATTGGAAAGTTATCTAAAGTGGCTTTTATCAAAGTAATTTTACCCCTTAGAGATATAGTTTCTTTTCCATGCTACCAATCTCTTAAGACAACTTTCTACAATTGGACTATAGAACCTCCCCTCCCAAGTGTTGTCTACTAAAGGCATGCCTAGATACTTCATTGGCCAACAAGTAATAGTGCATAACATAGAATCATCTACTAAATTCAATTCCTCTTCATCTAAGTTGTCTCCATTTCAAAATTAATATTTAACACTGGTATATGTTAAAATAACTTCACCACCCACTTTACGTTCCTTGCCTTCTGGAATCCCCACCCTCCCAAAAGATAATTGTATAATCCACATACTACAAGTGTATAGCTACTATGCCAATTCTACCTACCCTTGGGTCTCTAAAGGCATCCCTATCAGCTTTCAAGATTAATCTACCGAATACCTCTGCTATCAAGGTAAAACGAAAGGGTAAGAGAGGATCCCCTTGTCTTAATTCTCGAGAAGCTAGGAAAAAAACCCTAACCACCTCATTAACCAAAGTTGAATAGTGACATGTTTTTAAACAACTTTCAATCCACCTACACCTCTCTCCAAACCCACACCTTCCCATTAGTTCCTAAAGGAAAGACCAATCTACGAAATCATAGGTTTTTTTCCAAATCTTACACATAAATTTTTTCCTTCCCCTTATTTTTAACTCTTCCATACACTCATTGTTTAAGGGGCTATTTATTTGGGCGAGGCTGTCGTATTTTGAGTCTGTTCTTGCTAGGTGATATTTTATCACCCTGTTATGCCCTCCATTTCCTTTCTCTCTTATAAAGTTTATTTTTTATTTATCTTCAGAAAAAATAAAGGTTCCTTGAAACTGACTTATTGGGAGGGTTGTATTTAAAAAAGATGGAAGTAGTTTTGCCACTAATTTATAAATGCTAGTCACTAGGCTTATGGGCCTAAAGTCTCGACTATGTGGCAACTCCCTTCCTAGTAACTAAGGCCACGGAAGTAGCATTAATACCTGATCTGATAAAATGCTCCTCTACTGCTCTACAACCATATTAGCATTGCTCATCAATTTTAGGTTCACAAACAATTAACCTTGCAGGGATAACAATGGATTGGATGATTGTTATTTGTAGATGAAAATCCATATTAACATAGATCAAAACTTAGTACTCATAATGGTACTCCAAGTTTTCATTAATCCCTTCACCTATAGAACCCTCATTTATGTCAAAAAAAAAAAAAAAGGCAGCCCACTGTATAAGACTCCTGCCAATGTTGGGTCTGGAGAGAGATAGATGTATGCAGCCTTACCCCTTCACATACAGAAAAGTTATTTCCAAGATTTGAAACCTGGTCACCCAGGTTGCAATGGAGCAATCCATGTTAGACAGTTGTATGCCCTTAACTCCAATCAGAATGATGTACATTATGAATTTATTGTAAATGAATAAAGTACATATTTGATTCATGTTCCTGTGGTGTGTTCTATGTAATACCCTTAAACTGAACACTTATGAGACTCGTGTTAGTTTAGAATGTTCGCAGTCGTTGCATAAATCTAGGGAGATCAAGATTCGATCTTGACATCAGTTCTTTGAGAAAGAATTGATAGGAAGTTGTGCTCACGTGCCATCCTGCTGATTCTTGCGAAGGACAAAGTTCTTGGAGAAGAACACTGCTGATTCTGCTCCATCCTGCACTGCGCCATATTCAGTGGGAGCAGTCTTTTGATCATTCCTTGGGCGTGAACACCTTCGTTGGGAGATACTATTTCTTCGTATCTGGTATAATCCTCTCCTACTCCTTTTGATTCAGATCTAGTCCAGTTTATGGTTCAAGAATGATCTTTGAAAATATGATTTTCTAAAATAGGGAATGCGATTCCCAGTTGAAGGGAGAGAAAAATTTTTGAAATTCGCCCCCTTATTCTGCAATCTTTGGGCGTCTATACGATGGACCTCTCATCCCTTCAATAGGCTACCCAAAAGATTTAGTGGGTTATCTATTCTATGACCCAAGTGAGCAGAAAGTGTTCTGCAGTCGAAACGCCCAATTCTTAGAAACCGAATACATCCTGCACACCCATCGTCAGGAAATAGTTCTTGATGAGGAGAGCTCAGGAGCAGTGGGAGATGTTCCACAAGTTCCAGGTAGTGACCAACCTAGAAGATCCACTCGGGTATCCAGGCCACCAGTCCGATATGGTTATGACTAGGATAGTTACTTGGTGGAAGCCTTGATTAGTGAGGAGGATCCCGTAACTTCTATGGAAGCTATGTTAGACATAGATTCCCAGAAGTGGGTGGAGGCCATGAGAGCTGAGATGGACTCGATGGAGACCAATGGAGTCTGGACTCTAGTGATGCCCTCCGGGGTGAAAGCAATTGGTTGCAAATGGATCTACAAGAGGAAGAAGGTCCCCAATGGTAGGATTGAGACCTACAAAGCTCGTTTGGTGGCAAAAGGGTATACTCAGAACGAGGCATCGATTATGAGGAAACCTTTTCGCCCGTTGCCATGCTTAAATCCATTAAGATCCTGCTAGCTATAGCAGCATACCATGACTATGAGATTTGGCAGATGGATGTCAAAACCGCATTCCTGAATGGAGATCTTGGTGAAGATATCTACATGCAGCAGCCGCAAGGCTTCATTGCTGCTGGTTAGTAACACATGGTATGTAAACTTAATAGATCAATATATGGACTTAAGCAGGCTTCTAGGTGTTAGAACATTCGTTTTGATTCTGCCATCAAAACGTTTGACTTTGAGCAGAATCCGGATGAGCCCTGTGTTTACAGGAAGTCCAGTGGGGATAAGATCACATTTTTGGTGTTGTACGTGGACGATATCCTACTCATTGGGAATGATGTAGGAATGTTGACTTTGGTCAATGTATGACTATCACAACAGTTCTCCATGAAAGATCTTGGTGAAGCTTCATACATACTGGGTCTTCGACTCTATAGAGATAGATCGAAGCGGATAATTGGATTATCCCAGGCTGCTTACATTGACAAAATTGTCAAAAGATACAGCATGGAGAACTCCAAGAAAGGAAACATTCATTTCAAGCATGGAGTCACTCTCTCCAAGAAGATGTCTCCCAAGACTTCTGAGGAGATTGAGAGCATGAGAGAGGTTCCCTATGCCACAGCCATAGGGACCATCATGTATGCCATGTTGTGCACTCGCCCGGACATTGCTCAGGCGGTGAGTGTGGTAAGCAGATTCCAAGCCAACCCAGGGTAGGAGCATTGGACTGTTGTGAAGAACATACTCAAATACCTTCGAATGACAAAAGGGTTTTGTCTGGTATTCGATGGTATTTCATTACAAGTTCTAGGGTATACTGATGCCGATTTCCAGTCAGATCCAGATGATAGAAAGTCTACATCTGGGTATGTTTTCACGATAGGATCGTGTGCTGTTTGCTGGAAAAGCAGCAAATAGGGGTCCACTGCAGATTCCACAACCGAGGCTGAGTACATTGCCGCAAGTGAAGCTGCCAAGGAAGCCATGTGAATGAAGAAATTCATATACGAATTGGGAGTGATTCCATCCAGCACATCACTCATCCCGTTGTTGTGTGACAACAATGGAGCTATCGCCCAGGCTAAAGAGCCTCGGGCCCACTTGAAGTCAAAGCACATTGAGAGGAAGTACCACGTACTACGGGAGATCATTGGTAGAGGGGACATCCTAATTCAGAAGGTAGCATCAGCGGATAATGTGGCAGACCCATTGACTAAGCCACTGACACAGAAGATGTTTGAGAAATACGTGGAAAGTATGAGACTCCGGCTTGTACCAGATTGAACCTAAGTGCAAGTGGGAGCTGTTAGACAGTTTTGTATGCCCTTACCTTCAATCCGATTTGATGTACTTTTGTTATTTAGTGTAAATAAATAATGGGCATGTTTGATTCATGTTGTTTGGTATAATTCTGTGTAAGACCCTAAAACTGGACACTTATAGAGACTCGTGTTAGTTTTAAATGTTCACAGCCATTGGATAAGTCTGGGGGGATTTATTCTGCCAAGGCTGATATTGGTGTGCCACCAAGTATTGGGATGGCCTATCTCGGCCACCAGGGTAAAACCCAAGGCACATGCAGTATGGGATTACTTGAATCCTTGAACCGGACCAGATTTCCAGTATTGCCCTGGACCTTGGAGACAGATGGGCAAAACTGGAAAATTACACCTGACCCCTAGACTCGATTATGACACTTCACTAGGTGTCGGATCGGGCTGTCTTTGATATGCCAATCAGTGAGATCCTTAGCGGGGGTCAAAACCTGGGCATGTTGGGGCAGTCTGAGAATTCATCTGAGTGGGTGATCATAGTGACAGGATCAGCCTTTTTGTTGGACAAAGGTAATGATCGGGAATGCACTCTCTCTAATGGAAACCAAATTGCCGGCAGTTGATTTCAATCGTTGGAATTTTGTTTTGCAAAATTAATATATATATATTTGTACGATTTCAAAATGTTTGCAAACGGTTTTAATTCCCGGGATCCATGTGAGTGGAGAGTGCGGCACTGTTCCTTGCAGCCGAGGGAGAGGTCCTCTCTTATCGGGCAGTGCTTGATCATTAAGGGCTCAGAGGTTAAGTGTACGACCATTTAGGATAGTACCTGATGTGCTAATCTTGCACCTGCCCACAGTCCTTGGGTTTTTATAAGATGGTTTGGCCCAGGGACCACTTAATGTAAGTGTTGGGCCCATAGGGTCCATGTGATGGGCTCAACGGTTCACTGAGCTTTTTAGTGAATTCGGATGGGCCTTGTAATAAAGGCTGGGTCGAACCCATGTGGTTGGTGTGTAGATCAATGCTTGGGTCCCATGCCATACAAAGAAGCCCAACTGAGCAGCAGATTGGAAACTTGTTAAGCATTGAACAATTAATGGGCCAAAAGCTCATTTCGAGCTGGGCTGATATGATCACCCATCTATGGGGCGGATCTGAGATTAATGTTAGCAAAAGGATTGGGCCTTTAACCTTATCCAATATGGGAGACCAAATTCAAATCAGAATTGAATCTGGTAACCTCCTGATAAGATCAAGAGTAAGCTAACTTAATCTGGAGATAGGATTAAGATAATCCCCTATCCAAATACTGATTTGGATTGGGATAACTCCTAATTAGGAGGTTTCTTAATCATGAAGAAAGGAGGAAAACTCTAAGAGAGAAATCAATATCAGATTTCAAACCTAAGGGTTTTGAAAAAGCAAGAGTGCATCCTGCGAATTTAGATTGGATCTCATACAGACTCCAGAGAGAAGAAAAGCTGTTCAGCCATCTTCGTCCCAGGAGTTCTCCTCCAACCGCCGCCATCCTTTCTTACAAGATTCGATCTTTGAAGAAGAAAGAAATCAAGAAACTGTTTCTTGACATCAGCTTTGCAGAAAAGACTGAAAAAGATTTGGTGCTTAGAGTTTCCAGAGGATTCTTGCGAAGGATCCAGTGTGTAGGACGCACTCAGCTGGTTCCGTTCCACATACAGCTGTGTCATCTTCAGCAGGAGCGGATCTTGGTGTCATTTTTGGGCGTGAACACCAACTTTGGGAGATGTTGCTTCTCTGGATCAAGTATAATTCCTTACTTTCCCTTTTAGTTCAGATCTGGTTTGTTTATGGTTCAAGTAGGATCATTGAATTTTGTATTCTGAATTTAGGGAATATGATTTCCTGTTGGAAGAAGGTAGGAAAATTTTTGAAGTTCGCCCACCCATTCCGCAACCTTCATGGCATCCATTAGATGGATCCTACCATTCTTTCACTCGTCATATGAGTTTTCCCTTTGGCCTCTGTCAGACAAGGCTCAGAGCCGTTTTCAGGTAAACCTTTCTATCTAGTGAGTGCTCACCCATCATATTCGTGAACGCCAAGGTACCGTGAAAGAGTTCCCATTTTCTGGTGAAGCCTCTCCCACATCAGTCTATGACACCTCTATCATCTTATGAAACACTCAGACAAGCCCAACAGCAAATGGATAGCCCATTTTCTAGTGCGTTTCCTCATTACTGAAGGACCCATCCTCATGCTAATGATGGAAGGCCTTTAGAGAGTTCATCATATGAATCTCCCTATCACATGCTCTCATATTTGCTGGAGGGAACGAAAATTATGCCCAACTTTGATTTAGGTCAAACCAAAGTGGCTCCCATTAACTTTCATAAAGCTAGATTTCGGTGGGCCCAAATCGGCTAGGGTTCTACATGTATCCTTTTCAGGAGGTGTGGGGCCCACCACTGAGGGAGGTCATCCAATGACCAACAGGGACACCATGGCAATGATGTGCATTCAGCCATGGTGTGCACAAGAGCCACTATCGAATTAGCATGGGCCAAGCATTTATGGCCCATGAACGTTAGATTTCCAGTATTGCCCTGGACCTTGAAGATTGATGGGCAAAACTAAAAAGTTACACCTGACTCCTAGACTCGATTATGATACTACACTAGGTGTCGGATTGGACTGTCTTTGATATACCAATAAGTGAGATCCTTAGTGGGGGTCAAAACCTGGGTATGTTGGGACAGTCTGAGAATTCTTCTGAGTGGGTGATCATAGTGACAGGATCAGCCCCTTTGTCGGACAAAGGTAATGATCAGGAATGCACTCTCTCTGATGGAAACCAAGACAACCGGCAGCCGATTTCAATCGTTGAGATTTGTAGTGCAAAATATATTTTATATGAGATATAAAAGTATATATATTATGGTTACATGCAGGGAAGAATTGATCCAATCAATTAATATCTGTAAAGCTCATTTTAAAGCCCATAATATTAACCAATAATATTGTCTAGGTATATGGGCCGAAATTAGGGTTGGTCCATATAGCTTTATCTACAAAGTGGGCTTTTAGTAGTTTTAACAAATTAAAACTGGGCCTTTACAAGTTGGGCCGAATTAAACTTTCAATTAATTATCAATCCTTTGGCCCATTAGTGGGAGAAAATAGGGCTGACATTCAGCCTTGATCGAACCCTAGATTCGGTCCAACCAGTTTGGACCAATCTGATTCGAATGGGTCTAGGGTTTGATCTTTAATTAAAAGATTTAATTCAAGAAATTAATCTGAAATTAAATACTGATAAAAGAAAAACAAGAATCAGTCAGATAGGGCTGTTTGCACAATCCATCCTGCAAAACAGAGGTTAAATCACAATTTGCAATTTCATAAATTGCAAATCGCAGATAGCGATTCTCCCATCTACGAAATCTCCTTCCTTGCGCCGCCATCTTTGATCCAAAATAAAAATAAATAGAAAACCTAATTTCTATTATAATTACATCAGATCGAATGCCTATACATTCGGTCTAAAAAATAAAAAAAAAAATTTATTTTACATACCAAATGTAATAAAATAACCAAGAAACTGCAAAATCGAAGGTTCCCTGCACCAACCAAGATTTCGATCTCCATGTGTACGAACAACCCATAAATCTAGAAAATTATAAAGAACAATTCTAAATAATAATCAGATTTATAAAATTTAATTTCAGATTAATCGCCCATTAACTAGAAACAAATTTTCCAGAAAAACCTTATATCTGCGCAAATCGGGTAAAACGCCTTCTGCCCATTTTTGCAGGTTCAGATTTGATCCAATTCAGTTCAAGATTTGAACCTGGCTCTGATACCACTGAAGGGATGAGATATCCATCGTATGGACGCCCGAATCTTGCAGAATAGAATGGGCGAATTTCAAAAATTTCTTTCCATCCTACTGGGAATTGTATTCCCTATTTTAGAAAAATCATATTTTTCAAGGATCAATCTTGAACCAAGAACCGAACCAGATTTGAACAAAAATAGTAGGAGAGGGATATACCTGATACGGAGAAATAGTATCTCTCAGTGGAGGTGTTCACGCCCAAGGAAGGAACCAAAAACTGCTCCCACTGAAAATGACGTAGTGTAAGATGGAGCAGAATCAGTAACGTTCTTCAAAAGAACCAGATCCTTCGCAAGAATCAGCTGGATGGCACGTGAGCACTACTTCCAATCAGCCCTTCCACAAAGAACTGATATCAAGATCTGATCTAGATCACTCCCACTGAGAACAGGAGATTGAACTGGCAGATATGGCGGAGGCAGGAAGGAGGCAGCAAGAGAGATTTAGCGCAACAATGCTGAATTCTCTCTTTTGTGATTTCAGCTTTAAAGATAGGTTGTGAAGTGTGTCAAAAGGCTGCCGCCCCCTTCTCCTTTTATAACCTTAAGGGGATTAGCTCCTAATCCCATTAGGAGTTGCTGATCCAAATCATTTTTGGATCAGAATTCCCTTTAAGGGATAAGGGTAACCCCTTATCTTATCTGCAGATTAGATCAGCCTTCTCCTAATCTCATTAGGAGGTTTCCAGATCTGAATCACATTTAGATCTGGACTCTCTAAGTGGATAGAGTTAAAACCCAATCCTATCTACTAATCCAATCTCAGAATTCGCCCCTTATTTAATTGATCAAATCAGCCCAGTTCAAAATGGGCTTTAGGCCCAATAAGATTATGTGCTCACTTAGCCTTCCAAACTGTTGCCTAGTTGGGCTTCCTTGTATGGCGTGAGACCCAAACATTGATCTACACATCAGCCACATGGGTTCATCCCAGCCTTTGTTACAAGGCCTGTCTGAATACACTGTTATGGATAGTGCACCCCCTGAAACCCATCACATGGGCTCTATGAGCCCAACACTTACCCTAAGTGGTCCCTAGGCCAAGCCACCTTGTAACATGTAGGGACTGTGGGCAGATGCAAGATTAGCCTATCAAGTATTACCCTCAATAGTCTTACACTTAACCTCTCAGCCCATAATGATCAAACACTACTCGACAAGAGAGGACCTCTCCCTCGGCTATAAGGAACAGTGCTGCACTCTCTACTCACATGGATCCCGGGAATTAAAACCTTTTGCAAATGAACATTCTAAACTAACACGAGTCTCATTAAGTGTCCAGTTTAAGGGTATTACACAGAAACATACCAAGGGGACATGAATCAAATATGCAGTTTTATTCATTTACAATAAACTCATAAAATACAACATTCTGATTGAAGCTAAGGGCATACAAAACAGTCTAACACCTATAAATAGGCAACGACTGGTTTTGGATTCCAACTTGTCCGCACTTGTTCTTTTAACGTGTGCAGGACAACCCCAAATCTTCAAGTGTCTTACACTTGGCTTCCTTCCGGTCCATAATTCATATGGAGTCTTCGGAACCGATTTGGTTGGAACCCGATTCAGTACGTAGATAGTAGTCTCTAATGCATATCCCGAAAAGAATGTGGATACTTCTCAGCGTACGAGAAGTGATCGGACCATGTCCAACAAGGTCCTATTCCTCCTCTCTGAAACACCGTTGAGTTGAGGTGTAGCAGGAGGAGCTAGTTGTGACACTATCCCGCTGACCTTTAAGTAGTCCCCGAATTCGTCAGAGAGATACTCGCCACCTCGATCCGATTGAAGGGCCTTAATTTCTCTCCCTAACTGTTTCTCGACTTCCTGTCTGAACTCTTTGAACTTTTCAAAGGATTCAGACTTGTGTCTCATTAGGTATACGTAACCATATCGTGAAAAATCATCTGTAAAGGTGATGAAATACACGTGTTGATTCCGTGTTCTAACACTCAGGGGATCACATACATCAGTATGTATTAGGTCAAGTGTGCCTGCAAATCTTTTAGGTTTACCGTCAAATGGCCGCTTAGTCATCTTACCTTATAGGCAAGGCTCACAAGTGGGAAGATTTTCTACGGTTAGAAAATCCAAAGGACCATCATTTACTAACCTTGTGATTCGGTCAACACCGATGTGGCCAAGTCAGTAATGTCATAGGCATGTGGGACTTACTGTATCACGAGTTCTTTTCTTGGGTTTTTCGACTAACGTAATTTCGGTTAAGTTAGTTTCAAGAGAAGGATGCAGAACATAGAGACCGTTCTCCAGTTCCCCGCATGCGATGAATTTGTTATTCCGTTTAATAGTAATCATATTACTAAAATAAACAGTATATCCATCAGCACACAGTTTAGAAACAGAAATCAAATTTCTTCTTAAGTTCTGTACATAAAGGTTGCGGAATGGTAGGATCCATCTAATGAACGCCATGAAGGTTGCGGAATGGGTGGACGAATTTCAAAAATTTTCCTACCTTCTTCCAACTGGGAATCATATTCCCTGAATTCAGAATACAATATTCAAGGATCCTACTTGAACCATAATTGAACCAGATCTGAACCAAAAGGGAAAGGGAGAAATTATACCTGATCCAGAGAAGCAGTTTCTCCCAAAGTTGGTGCTCACGCCCAAAGAGGACACCAAGATCCGCTCCTGCTGAAGATGACATAGCGGTATGTGGAACGGAACCAGTAGAGTGCGTCCTACACACTGGATGCTTTAGTCTGAGCACCAAATCTTTTTTAGTCTTTTCTGCAAAGCTGATGTCAAGAAACAGTTTCTTGATTTCTTTCTTCTTCAAAGACCGAATCTTGTAAGAAAGGATGGCGGTGGTTGGAGGAGAACTCTTGGGACGAAGATGGCTGAATAGCTTCTCTTCTCTCTGGAGTCTATATGAGATCCAATCTCAATTCACAGGATTCTCTCTTGCTTTTTCAAAACCCTTAGGTTCGAAATCTGATATTGATTTCTCTCATAGAGTTTTCCTCCTTTCTTCTTGATTAAGAAACCTCCTAATTAGGAGTTATCCCAATCCAAATCAGTATTTGGATAGGGGATTATCTTAATCATATCTCCAGATTAAGTTAGCTTACTCCTGATCTTATCAGGAGGTTACCAGATTCAATTCTGATTTGAATTTGGTCTCCCAGAGTGGATAAAGTTAAAGGCCCAATTCTTTTGTTAACATTAATCTCAGATCTTCCCCGTAGATGGGTGATCATATCAGCCCAGCTCGAAATGGGCTTTTGGCCCATTAAGTGTTCAGTGCTTAACTAGTTTCCAATCTGTTGCCCAGTTGGGCTTCTTTGTATGGCGTGGGACCCAAGCATTGATCTACACACCAGCCACATGGGTTCAGCCCAGCATTTATTACAAGGCCCATCCGAATTCACTGAAAAGCTCAGTGAACCCCTGAGCCCATCACATGGACCCTATGGGCCCAACACTTACATTAAGTGGTTATTGGGCCAAACCATCTTATAAAAACCCAGGGATTGTGGGCAGGTGCAAGATTAGCACATCAGGTACTATCCTAAATGGTCTTACACTTAACCACTCAGCCCTTAATGATCAAGCACTGTCCGACAAGAGAGGACATCTCCCTCGGCTGCAAGGAACAGTGCCGCACTCTCCACTCACATGGATCCCGGGAATTAAAACCGTTTGCAAACATTTTGAAACCGTACAAATATATATATATATATATATATATTAATTTTGCAAAACAAAATTCCAACGATTGAAATCAACTGCCGGCAGTTTGGTTTTCATCAGAGAGAGTGCATTCCCGATCATTACCTTTGTCCAACAAAAAGGCTGATCCTGTCACTATGATCACCCACTCAGATGAATTCTCAGACTGCCCCAACATGCCCAGGTTTTGACCCCCGCTAAGGATCTCACTGATTGGCATATCAAAGACAGCCCGATCCGACACCTAGTGAAGTGTCATAATCGAGTCTAGGGGTCAGGTGTAACTTTCCAGTTTTGCTCATCTGTCTCCAAGGTCCAAGGCAATACTGAAAATCTGGTCCGGTTCAATGATTCAAGTAATCCCATACTACATGTGCCTTGGGTCTTACCCTGGTGGCCGAGACAGGCCATCCCAACACTTAGTGGCACACCAGTATCAGCATTGGCAGGATAAATCTCCCCAGACTTATCCAATGGCTATGAACATTTAAAACTAACACGAGTCTCTATAAGTGTCCAGTTTTAGGGTGTTACACAGAATTATACCAAACAACATGAATCAAACATGCACTTTATTTATTTACACTAAATAACAAAAATACATCAAATCGGATTGAAGCTAAGGGCATACAAAACTGTCTAACAATGAGTGGATATGATCCTTCACAGAAAGGTGGTGGGGTTTTGCAGCTGAAACAGTTGGCTCCATGCACCATATGTGGTTTCCCACATTTTCAGAGACAAGTCGCTGTCTCCGTCACTAAGATGGGAGGAAAATCTCAGAGATGAACAAATGGAAATGAAACATAGATTAAAAGGCATATCTATGTAATGAACATAATCAAATTTGGTTGTGAACTAATGTTTGTTGTTTTACCAAAAAATGGCAAACGGACAATTTGCAAATCTTCTTGACGACAACAAGCTTAAGGGTCTGAACTATGCCGATTGGTACCGTAGTCTCATGCTGCTCTTAACATCTGAAAAATTGGATAAGGTAGTCAAAAATCCTGCCTCAGAGCGTCCGAGTGACAGGGCTTATGAGGCCAGACGGAGGGAATTCCAAGAGTGGGAGGATAAAAACTCCCTAGCCTACTGCTATGTCATTGTCTCCCTAGACAATCCGATATAGAGGCAGTTCGATCAGATCAAACTTTCCAAGGACATATTGGATAGTTTAAAGATAATGTAGGAAGAGAAAAATCATTCTACTCAACAGAAGGTCTTGAAACAGTTCATGACCGCTCAAATGTCCAAGGGGCAACAGGTTCACGACCATTGTCTTCGGATGATGGGTTATATCAACGAGCTTGAAGCCCTTGGATTCGGGCTAGATCTTGACACGCAAGTGGATGTCATCATTAACTCTTTGCCTCCTTCCTTCAACCCGTTCATAATAAACTACAATATGAACAAGCTGAATGTCAGCGTCCAGGAACTCAGCAACATGTTGTAGAGAGACGAGGAATTGGAGAACGGTCTCTATGTGCAGGCACACTTTACCTTATACATACTAATGTATGTGGTTCCCTAAGTGTAAGGACCCATAACCAGCATGTGTACTTTATTATATTTACCGATTATTATTCACGGTATGGTTACGTGTACCTAATAAGACATAAGTCTGAATCCTTTGAAAAGTTCAAAGAGTTCAGACAAGAAGTCGAGAAAAAGTTAGGGAGAGAAATTAAGGCCCTTCGATTGGATCGAGGTGGCGAGTATCTCTCTGACGAATTCAGAGACTACTTGAAGGTCAATGGGATAGTATCACAGTTGGCTCCTCCTGCTACACCACAACTTAACGGTGTTTCAGAGAGGAGGAATAGGACCTTATTGGATATGGTCCGGTCACTTCTCATCCATTCAGAGTTACCCACATCCTTTTAGGGATACGCATTGGAGACTGCGATATATGTACTGAACCGGGTTCCAACCAAATTAGTTCTGAAGACTCCCTATGAGCTTTGGACTGGAAAGAAACCAAGTGTGCGACACTTGAAGATTTGGGGTTGTCTGGCACACGTTAAAAGAACGAGTCCGGACAAATTGGAATCCAAGACCAGTCGTTGCCTATTTGTAGGCTACACAAAAGGCTCTGTGGGTTACCTATTTTATGACCCAAGTGAGTAGAAAGTGTTCTGCAGTCGAAGTGCACAATTCTTGGAAAATGATTACATCCTGAATAATCATCGTCAGGAAATTGTTCTTGATGAGGAGAGTTCGGATGTAGTGGGATGTGTCCCACAAGTTCCATGTAGTGACCAACCTAGAAGATCTACCCGGGTATCCAGGCCACTAGTCCGTTGTGGTTATGACTAGGATAGTTACCTGGTGGAAGCCTTGACTAGTGAGGAGGATCCCGTGACTTACGCGGAAGCTATTTTGGACATAGACTCCCTTAAGTGGGTAGATGCCATGAGAGCTGAGATGGACTCAATGGAAACCAATGGAGTCTGAACTCTAGTAGATCCGCCCCCTAAGGAAAAAGCAATTGATTGCAAATGGATTTATAAGAGGAAGAAGGGCCTCGATGGCAGGGTTGAGACCTACAAAGCTCATCTGGTGGCGAAAGGGTACACTCAGAAAGAGGGCATCGATTATGAGAAAACCTTTTCGTCTGTGACCATGATTAAATCCATTAAGATCCTGCTATCTGTAGCAACATATCATGACTATGAGATTTGGCAAATGGATGTCAAAACCGCATTCATGAATGGAGATCTTACTGAAGATATCTATATGCAGTAAACGCAAGGCTTCATAGCTGCGGGTCAGAAACACATGGTATGTAAACTAAATAGATTCATATATGGACTTAAACAAGCTTCTATGAGTTGGAACATCCGATTTGACTCTACTGTCAAAACGTTTGACTTTGAGCAGAATCCGGATGAGCCCTGTGTTTACAGGAAGACCAGTGGGGACAAGGTTACGTTCTTGGTTCTGTATGTAGACGACATTCTACTCATTGGGAATTATGTAGGAATGTTGGCTACGGTGAAAGTGTGGCTTTTACAACAATTCTCCATGAAAGATCTTGGAGAAATCTCCTATATACTAGGTCTTCGACTTTATAGGGATAGATCGAAGCGGATGATAGGATTATCCCAATCTGCCTACATTGACAAAATTATCAAAAAATACAGCATGGAGAACTCCAAAAAGGGAAGTGTTCCTTTCAAGCATGGAGTCACTCTCTCCAAGAAGATGTCTCCCAAGACCTCTGAGGAGATTGAGGGCATAAAAGACGTTCCCTATGCCTCAACCGTAGGGAGCATCATGTATTCTATGCTGTGCACTTGTCCTGACATTGCTCAACAATGAGTGTGGTAAGCAGATTTCAAGCCAACCCAGGGCAGGAGCACTGGACTGCTGTGAAAAACATACTTAAATACCTTCGAATGACAAAAAAGTTTTGTTTGGTATTCAATGGTAGCTCATTACAGATCCAGGGGTATACTGATGCCGATTTCCAATCGGATCCAGATGATAGAAAGTCTACATCTGGGTATGTTTTCACGATAGGATCGTGTGCTTTTGTTGGAAAAACAGCAAATAGGGATCCACGGAAGACTCCACAACCGAAGCCGAATACATTGTCGCAAGTGAAGCTGCCAAGGAAGCCGTGTGTATGAAGTTCATTCACGAATTGGGAGTAGTTTCATCCAGTACATCACTCATCTCGTTGTCGTGTGACAACAATGGAGTGATTGCTCAAGTTAAGGAGCCACGAGCCCACTCAAAGTCGAAGCACATCGAGAGGAAGTACCATGTACTACGGAAGATTGTTGGTAGAGGGGATGTCCTGATTCAGAAGGTAGCGTCAGCGGAGAATGTAGCATACCCATTGACTAAGCCACTGACACAGAAAGTGTTTGAAAAATATGTAGAAAGTATGGGACTCCGACTTGTACCAGATTGGACCTAAGTGCAAATGGGAGTTGTTAGACAGTTGTATGCCCTTAGCTCCAATCAGAATGAAGTACATTATGAATTTATTGTAAATGAAAAAAGTACATA